>NW_016107661.1:683678-697285 GCF_001604975.1 Cebus imitator | reverse complement strand
AAAAAAAAGTACTAGATCAGTGCACATTTGAGCCTCGAACTTCGGAGAAAAAAAAAAGTTCTAGGAATCCACCCACCACAGCCTTTGGCACAGAGCAGTACCTCAAAAAATATTTGTGGAACACACACATGCATGAATGTGTAAATAAATGCACACAGAAATGGATGAATGAGGGCCTTACATTTATTTCAGGATCCTCTGAGATCAGAAGGCACTTTGCAGGGCAGAGGATCACCTCTGTTCTGACAGCCCACATCAGAGCAACATTCAAGGTAGAAAACATTGCCTGCCTTAATCTGTTAGCAACAGATCAGATGACCGGCTCCAGGGAGCTAATTTAAACTCATTTAAATAAGGCTCCTGCTGCTTTGTTAAAACTACGTCCATAACAACTAATCCAACTGTAACTCCTTTTGGCCTAAGCCACAGAATTTACCTTCACAAGCTGCTTCTTATTAATAATGCATTGGCTAAATTACAAACTGTTTATCAATACAACAAGGCCACATCTTTAAATATTTTGACCTTAATTGCTGAAGGACAGAACTTCACTTCCATAACCCTTCCTCCACAGGAAAAGCCTTTTGCTTGGGAAATTCTACGCCAAGTCATCTTCCTAATTTAGGTTTGCAAAACAAAGATGACCTGAAGCTACTAGGCTTTGGGGCCCCACAGGGACACCTAAACAGTGGCCGGACAAAAAGGGACCAGGTCCTTCCTAAAGCCACGGTACTGCTAGTGGCGCACAAATGTTTTTGGAAAGTCAAGGCCAGGCACAGTGGCTCAGGTCTTTCCCAATGCTTTCGGAGGCCAAGGCAGGAGGATGGCTTGAGTGGAGGAATTTCAGACTAGCCTGGGCAACATAGGGAGAGCTCATCTCTACAAAAATGTTTTTTTAAATTAGCCACATGTGGCCAAGCACCGAGCCTCGTGCCTGTAATCCCAGCACTTTGGGAGACCGAGGTGGGCGGATCTTCTGAGGTCAGTCATTTGAGACCAGCCCAACCAACATGGAGAAACCCTGTCTCTACTGAAAACACAAAATTAGCTGGGCGTGGGGGTGCATGCCTGTAATCTCAGCTACTTATGAGGCTGAGGCAGGAGAATCGCTTAAACCCGGGAGGTGGACGTTGTGGTGAGCCAAGACTGAGATCGTGCCATTGCACTCCAGCCTAGGCGACAAGGGTGGAACTTCATCCCAGCAGCAACAACAACAAAATACTTAGGCAGGTGTGGTGGTAAACACGTGTGGTCTCACTATTCAGAAGGCTGAGGTGAGAGAATCGCTTGACCCTGGGAGGTCAAGCCTGCAGTAGTCCATGATTATACCACTGCACTCCAGCTCAGGTGACAGAGCAAGCCCCTGTCTCCAAAAAGAAATAAAATAAAATAGAGAGAGGAAGGGAGGGAAGGAGGGAGAGAGAAAGGAAATAAGTGTAAGGAAGGGAAGGGAAAAGAAAGGAAGGGAAAGGCAGGGAAGGGAAGGGGACAGGACAGGAGGGGAAAGGGGAGGGGAGGGGAGGAAAGGGAACAGAAAAGGAAGGAAGGAGGCCAGGTGTGGTCACACCTATAATTGCAGCACTTTGGGAGGCCGGGGTGGGTGGGTCACTTGAGGTCAGGAGTTGGATACCAGCCTGGCCTACGTGGTGAAACCTCTACTAAAAATACAAAAAATTAGCCAGGTGTGGTGGCTCACGCCTGTAATCCCAGCTACTTGGGAGGCTGAGATGGGAGAATCACTTGACCCCGGGAGGTAGAGGCTGCAATGAGCCGAGATTGTGCCATTACACTCCAGCCTGGGTAACCAGAGCAAGACTTTGTCAAAAAATAAAAGTTAAAAAAATGGGGGACGAGGGGAAGAAAGAAAGTCAGAGACAGACTCTGAGGAGTCTGGCTGTGGGCTCTGACTGTGGGATCAGATTCCCTAAGTTCAAATCCCAGCTCTGAAATGTATCCCCTAAAATTGGTATGTTGAAGTTCTAACCGCTGATGCCTGTGAATGTGACCTTATTTGGAGATACGGTATTTAGAAGTAATCAAGTTAAAGCGAGCTTATCAGAGTGTCCTTATAAATCTAATATGACTGGTGTCCTTATAAAAAGGGAAATCTGGACACAGTGAGTGGCCGTGTGAAGAGTTATGCTGCCCCATGTCAAGGAACGATCTGAGGCTGGGAGTGAGAGAGGCCAGGAGCAGATCCCCTCCTAGACCCTCCAGAGGGAGCGTGGTCCTCCTGACACCTTGACTTCAGGCTTCTGGCGTCCAGAACAGTGAAGCAATACACTGATGTTTTAAGTCACCCAGTTTGTGGCTCTGTGGAACCACAAACACTGGTCACTGACAGACAGTGTCCTGGACCTTGCTGAGCCTCAGTTCCCTCTCCTGCTACAGATCTGGCTGTGGTAATCGACCTGCCTCTGAGCTGGCCTAAAGAGCTGGCCACAGGTAGCATTATAAAGGCTCCCGGGCTTGGCTGGTGTGCCAGGGGCCAGGGTCTGTGGGGGTTGCGCTGTGTTCTCCTTTGCAGGGTTCTGAAGGGGTAAAGGCATCCTGATGATAACTGCCTCTGCCCCCTGGACCACACTCTTGGCCCAGATGCCACCCCAGTGACTTCAGATCCTTCATCCAGCTCTGAGAAACGGTTGAGCTCATAGTTGGGAATGTAAAATCTGGAGCCAAACTGCCGGAAGTTGAGTCCCTGCCTGCTACATGCTTGCTTTGGAGGCTTGAATAAGCCTCTCATCCTTAGTCTCCTCCTCTGTTGAATAGGCTACCCACAGAACTCATCTCACGGGGTGGCTATGAGGAGTTACCAAGTGAATGGACTCAGAACAGTGTCTGGGGCTGGGTGCAGTGGCTCAGGCCTATAATCCCACCACTTTGGGAGACCGAGGCGGGTGGATCACCTGAGGACAGCAGTTTGAGATCAGCCTAGCCAACATGGTGAAACCCCATCTCTACAAAAACACAAAAATTTAGCCGGGCATGGTGGTGGGCACCTGTAATCCCAGCTACTCAGGAGGCTGAGGCAGGAAAAGTTCTTTTTTTTTTTTTTATTTTATTTTATTTTATTTTATTTTATTTTTTTTTTTGAGACGGAGTTTTGCTCTTGTTACCCAGGCTGGAGTGCAATGGTGCGATCTCGGCTCGCCGCAACCTCTGCTCCCGGGTTCAGGCAATTCTCCTGCCTCAGCCTCCTGAGTCGCTGGGATTACAGGCATGTACCACCATGCCCAGCTAATTTTTTGTAGTTTTAGTAGAGACGGGGTTTCACCATGTTGACCAGGATGGTCTCAATCTCTTGACATCGTGATCCACCCGCCTCAGCCTCCCACAGTGCTGGGATTACAGGCTTGAGCCACCGCGCCCGGCCTAGGAAAAGTTCTTGAACCCGGGAGGTGGAGGTTGCAGTGAGCCAAGACCATGCCATTGAACTCCAGCCTAGGTGACAGAGCGAGATTCGGTCTCAAAAAAAAAAAGAAGAAGAAGAAGAAGAATTGGGGAATGTGCTGAGGCCTGGGACAGAGATAGAGCCTGGTGGGTCTGGTTCTTAATCACCACCCACTTGGGAAAAGAGACAGATAACCTAGGTTCGACTCAAAATAGCCTGGGCAGAGCATGGCCTTTGGGACCCGGGTGACCTGACCCCACAGCGTAAGACACAGCCTTTGCTTCCTCTATGCAAGGGTCTCCACGAGACACCGCCACCCACACACCTTCTGGGACCTGGGCATTCAAAGGACTGTCGGACCCTCTTCAACACTGAATACTCCAGCTGCCTCCATTGTCTTAATTGTTTTTTTTCTGTTTACCAAGATAATAAAAGCTCACTGTCTTGAATCCAATGATACAGAATGCTGTCAGGAGAAAAAGGAAGGCTGGGCGTGGTAGCTAGTGCCTGTAATCCAAGCACTTTGAGAGGCCAAGGCGGGAGATCACTTGAGCCCGGAAGTTCAAGATCAGCCTGGGCAACAGAGTGAGATCTCATTTCTATAAATGTATATATAACTTTTGATATATAAAAATTTAAAAATTAGCCAGGCACGGTGGTGCATGCCTGTGCACCCAGCTACTCTGGAGGCTAAGGCAGGAGGATGGCTTGAGGCCAGGAGGTCAAGGCTATGGTGATCCATGATTGCACCACTGGACTCCAACCTGGGCAACAGAGCAAGACCCTGTCTCAAAAAGAAAGGAAAAAAAAAGGAGCAAAGGCCAGGTGCAGTGGCTCATGCCTGTTATCCCAGCACTTTGGGAGGCCAAGACAGGCAGATTGCTTGAGGTAAGGAGTTCGAGAGTAGCCTGGCCAACATGGTGAAATGCTGCCTTTACCAAAAATACAAAAATTAGTCGAGTGTGGTGGTACACGCCTGTAATCCCAGCTACTCAGGAGGATGAGGCAGGAGAATTGCTTGAACCCAGAAGGTGGAGGTTGCAGTCAGCCAAGATCGCACTGCTGCACTCCAGCCTGGGCCACAGAGCAAGATTTTGTCTTAAAAAAAAAATAAAAAAGTTGAGGGAGGAAAGATCCCCTAGAATCCTTCCCTTTATAAGCAAATTTCATGTGAAGGGATTTGGAGAGAGATGTCCATTCATTTGACTAGATAAATTTTTGAAGTGAGAGAATTAATTTTAAAAAAATTTTAAAGCCACGTCTAGCAATTTTGTAACCAATTCCTCAAAACCCAGTTTCAGTCCTTTGTGTCACTGACAGTGGACTTTTGAAGAAGCAAGGGGCATTTTGATTCTGAAGTCAGTTTTGTTAGAAAAACTGAAAGGCCAGGTTTTCTAGTCACTTGGATGCAGTGAAAATAGCTGAGTTCATCTGAAACTTCCCCAGCATCTGACCCACACTGAGAGCAAGTGTTTAACTGAGAAACAAAGACGAACATTAAGTACAGAAAACCCCTTCTGTGCCTCCACAGTGTGCAAGTTATGGTGAGTTATGCAGCTATTTTGGGGACAGTAATGTTTTGTCAACAGTCGGCAAAGTGGCTTTGTTGTCAGTGTTGCTGTGGCTTGGGACCATTTCACAGACAAGGACTCTATGGAAGACAGGATGACATGGTTGTTTTGTAGTCCCTTTGAAAAATACAAATAATTTAAATTAAGTACAAATAATAAAGATTGTTTTCTTTTCTTTTCTTTTCTTTTTTTTTGAGATGGAGTTTCACTCTTCACCCAGGCTGGAATACAGTGCCACGATCTCGGCTCCCTGAAACCTCCACCTCCTGGGTTCAAGTGATTCTCCTGCCTCAGCCTCCTGAGCAGCTGGGATTACAAGTGCACTACACGGCTCCCAGCTAACTTAGTATTTTTAGGAGAGACGAGGTCTGAGGCAGGAGAATCACCTGAACACGGGAGGCGGAGGTTGCAGTGAGCCAAGATCGCGCTGCTGCACACCAGCCTGGCCAATAGAGTGAGAATCAGTCACAAAATAAAAAGAAATGGGCTCAGAAAAGTTCAGCAACTTTCTAAAGATATACAGCCAGAGAAAGCATGGTAGAGCACAGCGGAGCCCTCAGGCTTCCGAATCCACATCCCTGGATCACTTCACCATCCCCTGGTGTTCCATTTCCATTACACAGAAGCA
Source organism: Cebus imitator (assembly GCF_001604975.1). NCBI lineage: Eukaryota > Metazoa > Chordata > Mammalia > Primates > Cebidae > Cebus > Cebus imitator. Next base: position 691,695 of record NW_016107661.1, on the reverse strand, counting down.
AAGTCACACAGCCACAGACAAAAACAGTAACAATCATGGCTGGAGCTCAGTGAGCATTTGATCTGTGTCAGCCCTGTACCAGGAGCTTTATACACATTGATTCATGTAATCCACAGCGTGACACCAGGATTTGGAAGCCAGGAGATTCCCATTTTAGAGATGGGTAGTGGAGGCTCGTGGTGGTGAAGAGACTTGCCCCACGGTCACTCAGCTAGTCAGTCAGGGAGCTAGAATATGACCCCACGCTAGTTCCTGCCTCTTTGCTGTCCTTGAACCATCTGCCTGTAACAGTGCAATGTAAATGGATGATTTTAATGATGCTTTTAAATCCTCTGTGTGACAATAAACATACATGTGTGTAGATTCTTAGAATAAGACAGAACACATAGCCACCAAGAGATATGAAAGTCCCTGGATAGAAGGCCGGGGTTAAGCAGTCAGTGCTGGGGTAGGACAGACGGAGGTGGATTCTAGTGTTTTGTACACTTTCAATGCATTAATTTACAAGACTTCGGTGTAGTAACAGGGACAGCATATTTTGTGAGCTTCTACTGAGTGTCCAACACACAGCCAGGAGCACGAAGAATTATCTCATTTACTCCTCCCCACAACCTCACAGCATTGCCCCCGTATTATGGAGCAAGGAAGTGAAGCTCCGAGAGGCAGAGGGATGGAGCCAAGAAGGAATCCCACTTCCACCTATCTCCAGCTCCTGCCCCAGGGTGCAAAGACCAGTGATCCAGGAGGCCAAGAATCTGGCAGCCAATTCTAGGCATCCAACTGACTTGCTGCGCAACACAGAGCAAACCCGCCCTCCCACTCCCTCTCTCCTCCTGGTGTCAGCTTCCTTGAAGGAGAGGAAAGAGGGTCTGTGAGCAGAAGGAGGGCGCTGTGGTTAAATGTGAGGTTCTAGAGTCTGCTCTGCAGGGATCTGAGCCCCCTGACTGCACCTCTTCCTAGCTACAGGACTTGCCATCATCCCTTCACCTGTCCAAGCCTCAGTTTCAGGGAGGTAAAATACAAATAATAACAGCTATTGGGAATTGGAAAAAACATGATTTGTAAAGACAGTGCTATAAACATTCAATGAACAACTGCTGTCATCACCACCACCATTCCATTTATCACTGTGATTATGCCATTACATGAAATGATGGCAGTGGCTTGGCCCCTGATACCTTTGTTTTCTGTCAGGAGACTCTAAAGTAAGGGAGCATGTCAGCTTCAACAACGGGAAGGAAGAAAGATCTTGTGTTTTGGTCACTGGGCCAAGGATAGGATGGTGGGATAGAGGGGCCACTAGTTAGAAGTTAAACCCACCAGGTCAGCTGAGTAGCGCAGTAATTCCTTCTGATCTGGGAGTCTAAGGAGCTCTGTCTTCCTCCCACCATAGCTGATCTCAAGTCCCTCCAACTGTCACGTGGGAGGCCCAAGAATCAGGAGTCACTCACCGCCATGACCAGCTCAAATGGGTACTTGTAGACTCGGACAGGAGACTGGTATCTCTGCACCATGTTCACGCCGGAGCACCAACGGAAGCCACCAGGCAGGGGTGAGCACAGAGCCTGGGGTGAGGGGTGACTGATGAGGTCACAGCTCCCCTGGAGGGAAGCAGGGATATCACCCACCAAGTGAGCGGGGCAGCCCCTGGTCCCACCCACACAGCTGGCCAGCCTTCAAAGTGAGAAGGCTGATATAATCCCCAAATTACTCCAGGCCAGGCCCCAACAGTTCCTCTGCCATTAGCCATGGCCCCAGACCACACGCAGCCTTCCAAAAGAAATCAGCACCTCCAAACTTTCCTCTACCCCCACCTCTTCAAACTGAGGGCCCACAGAAGCCTCACTGCCACCCTCACAGACACACACACACGTTTGCAGTTCTTACACTCCCACGGTTCTCTTCACGCATGCACCCCGCAGCTTGTCACAGACGTCCTGGCCTACAGCCCACCCCCAAGTCTCCTTGCACCTGCCCTCCCATTTTCCTCCCAGACAACCTGGCTACACGCACATCCTTCACCACATTTCACAGGCACTGTCTCTGCCACACATATGCACACACGCAGGTTCCTCTCCCACACGGGACTGCCCTTGCTCACGCCTCCAACTTTGCACACACACACATCCAGCTCCCTGAAACACGCACCTGCCCAACTCCACACACACAATTCCCCTGGTGTGCACACACCCGTGCGCACATACACACACATGTACACACACGTAGAGACACTCGCACACACATGCACACACAGGTTCCCGCAGCTTTGCTCACCCTCGCTCTCGGGAGCTTTCGGGAACGCAGCCTAGGGGAAGTGCCCTGGAAGCCCGCCGGGCTGGGGAGCGGAGCGCTCCCGGGCTCTCGCGGCCGCCTGGCCCGGAGCGAAGCGCCTGGGGCGGGGCCCGATCGCGGCTCCCTAGCCTGGGGAGTCCCGCCTTGAGTACCCTGCGACTTGGACAGCCAGGGAGGGCAGGAGGGGAGGGAGCGAGACCTTCCTGGCGGAGAGCGTTCCAGCACCCGGGACAGCGGAGATCCTGTCGTGGCCCCGCCCCTGATCTGGCCCCGCCCATGTCCCGGCCATGGCCCCGCCCAGGTTTGCCCTGCCCCCTGACTGGTCCCGCCTCACTCTGGCCCCGCCCCAGACTGACTCCACCCTGGTTCTATCCCCGCCCCTTATTTAACATGTCTCTTGCTTGACCACGCCCGCATCCCAGCCCTTTCTGCAGATTGGTCGCACCTCAGGAAGCCCCCGCCCCCTGCACTGGCCCCGCCCCTAAGGCCCTCGGCTTCGGGAATGGTACGGCCCTAGGAAGACCCCCCACAATCTAGCTCTGTCCGTAAGCGGATCCTGCGTCCGGGCCGACATGCCCCTCTTAGTACTGTTTACATTTGTAGATTAGCACAGTTTACGTCTTTCCTTGCTCAAATTAACCTCTCTCTCATCCCGCTGCACCTGGGTTTGACCGGCTCATCCACCTGTCCCCAACCCACGCCCCGCGCATACACCTTCGCTCACTCTGCACACCTTCACAGCGCCGGGTCCAGGAGCTGGGCAGCTGCCGGCGAGCAACACCACGAATGCAAACCCTGGTGGAGTTTATATTCCGGTGAGGAGACAGGCAATAAGGCAAAACATATGATGTGTGAGGTGGTAAAAAATGGTAAGGAGAGAAAAATAAACAGGGGAGGGGCTCAAGAAGCCAGAGGAGAGAGAGGACAATTAAAAACAGGGAGGAGGCCAGGCGTCGTGGCTCATGCCTGTAATCCCAACGCTTTGGGAAGCCCAGGCGGGAAGATCGCTTGAACTCAGGAGTTGGAGACCAGCCTGGGTGACATAGCAAGACCCCATCTCTACAAAAAAAAAAAAAAAAAAAATTTAAGTAGGCTGGGCACTGTGGCTCATGCCTGTAATCCCAACACTTCAGGAGGCCAAGGCGGACAGATCACCTGAGGTCAAGAGTTCGAGACCAGCCTGGCAAACAAGGTGAAATCTCATCTCTACTAAAAAAACAAAAAAGAAATAGCTGAGCATGGTGGTGCATGCCTGTAATCCCAGCTACCTGGGAGGCCGAGACAGGAAAATGGCTTGAATCAGGGAAGCGGAGGTTGCAGTGAGCTGAGACCACGCCACTGCACTCCAGCCTGGGCAACAAGAACGAAACTCAATCTCAAAAAAAAAAAAAAAAAAAAAAAAAAATTAGCCAGGCTTGCAGTCGTGTGCCTGTGGTCCCAGCTACTCAAGAGGCTGAGGCAGGAGGATCCCTTGAGCCCAGAAGTTCGAAACTGCAATGAGCTGTTACCTGGCCACTGCCCTCCAGCCTGGGCAACAAAGCAAAACTCTCCTCTAAATAAACAAACAAACAAGTGAGGAGCACTGAGGCTTCCCTTGGGAGAGTGACATTTGCCCATCACCCTCATTTTAGCTCACACTTAACCCCTTCAAGCCCTCCCAGGACTCCCAGGGGACCAACCTTGCTCCCAGAGATCCTGCCTTGCTGCTCCTCAACTGTGTGGCCTACAAGAGCCAAAAAGCTGGTTCTAAACAGCACTGTCATCCATGTATTCACTCATTCAACATTTATTGAGCACCTACTATGTGCCAGCACTGGCTGAATTCACCCCTTCATGCGAGGGAAATCAGAGGTGGCCAGGGAAATGGACAACCCCTGATATTTTTTCAGATATGCCATTGCACCCAGTGAAAACCACCTCTCTTTCCTTCCTAGCCTGCATCACATTTTCATCATTGTGTTTGTTCATTTTATCTATTGTGGGTTCCTGGCGGTCTCTCTCAGGACACTGGGAGCTCCCTGAAAGCAGGGGCTGTGGCTGCCTTATTCACTTGCCTGCATGTTGGTAAAGGTCTTACTGGGGACCTGGCAGGCAGACAGCCGATGCCCAGTACTCTGTTGTCTAAGATTATCAAGGATGGAAATGGGACACAAAGTTCCCATCCCTGTCACAAGGTGGCAGCAAATGATAGTCCATGGCTCCCGAAATAAGCACAAGGGTGAGTAGTGGGGGGACATAGGGTCCAGGGAAGACTCCTCTAACCCAGGCTCATCCAGGAAATGTCCACCTGTGCCCAGGCATCACCATGGAACAAAGTGAACCTTAACACTACGAGCTGCTGTGACCAGCACCGAAGGCGTTAAGTCCGCTTCTTCTGCCGCCCAACATTGAGGGAGGACAATGACTCTGTGTGGGAGACAGAGGTGTGACAGCCCTGTGGGTACACAGAGCTCAAAGTGGAAACCAGGGACTGGAACCTCACTCTCTCCTCCTCCAGCCCCAGGGAAGGGAATTAATAATATCACCACCACCCACTCCAGCTACATTTTTTTTTTTTTTTTAGATGCAGTCTTGCTGTGTTGTCCAGGCTGGAGTGCCGTGGTGCAATCTCGGTTCACTGCAATCTCCACCTCCTGGGTTCAAGCAATTCTCCTGCCTCAGCCTCCTGACTAGCTGGGATTACAGGCATGCACCACCACGCCCAGTTAATTTCTGTGTTTTTAGTAGAGACAGGATTTCGTCATGTTGGCCAGGCTGGTCTCTAGCTTCTGACCTCAGGTGATCCACCCACATCAGCCTCCCAAAGTGCTGGGATTACAGGTGTGAGCCACCTCGACCGGGGCCAGTTACCTATTATTAACACTGTTCTACTAATTATTCCTACCACTTACTGACACTCCATTGGCACTTAGTATACCTGGCACCATACCAAAACTTTACAAACTCAAATGCAGTTAATCCTCAAAGCAATACCAGAGCAATTAAAATGTCTTGGAACTTGATAGAGGTGGTGATTGCACAACATTGCAAATGCACATGCCACTGAACTGTACATATTAAAATGGTTAATTTTATGTCACATGGCTTTCATCTCAATTAAAAACCACATACAGTCAAAATTATTTTAATCCTCATTTTACATGCAATGAAACTAAGTCACAGAGAGACTGAGTAACTTGACCCAGGCCACACAGTTGGTAAGAAACTCAAACCCAGGACTCTGGTTCTCCAGTGACTTATTCTCCCAGAGCTGCAGCTGACGCTCAGGGAAGATGTGATTTCAGGAAAACCCTGAACTGCAAGCTCTCCAGGCACCCTGGCCCCAGGACAAGAAGGCACCACGAGGGTGGGCTGGTTCCCCCAGGGGTGCTAGGTGTGAAGACAGTCCCAGGGCAGGATCTTCAGCCTCTATCTGCATCCCACCTGCCCTGCCAGAATGGCCCAGCCAAAGCTGCCTTGTGGGGAGGTGGCTTTTGGGAAGTTCAGAAACCACCCTATGTCTCTGAATGTCTTCCCAGCAGGCAGGCCACTGCCAGAGAAGATTCAGCCATTACTGATGGGTTTGTCTGAGTAAAACACTGGACCCAATCCCAAGGCAGATGTTCCTGGAAGGCATCCGGCTGGGAGTGTCCTGAGTTGGATGGCTCAGTGTGACACTAAGAATGGAGGTTAAAGAGGGTGTTAGGAGTGGCAGGACCCAGCGTCCAGACCCTGATCTGGGTCCTGGAATACATAAGCGGCCCTGGGATGGCTCTGAAGAGGGAGAGGATGCAGCAGGCAGGGTAAGGTGCCCAGCTTAATTTTACTGCAGCAAATTGGGCTGGGCGCAGTGGCTCACACCTATAATCCCAACGCTTTGGGAGGCTGACGCGGGTGGATCACCTGAGGTCAGGAGTTTAAGACCAGCCTGGCCAACATGGCTAAACCCCATCTCTAGTAAAAATACGAAAATTAGCCAGGCATGGCAGTACATGCCTGTAATCCCAGCTACTCCAGGGGGCTGAGGCAGGAGAATGGCTTGAACCCGGGAGGCAGAGGTTGCAGTGAGCTGAGATAGAGCCACTGCACTCCAGCCTGGACAACAGAGTGAGACTCCGTCTCAAAAACAAAAAATGCACATAAGTTACCATTTTAACTGTTTCTTAGTGTGCAAACCCATGGCTTTTGTTATATTCACAAGATGCATGTGCAGCCAACTCCACTTTCCAGTTTTGGAACATTTTAATTGCTCCAAAAGAAAACACACCCATGACGCTGTCACTCTTCCTTCCTCCCTTCCCGCAGGCCCTGGAAAGCATTCACCTGCTTATCTGCTTCCTAGAGGACTCTCATTCGCCCTGGGTAGCCTCTACATTGTTGTTGTCCTTCTCGAAGCACAGCCCAGAGGCCTCCTGGAATTGGGAATCTCTAGCGCTGTCGGGATGCTTAGCAGGGCCGCCATGTACAGGCGTACAGGTTGCAACCTGCGCAACTCTATACAGCAGTCCTGGTCATGGGGGCAGCTTTGACCGGGCAGAGGCTGAGTTTGGAGGAGTCTGGCCCAGGGGGCTGCACAGCCAGGACCTGCCCACCTTGACCCCCAGCCTGGCCCCCAAGTCCATTCACTTCCACAAAGACTTCCAGACTCCACCAAGTGGTGCGTGAAGCCCAAAGGAGAGGGTGACCCCCAGTGGAAGGCGGGAGGCCCAGGGGATGGGAGCGGTGTCCCTGTGGGAGGGGTCAGGTGGCCAGGCACTTGGGGTGGGCACAGGAGTCAGACAAACCTTGATGTGCATTCTGACCCTGCCATCCCCCAGCTTTGTTGCCTCAATGTCCCCTCCTTTAAAAATGGGGTAACATGGGCCGGGCACGGTGGCTCACACCTGTAATCCCAGCACTTTGGGAGGCTGAGGCGGGCCAATCACCTGAGGTCAGGAGTTTGAGACCAGCCTGGTCAACATGGCAAAACACTGTCTCTACTAAAGATAGAAAAATTAGCTGGCGTGGCGGCGCACACCTGTAATCCCAGCTACTTGGGAGGCTGAGGAAGGAGAATTGTTTGAACCCAGGAGGTGGAGGCTGCAATGAGCCAAGATTGTGCCACTGCACTCAAGCCTAGGTGACAGAGCAAGACTCCATCTCAGAAAAAATAAAAAAATAATAAAAAATAGGGCTGGGCACAATGGCTCATGCCTGTAATCCCAGCACTTTGGGAGGCCAAGGCAGGCGGATCACAAGGTCAGGAGTTCAAGACCAGCCTGTCCAAGATAGTGAAACCCTGTCTCTACTAAAAATACAAAAATTAGCCAGGGGTGGTGGCGGGTGCTTGTAATCCCAGCTCTGAGGAGGATGAAGCAGAGAACTGCTTGAACCCAGGAGGCAGAGGTTGCAGTGAGCCAAGATCATGCCACTGCACTACAGCCTGCACGACAGAGCAAGACTCCATCTCAAAAAATGCATAAATAAATAAATAATAAAAATTAAAATGGGTCAGTCACAGTAATTCTCATACCTGTAATTCTAGCACTTTGGGAGGCTGAGGTGGGTGGATCACCTGAGGTTGGGAACTCAAGACCAGCCTGGCCAACATGGTGAAACCCCATCTCTACTAAAAATACAAAAATTAGCCGGGTACAGTGGTACACACCTGTAATCTCAGCTACTTGGGAGGCTGAGGCCGAAGAATTGCTTGAACCCAGGAGGCAGATGTTGCAGTGAGCTGAGATCGAGCCATTGCACTCCAGCC
>NW_016107661.1:679985-683319 GCF_001604975.1 Cebus imitator | reverse complement strand
GGCAACTTATTCAGCGTTAGAGAGGAATAAAGCATCCACATGTGCGACAGCATGGATGAACCTGGAAGACGCTATCCTGAACGGGCAAGAACTGAGTGATTCCACATATGAGTCACCCAGAGAAGCCCAATCCATGGGGACAGTAAGTAGAATGGTGGGGGCCAGGGGCTGGGGGAGAGGCATGGGGAGTTATTTAATGGACACAGAGTTTGGGTTTTAGAAGATGAAAAGGGCTCTGGAGATGGGGTGGTGTGATGGTCACACAACAACGTAAGCAGCACCGAACCACACACTGAAAAATGGTTAAGATGGGCAATGTCATATGTATCTTACAGCAATGAAAAAAATCACGCAGTCCAGGCGCAGTGGCTCACTGCTGTAATCCCAGCACTTTGAGAGGCCGAGGCGGGCAGATCACCTGAGGTCAGGAGTTCCAGACCAGCCTGACCAATATGGTGAAACCCGCCTCTAAAAATTACAAAGATTAGCTTGGCATGGTGATGTGCACCTGTAATCCCAGCTACTCTGGAGGCTGAGACAAGAAAATCGCTTGAACCTGGGAGACAGAGGTTGCAATGAGCCGTGATCGCACCATTGCCCTCCTGCCTGGGCAACAGGGTGAGACAATCACATGAGCTGGTCTGAGTGCAGCGGTGTTTACAACTAGTTATCACAACCAGTTGCAGATTTCTTTGTTTTGTTTTTTACACTCCCCCTGCTTCACCTGATTACCCCTTTAAAAAAAAAATCACATTGAGGCCAGACACAGTGGCTCACACCTACAATCTCAGTGCTTTGGGAGGCCAAGGCAGGCAGGTCATCTGAGGTCAGGAGTTCCAGATCAGCCTGGGCAACATGGCAAGACCCTGTCTCTACAAAAAATACAAAAATTAACCAGGCGTGGTGGCAGGCCCCTATAATCCCTGGTACTCAGGCGGCTGAGGCATGAGAATCACTTGAACGCTGGAGGTGGAGGTTGCAGTGAGCCAAGAGCATGCCATTGACTCCAGCCTGAACAAGAGTGAAACTCCATCTCAAAAAAAAAGAATCACATTGGAAACTTTTTTTTTTAATGGGATTAACAGTAGTGTTATCCTGAAGGCTGAAGGAAATTACATGAGGACAGCAATTGCAGAGACCCCCAGAGGACCCGGGTAAATGTTTGTTACTCTGTGAGCTCAGAAGAAGGGGCATCTCCCCTGGACTTTAGGGTGAGGGGGAGCGGGGACTTGGTGTTTGACGTTTGAGGTGGTGGCCAACACAGTATAGGAAGGTGATAACTCTGCTTTTTGGATATGAATAATTCATTTAAAGTGTGCAATTCACCTGGGTGTGGTTGTTCACCTCTGTCATCCCTGAAGTTCGGGAGGCGGAGCCAGGAGGATCGTTTGAGGCCAGGAGTTCCAGGCTGCAGTGAGCCATGATCACACTACTGCACTCCAGCCTGGACAGCACAGCAAGACCCTTGGCCAGGCACAAGGGCTCACACCTGTAATCTCAGCACTTTGAGAGGCCAAGGAGAGAACATCAGTTGGGCTCAGGAGTTCAAGACCAGCTTGAGCAACATAGTAAGATTCCAATCTCCACAAAAATTTTTAGACAGCCAGGCACAGTGGCTCACACTTGTAATCCCAGTACCTTGGGAGGCCGAGGCGGGCATATCACGAGGTCAGGAGATCGAGATCATCCTGGCTAACATGGAGAAACCGTCTCTACTAAAAATACAAAAAATGAGCTGGGCATAGTGGCACAAGACTGTAGTACCAGGTACTCAGGAGGCTGAGGCAGGAGAATCACTTGAACCCAGGAGGTAGAGTTTGCAGTGAGCTGAGATCATGCCATTGCATTCCAGGCTGGGAAATAGAGTGAGGCTCCAACTCAAAAAAAAAAAAATTTAAGTCCAGGTGAGGTGACTCACACCTGTAATCCCAGCACTTTGGGAGGCCAAGGCGGGCAGATCACGTCAGGTGTTCAAGACCAGCCTGGCCAACACAGTGAAACCCCACCTCTACTAAAATAAACAAACAAAAAATTATTGGGGAGTGGTAGCATGCGCCTGTAGTCCCAGCTACTCAGGAGGCTGAGGCAGGAGAATTGCTGGAACCCAGGAGGCAGAGGTTGCAGTGAGCCGAGATTGCACCATTGCACTCCAGCCTGGGTGACAGAGTGAGACTCCGTCTCAAAAAAAGAAAAAGAAAAGAAAATTATTCAGCATTAAAGAGGAATAAAGTACCCACATGTGCTCCAACATGGATGAATCTGGAGGACATTATGCTGAGTGAAAGAAGTCAAATAAAAAAAAAATAGTATTCCAGGCCAGCTGCGGTGGTTCACACCTGGGAACCACCAGCACTTTGGGAAGCCGAAGCAGGTGGATCACTCGAGGTTCTGGAGTTCCAGACCAGCCTGGCCAACATGGTGAAAACCCATCTCTACTAAAAATACAAAAATTAGCCAGGCATGGTGGCATGTACTTGTGGCCCCTGCTACTGGAGAGGCTGAGGCAGGAGAATCGCTTGAACCCGAAAGGCAGAGGTTGCAGTGAGCTGAGATCATGCTGCTGCACTCCAGCCTGGGTGACTGAGCAAGAGGCTGTCTCAAATAAAATAATAAAATAAAATAAAAATAGCTGCAGGTCTCTGTCAAGCCGCGGATGCGGGTCTCTGTTCCGCAGGCTGGGGTTTGTTAAAGCTGTTAAGAATAAGGCCTACTTTAAGAGATACCAAGTGAAATTTAGAAGATGACGAGGGGGTAAAACGGATTACTATGCTCAGAAACGCTTGGTGATACAGGATAAAAATAAATCAACACACCCAAATACAGGATGATAGTTCGTGTAACAAACAGAGATATCATTTGTCAGATTGCTTATGCCCGTACAGAGGGGGACATGATAGTCTGCACAGCATATGCACACGAACTGCCAAAATACGGTGTGAAGTTTGGCCTGAGAGATTACGATGCAGTGTATTGTACTGGCCTGCTGCTGGCCCGCAGGCTTCTCAATAGGTTTGGCATGGACAAGATCTGTGAAGGCCAAGTGGAGGTGACTGGTGATGAATACAATGTGGAAAGCATTGATGATCAGCCAGGTGCCTTTACCTGCTATTTGGATGCAGGCCTTGCCAGAATTACCACTGGCAATAAAGTTTTTGGTGCCCTGAAGGGAGCTGTGGATGGAGGCTTGTCTATCCCTCATAGTACCAAGCGATTCCCTGGTTATGATTCTGAAAGCAAGGAATTTAATGCAGAAGTAGACCGGAAGCACATCATGGGCCAGAATGTTGCAGATTACATGCACTACTTAATGGAAGAAGATGAAGATGCTTACAAG
>NW_016107661.1:677939-679125 GCF_001604975.1 Cebus imitator | reverse complement strand
GAGTGGGCGCTGGACTACGTGAGCAAGAGACGCTGTGCGTGAGCAGGGACGCTATGCGCGAGTATGGAACGCCGTACTACGTGAGCAGGGGACGCAGTGCGTGAGCAGGGACGCTATGCGCGAGTCTGGAACGCCGTACTACGTGAGCAGGGGACGCAGTGCGTGAGCAGGGGACGCTGTGCGTGAGGAGTGGACGCTGTGCGTAAGCCGGGGACGCTGTGCGTGAGGAGTGGCCCTATGCGTGAACAGGGGACTCGGTAAGGAATGGACGCGGTACGTGAGCAGTGGACTCAGTGCGTGAGGAGGGGACGCTGTGCGTGGTGAGTGGACGCTGGACTACGTGAGCAAGAGACGCTATGCGTGAGCAGGGGACGCTATGCGCAAGCATTTAACGCCGTACTACGTGAGCAGGGGACGCAGTGCGTGAGGAGTGGACGCTGGACTACGTGAGCAACAGACGCTATGCGTGAGCAGGGACGCTATGCACAAGCATGTAATGCCGTACTACGTGAGCAGGAGACGCTGTGCGTGAGGAGTGGACGCTGGACTACGTGAGCAAGAAACGCTATGCGTGAGCAGGAGACGCTATGCGCGAGCATGGGATGCCGTACTACGTGAGCAGGGGACGCAGGGCGTGAGCAGGGGACGCTGTGCGTGAGGAGTGGACGCTGGACTACGTGAGCAAGAGACGCTATGCGTGAGCATGAGTTGCCGTACTACGTGAGCAGGGGACGCAGTGCGTGAGCAGGGGACGCTGTGCGTGAGGAGTGGACGCTGTGCGTAAGGCGGGGACGCTGTGCGTGAGGAGTGGCCCTATGCGTGAACAGGGGACTTGGTAAGGAATGGACGCGGTACGTGAGCAGTGGACTCAGTGCGTGAGGAGGGGACGCTGTGCGTGAGGAGTGGACGCTGTGCGTAAGGCGGGGACGCTGTGCGTGTGGAGTGGGCGCGGTGCGTGAGCAGGGGACTATAAGGACTGAACGCTGTGCGTGCGGAATGGACACGGTGAGTGAGCAGGGGTCTCTGTGTGTGAGGAGTGGGCGCGGTGCGTGAGAGGGGGACTCTGTGAGGAGTGGACGCGGTGCGTGAGCGGGGGACTCTGTGAGGAGTGGACGCGGTGCGTGAGCGGGGGACTCTGTGTGTGTGAGGAGTGGACGCGGTGCGTGAGCGGGGGACTCTGTGTGTG
>NW_016107661.1:628346-675858 GCF_001604975.1 Cebus imitator | reverse complement strand
TGTGTGTGAGGAGTGGACGCGGTGGGTGAGCGGAGGACTCTGTGTGTGAGGAGTGGACGCGGTGCGTGAGCGGGGGACTCTGCGTGAGTAGTGGGCGCTGTGCATGGGAGGCTATGCTGTGCATGAGCATGGGATGATGTATGTGAGGTGGTGAGGAGTGGACGCTGCACATGAGGGGACGCTGGGAGGGAGCAGAGCTGTGATTCTCATGGTGACTCCCATGATGTCCCTGGCCAATTCCCAAATCTGGACACCTTCCCCCAATTCTCTTAGATTTGGAAGGTACCCCAAGAGGCGCAGAGGCAGGGAGCACTCTTGTAAGGAGCTATATGCACCGGCTCCCAGGTCTCAGGTGACCCCCAGGACACTGCCGCACCGTTTGGGTAACTCTGTTTTGGGGGGTATAGGGTGAAGGCAGGAGAGGATGGTGGAAGGACAGACCCCATCTTCACCCATGACCTTCCACTGACCCTGAGTCACCCTGATGGCAGCAGAGACAAAGTCCCCCACAGGGTGGAGAAGGAGCCTTCCTTGAGTGTCAGTATCCCATGGCCACTGCAACAAATTGCCACACACTGAGTGAGTGAAAAATTATGGGGCTAGTTGCGGTGGCACACACCTCTAATCCCAGCACTTTGGGAGGCCAAGTGAGTGGGGAGGATCACTTGAACCCAGGAGTTCAAGATCAGCCTGGGCAACGTGGTAAAATTCCAGAACTGCTAAAAATGCAAAACCATTAGCTGGGCATGGTGATGCATGCCAGTATTTTCAGCTACTTGGGAGGCTGAGGTGGGAGGATGGCTTGAGCCCAGGAGGTCGAGGCTGCAGTGAGCTGTGATTGCGCCACTGTTCTCCAGCCTGGGCAACAGAGAAAGAGACCCTGTCTCTAAAAATAAAGATAAAAAAAAATTAATTAAAAAAAAAAACAAATTCCTCATCTTTCTGCAATTCTAGAGGTCAGAAATCTGCACTCAGTGTCACTGAACTCAAGTCAAGGTGTGGGCAGGGCTGGCTCTTTCTGGAGGCCCTAAAGGGAGACGCTGTTTCCTTTGGTTTTTCAGCTTCTAGAGGCCGCCTGCAGTGGAAGAGGCACAGGAGCCGTGGAGCCTTGCAGAGCCCTCCCAAGTTGAGGTAGGCAGGCCTTTGCAGCCCTGCATCCCCCAGTGATGGGCATGGGAAGGGACACCGCCCAGGTGGTGACCTCAGGGAGGGTTCTGCTGTGAGCCATCAGCAGCCAACACTCCTGGTCACTGGGCCATGTGTGCCTTGTCCCAAAGGGGAATTGGGGCACACGCAGCCGAAGCAGCCTCTGCATCCCCAAACACTGGGCTGATGAGAAATGGAAACTTAGCCTGTCCTGGGGCTCCCTCCCCATGTTCCCCAGGGGCCTCCAGAGGACCCATAGAGCCATGCTGGAGGATACTGCTGGGAGAGGAGTCCCAGTCCCCACTGCTCATCCAGGTCTCCTCCTTGACCAGGACTGCAAGCCCCTGAGTAGGGGGCAGCAGGGAGTCTGCTGTTTCTAATAAGCTCTGGGGTAGGGGGGTCTGGGGTAGGGGAGCACGGGGCTGTGTCCAGGTCCAGCCTCCCCCAGTGCATGTGGCCCCATTCAGAGCTACAACACAACACTGCTAAGTGCTGGCAAAGGCCAGGCTGTGGACCGGGCACTATGAATATTGCAGTGAACAAAAACAAATCAACAGACAAAATCCTGCTTTGGTGGAGCCCTTGTTCTGAAGGAGAGCACATGTGTGACCCGTGAGTGACTTTTTTTTTTTTTTTTTTGAGACAGAGTCTCACTCTGTCACCCAGGCTAGAGTGCAGTGGCACGATTTTGGCTCACTGCAGCCTCCACCTTGTGGGTTCAAGCAATTCTCCTACCTCAGCCTCCCGAGTAGCTGGGATTACAGGCACCCACCACCATGCCTGGCTAGTTTTTTGTATCCATGAGTGACTTCTGTTGTGGGTTAGATTGCACTGAAGGCCTTGATTGGCAGGAAGGGAGAGAGGATGGGAAGTGCAGGGAGGATTACAATCTAAATAGGAACCAGGTGGGCTGTGCTGAGAAGGTGATATGGAAGAAGAGCAGGTGGGCCACGTGGAGACTGGAGCCCAGTGGGTAGCTGGTGCAAAGGCCCTGAGGCAGGAGCATGCTTGGCATGTTTGAGGAATGGGGAGGCTGTCAGTGTGTGGTGCAGAGTGAGTGGCGGGGAGGTGGCAGGGAGGAGAGCAGACTTCCAAGAGAACCTGAGGGAGAGGCCTCACGGGTTGTCTGGCTCTGATGCCGGGGGACTCAGAGTTCCTGTAAAGCATGGGACAAGGGACTCTGCTGGCTTCACTTTAGTCCTCTGGTCCCTGTGTTGGGAATAGATTGTAGTGGACCATGGTGGAGGAGGGGGCAGGGTACAGAGAGCATGGAGGAGAAGCCAGAGGAGGAGGGAGGAGCCGGGAGGGAAAGGGAGGAACCTGGAGGAGGAGGGAGGCTACCAAAGTGACCTCAGGAATCTGGAGGTGAGAGGGGTGAGATCCCAGATCTCTTGCCCGGGTAGATGCTTCAGGAATGGCAAGGCAGCACCCAGATGAACCAGGAAGGGGACACTGTTTCCAAAGAGCCCATCCATGGAGAAGATGCAGACAGAGGAGTCTAGGGACAACCACCTCTTGTCACCGGAGCTCGACACTCCCACCCGAAGGTCAGCTTTGGTTTTCAGGACTTCTCAGTGTGTGATTCTGCCCACCAAGCAGGGGTTAGACCAAGAGACTGGCCGATGGGGAGAGGCCACAGGCACCAATGCCCAAAGCTCAGCCCCATTAACAGAGTGACTCCAGGAACCCCCACCTCAGTGCCTGAGGCCCCAGCTGCTCACCCAGCCCCTCCAGGCTACCCTGCCTGGAAGAGGACCAGGGACCTTCCGGGCTGTCCTCTTTTCCATGCTGGGCCCAGGTGGACCCTGTGACAGCCACCAGATGCCTGCCGGCTACTTAGGTTTGCCTTAATTAAATTCTGTAAATATGAATATGTTCTATATTTACATAAGTAACAGTACACATAAACAACGAAAGTAACAATTCAGGCTGGGCATGGTGGCAGGTGACTGTCATCCCAGCACTTTGGGAGGCTTAGTCCAGAGGATGGCTTGAGCTTGTGAGTTCAGGATCAGCCTGGGCAACATAGTGAGAACCCCCCCCACCCCCCGATCTCTACCAAAAAAAAAAATTAACTAATAAATTAAAATAAATTTTTTTTTTGAGACAGTCTCACTCTGTCTCCCAGGCTGGAGTGCAGTGGCACAATCTTGGCTCACTGCATCCTCCACCTCCAGGGTTCAAGCAATTCGCCTGCCTCAGCTTACCTAGTATCTGGGATTACAGGCATAAGCCACCTCACCCGGCCAAAATGAATTTTTAAATATAAACAATTCAGTTCCTCAGTTGCACTAGTAACATTTCACGTGTTCAATAGCCACACGTGGCTTGTCGCCACCATGTATACAGAATATTTTCATCGTTACAGGCAGTTTTGTTGGACGAGGCTACACTGAAATCTCCCCATCCCCAACCAGGGTTGGCCCTTTGGCTGGGGGGTGGGGACAGGATGGTCTGGGTAGGTAGGACAGGGACTTCAGGGCTGGGAGGAGGGTTATTTGCCCAGAGCGGAGTCCTGGGCCTGTGTGGGGATTAAGCCTGAGTTTGTGATTAGAGAATGGCCTGGGAGGCAGCTGATGGGGGCTTGGCTGTCTGATCTCAGCAGGAATGTTTGAGCTCAGCAGAGAGCTTGAACTAAGGACAGAGGCAGAGCCAGGCAGGCAGGCAGGACAGGGCAGTTCCGTTCTAAAGTGTAAATGGCAAAACACGACACTTAATGGTGAAAAAAGGCACCTTGAAAAAAGGCAGCTTCCTTTTTTCACTTGCTACACCCTTGGCTTCCCTGTGAGGCCCATAGGCCTCCCTGAATTCCTCCCAGACTAGGGCAGTTTTGTAATTTACCACCACTTCCCCATTGATGGGCACTTTGGTTATTTCATTTGTAAAAAATGTGGTTATCTGTTTGCTTTTCTGTCCCTCTTCCCTTCCAAGATAGGGGGACCCCCAGAATGTGGGGACTATATTGTGTTTACTGCTGTATCCCCAGAGCTGGGTACATAGTATATGCTCAATAAATGGATGAGTGACTTGTTAGAGGTATTGTTGGGGCAAGAGGTCGAGATCCTCTGCTGGAGTCGGGGAGGAGCCTGTCTCCTGGGAAATGCCAGTGATGCAGAGAACATGAAGGCATTTGGTGACCTTCAAGCCAGGGCCTCTCCTTCCTCACTGGATCCTCAACCCCCCTCAGACTGGAGTCTGGGTGCTTTCTTCATAGTGTCCCTGGGCCCCCACTTGATGGTGGCTCTGTGCCTACTGCAGACTGTCTGCTAGGGCACACAGGAGAGGCGCCGTGATCCACTCAAGGGGGCCTCAAACTTAACACTGTTTGGCCATTCCCATTTCTGTCCCCCTCAGCAAGCTCCCTGGGGGCAGGAACCAGAGTCTGTTGTACTTGATCTTGTATCCTGAGTGCCTAGAACAGGACTTGACATGTAGTAGGTGCTCAATAAATATTTGACAAATGAAGGAATGGATTCAGGGAGGGAAAGATGGTTGGATGGTTAATGAACAAACCAATGAACCCCTTTTCTTCCATCATAGTTTTAACTCAGGACCTACTAACCCTTCCCTGGTCCTCCTCTAGGGGGACCTTCCCTGGGATAACAATAGTGCACTGGTCCTCCCACTCATTCATTTATTCATTCAACGATGATGCTGAACACTTAGTTGGTCGCCCAGGCTGGAGTGCAGCAGCATGATCTCGGCTCATTGCAACCTCTGCCTCCTGGGTTCAAGTGATTGTCCTGCCTCAGCCTCCCAAGTAGTTGGGGTTACAGGCACCTGCCACCATGCCTGGCTAATTTTTGTATTTTTAGTAAAGATGGGGCTTCACAATGTTGGCCAAGCTGGTCTCGAACTCCTGACCTCAGGTGATCTGCCCACTTCAGCCTCCCAAAGTACTGGGATCACAGGCATGAGACACCATGCCTAGCCTAAAATTTGTTTAAATGTGCCCTTTCTTGCATATTCATTATGTCTCGAGCTGGAAGAAAAAGTGCCAGTCTCCAATCCTGGTACCTAGCGTGTGGCCTGGTTCATAGTAAATGCCCAACAAAAGTTATTTGCCATGATTCCATGTTTTCCTTTATTGAAACTTTTGACCCTACAGAGCAGGTGTCAGAGTGTCCCCATTTTGCAGATGGGGAAACTGAGGTTGAAAGAGTTGAAGACATTTGCCCAGGGTCACACAGCTAGGAAACAGAGCAGTTGAGATTTGACACCTTGGCTTACTGGCTTTTCCCCATGTTACAGAGAGGTTAAGCCACCAACCCATGGTCACAAAACCGGGCACATGGCAGAGCCAGTGTTCAAACCCAGGTTGGCTTCAAGCTAAAATCTAATTTGGCTTTGTATTCTGCCCCTTGTGGCTTGGTCTGTCCATCACTCAAGCATCCTGGCTGGGGAGGAAATGGGGCCTGACCTCCTGACCTGGGCTGTCCCCTGTCACACCTGACACTGGCCCCAAAAATGCAGCCCCACCAGTCTGGGAAGCTCGAGGTGAGGTGGGGCAGAGAGGAAGCAGGCTTGGGCGTTGGACAGAGGACGTGAGTTTTGGGGCTGGGTTGGGCAGCCTGTCCTGTGGGGATCCTGAGCTGGCAGAGCCCAGCCCCTCTCTCTGTCCTGACAGTATGACTTCCTTATTTAATGCCCCCGGATGAAAGGCCTAGGGTCAGGCTTGACAAGTGGAAGATGCATAGCAGGTTGTGTCACATAGTGGCCCAGGGGCTGGGCATGGTGGCTCACGCCTATAATCCCAGCACTTTGAGTGGCAGAGGTAGGAGGATCCCTTAAGCCCAGGAGTATGAGATCAGCCTGGGCAACATAACTAGAGCCTAACTCTACAAAAAAGTTTTTTATTTTATTTTGTTTTTTGAGATGGAGTCTTGCTCCGTCGCCTAGGCTAGAGTGCAGTGGCATGATCTCGGCTCACTGCAGCCTCCGCCTCCCTGGTTCCAGCGATTCTCCTGCCTTAGCCTCCTGAGTAGCTGAGATTTCAGGTGCCTGCCAACACACCTGGCTAATTTTTGTATTTTCAGTAGAAACAGCATTTCACCATGTTGGCCAGGATGGTCTTGAACTCCTGACCTCAGGTGATCCACCCACCTCGACCTCCCAAAGTGTTGGGATTACAGGCATGAGCCACCTCACCTGGCCCAAACAAGTTTTTAATTAGCCAGGTGTGGTGGTGACCCTGTGGTCCTAGCAACTCAGGAGGCTGAGATGGGGGGTTGCTTGAGCCCAGGAGTTTGAGGCTACAGTGAGCTGTGATCATGCTCCTGCACTTCAGCCTTGGTGACAGAGTAAGACCCTGTCTCAAAGAGAAAAAGAAGAAGGAATCTTGCCCAGGGTGCAAGATGAGGTGTCTGAAACCCCAAAAATCTGGATCTGCAAGATGGGCTGATGGGCTGGTCATCATCATGGTGGAGCCCAGCCCTGGATGAGAAAGAGCCCAGAAACCCTTTGCTGAGTCCAGGGCCAACCCTTCAATGGCTGGGGAGGGAAGAAAACAGGGTTGCCGGGGGCTCAAAGCAATCACTCTTCAACTACCGGTCGGGAGCTGGTTCAGTATTTTGATAACACTCAGGCTGCACAGGTGCACATCTGCATCGAGGAGAGAGCCAAGGGGGCCGTCGTCAAGAGCAGCGGCTCCCTGGGCTAGCAGGAGGGCAGGGCTGCCTGGCAAGCAGGGGGAAGTGGCATTCTGCCAGGGGGCCAGGGCGGGTAGGGGCCTGAGGCGCATTCTCAGGGGATGACTCAGGGGCAGGCAGAGCGTGACTCACCGTGGACCCTCTCCTGCTCCAGCTGCCAGGGCCTGGCCTCCCCTCTGGCCCCAGGGAGGACTATGTGGAGCTCACAGGGCCCCCAGCCTGGAGCTGAGCGTGAGTCAGCCCATATGGGCTGGAGGGCCAGCACAATTTTCCACCCCTTGAATTGTCCCGCAAGAAAAGTAAACACATGTTACAAAACAGGGGTGAGGCTGGGCCAGCCCTCTCTTGTCCCCTTGAAGCGGTGGGGGGGGCAGGAACAGGGTCTTCATGTCAGGTGCTGTGTACACGTCCCTGCCCACCAGCTCTTCCCTATTTTACAGACGGGGAAACTGGGGTCTAGAGAGGTTAAGAGAGCCCCCTGCCCAAGGTCACACAGCTGAGTTGTGAGGTGAAGCCAAGTTTGTTTCAAACCCAGGTCAGCTTTATGCTGAAACCTGTGTCTCCTGGTTGTGGGCAGACCAGGGCCTGAGCTGCTACTGCATCTGTCTCTGTTCACAGCTGTGTTTCTCAGGGTGGCTCCAAACCTTCCTGCCTCAGCATTCCAGGGAGCAGGTGTTTGTTAAAGTGCAGATTCCTGGCTAGGTGTGGTAGCTCATGCCTTTAATACCAGCAGTTTGGGAGGCCAAGGCTGGTGAATCATGTGAGGTCAGGAGTTCTCGACCAGCCTGGCCAACATGGTGAAACCCCATCTCAACTAAAAATACAAAAATTAACCATTGGTGGCAGTGGGTGCCTGTAAAGCCAGCTACTCAGGAGGTTGAGGTAGGAGAATCACCTGAGCCTGGGAGACAGAGGTTGTGATGAGCCGAGATCACACCACTGCACTCCAGCCTGGGTGACAGAGTGAGACCCTATCTCAAAAACAAACAAACAAAAATGCAGATTATTTGGTGGCTCGTGGCTGTAATACCAGAGGCAAGAGGATGGCTTGATCCCAGGCATTTGAACCCAGTGTAGGTAACACAGTGAGACCTCGTCTCTATAATTAACAAATAAATGTAGATTTCTAGGTCCTGCCAAGACTCACCCAACTCTAATCTCTGGGAGGGACCCTGGAATGTGCATTTTTAAATGTACCCCAGGTGGGGTGAGGCCATACGGCTGCAGATGGGAGAATGGCTGTCCCAGAGGAGGGACCCAGGCCTCCACCCTGGGAGAAGGCTTCGAATCTGTCCCACATGTCACTCTGTCTCGGGCTGGGGGAATTCGGCCCTTCTTGTTTCAAACTGATTCACAGGCAAATACCCCAAACACCTCTCCAGCTGCTGGGGCAAGCAATAGTGATGACAAACAAGGAGGGCGGGCGAGGGGGACCCTTCCAAAGTTGGTGGCCTCCCATGAGCTGGCTGCCCAGGCTGGCTCCAGAAGGAGCACAGGTTTCAGGGTTGCCGAGGGCGGCCTGGTTGCTAGGGAACCAATGGCCCTGAAGGTGCAAGCGAACCTGAGGAAAGCAAGCACCCTCCCCCACCCCAGCAGGCTGGCCCTCCACCCACAGCAACAGAGGGGATGAGTCACTTGGCAAGAGAGGGCTTCGAGGATCCAAACAAATCCCATCTGCACAGAGGAGGATGCATGGGGTGAGAACGGATCTCCCACCCCGTCCGGCCTGCCCACAAACGTGTGGCGTGCACACGTGTATACACACGTGCACACACAGCGCCACACCAGCTCCTAGCCCAGCTCTTAGAGAATGGAGAGGGGAGGGATGGTGAAGCACCACTCAAATTCCTCCCTAAATCGGCTAATTCTCCCTGCCACTCCTGGGCTAGGCTCAGCTGAGTCAGCAGGAAACCAGCCCAGCTGCCCCAAGCTCAAGCGTAGGAATTAGAACTCTGAAGAGTGGAGGCAGGCAGGGGTCTGAGAGCCCAGGCCTGGAGCAGGGTGACCCAGGTGCCAGCCCACCTGGGCACTGTGCTTCTCAAGGCCTGTTCCCTTCCCTGAAAAGTAAGAGAGGCCGTGCACCATGGCTTATGCCCATAATCCCAGCACTTTGGAAGGCCAAAGTGGGAGGATCACGTGAGGCCAGGAGTTCTCAACCAGCCTGGGCAACGACAAGACCTCATCTTTACAGAAAATTTAAAAATTAACCAGGCTTGGCCAAGCGAGGTGGCTTATGCCTGTAATCCCAGCAGCACGTTGGGAGTCCAAGGCAGGCAGATCACTAGGTCAGGAGATTGAGACCATCCTGGCCAATATGGTGAAACCTAGTCTCTACTAAAACACAAACAAAAAAATTAGCCAGGCGTGGTGGTGCATGCCTGTAGTCCCAGCTACTGGGGATGCTCAAGCAGGGAAATCACTTGAACCCAGGAGGGGGAGGTTGCAGTGAGCTGATATCGTGCCGCTGCGTCCAGCCTGGCGACAAAACAAGACTGCATCTCAACAACAACAACAAAATTAGCCAAGCTTTGTAATGTGCACCTGTAGTCCCAGCTACTCAAGAGGTTGTGGTGGGAGGATCTCTTGAGTCCAGGAGTTCGAGGCTTCAGTGAACTGTGATTGCAGTGAGCTATGTATTGCAGCCTGGGTGACAGAACAAGACCCTGTGTCTTAAAGAAAGTAAGACAAGGAAGTGGCTACTTCCCAGGCAGGGAGTACTGCCGTGCTTCACCTAGTGGGGGTGGCTGGGCACATGCCATGCTGCCTGGCATGGAGTCAGCCCTCAATAAACAAGAGGTGACATTACTATTATCAGTGTTGTTACTGTTATTCAGCAGCTGAACTACATGCCTGCTGACCTAGAGGCCCCTGGTCCTGTTCCCTCCCCCAAACTGACCATCACCTTCCTAGGAGTTGTAGGGAAAGGAGATTTAGCAGATTGGAGAAGCCTAGAGTTTTGACAGTGTTTGGAGCTCCTGTAATCACTTGCACCCTGAGTCCCACAAACACAGAGTCTCTAGCTACAGGTAGAATCCCCTCCCCTTCGTCAGGGCCTCCCTAACTGCCAGAGGACATACTGAGTACTTAACACACAAGCTTTCATCCTGTGAAGTTGATGCTCGGCTTGTGCCCACTTCCCAGATGAGGAAAACTGAGGCTCAGAGAGGCAAAATGATTTGCCCATGTTCACACAGCTGAAAGGGACTGAGTAGGATTCAGGCTCGGGTCTGGGCCTGGCACAGTGGCTCAAGCCTATAATCCCAGCACTTTGGGAGGCTCAGGTGGGCAGATCGCTCGAGGTCAGGATTAGAGACCAGCCTGGTCAATTTGGTGAAATCTCGTCTCTACAAAGATACAAAAATTAGCCAGCTGTGGTTGCGCACACCTGTGATCCCAACTATTTGGGAGGCCGAGACAGAAGAAGCGCTTAAATCCAGGAGGCGGAGGCTGCAGTGAGCCAAGTTCACGTCACTGCACTCCAGCCTGGGTGACAGTGTGAGACACTGTCTAAAAAAAAAAAAAAAAAGGGCGGGGCCAGGTGCAGTGGCTTACTCCTGTAATCCCAGCACTTTGGGAGGCCAAGGCGGGTCGATCACTTGAGGTCAGAAGTTCAAGAACAGCGTGGCCAACAAAGTGAAACCTCTTATCTACTAAAAATACAAAATTAGCCATGCGTGGTGGCGCACACCTGTAATCTCAGCTACTCAGGAGCCTGAGGCAGGAGAATCTCTGGGAGGTGGAGGTTGCAGTGAGCTGAGATTGCACCACTGCACTCCAGCCTGGGCAACAAGAGCGAAACTCAGCCTCAAAAAAAAAGAAGAAAGACCCAAAACCTAAAATGCAATTAAAAGAAGAAAGTAAAAAAAATTCAAACTTCTTTTTTGTCCTTTTTGGGGAGATTTAGCTAACAGTTTCTCATGTATCCTTCCAGGAGATTTTTGGGCATAGACAAGCATACTACACACCGCATACTCTCTCTTCTTTCCCTCTCTTTTTGCACTTTGCATCTGGCACTTGACTCTGTGTGTAGTCTACATATGGCGTCCACATCTGCCCCTTTTCCAGCTGCAGGTCTTCCCAGTGTAGGCAGCCCTGGATACCTGACCAACACCCTCCCAATGGGCAGCAGTTTCTCCCCAGAGCTTCCCCATGAGCAACAATGTTGCTAAAAGCATCCCAGCATGTACACTGAGCACAATGTCAGCAACACTGTTGCAGTGACCATCCTCTAAGGCATGCTGAGCCAGAGTAAGAGCCCACCTGTGGGGAAAGTCATAGGGAGGGTGTCCAGGCAGAGGCAGAGTGGGGGCAACAGCAAGGACTGATAAGTTCCCTGGGAACCCCTCTTGGGTGGTGGGGATGCAGTCTGTGTGGTGAGCCAGCTTCGTTTGAGTTCAGGCTTCTGCAGGTCCCAGGTGACTCCCCACACACCTGTGTTCTGAAACCCCAGCTCCTTTCTAACACCTGCTCCCAATATCAGCTGGCTGGAGGGAGCATCCCTTTGGGGACCTAGAACTAGGCAAGGAAGTCACTTTTGGACCAGGGAGGGCATTGTGACGCCCTTACCTTCCAAGGAGGAATGCCCACCTAGGGACAGCACCTGAGACAGAGCCAGGCAGAGCCGAGTTGGGGGAGGATCAGGTTTGGTGGGGAGCTCTGTTCAGGCCTGCCTGCCTGAGCCGCTGGGGGTCTGCACACACAGGTCTCAGACCACCTGGTGAGCTTGTCCAGAGTTCACAATCCTGGGTCCCTCCCTCCTCAAACCCACCAATCAGGATGTCAAGGGTACCAGGGACACAGAATATGCCTTTTACAAACTCCCGTAGAGATTCTAAGGTGCAACAACCTCAGAACCACCGTCTCTCCCAGGATCTTTCTCCTTCATAGTTCCCAGACCCATTCAAAAAGTTCACAGTTTGGCCGGGTGTGATAACTGACACCTGCAGTCCCAAAAGTTCAGGAGCCTGCAGGAGTTCAAGACCAGCCTGAGCAACAGAGTGACAGCCCATCTCTACAGACAGTTTTCAAAATTAGCCAGGCATGGTGGTATACACCCGTGGTCCCAACTACTTGAGAGGGAGGCTGAGAAGAGAGAATGGCTTCAGACTGGGAGGTCAAGGCTGCAGTGAGCTTTGATTGCACAACTGCACTCCAGCCATGGTAACACAGCAACACCCTGTCTCAAAGAAAAAAAGACAGTTAACATTTTTAATATGCGTCCACTGCCCCAGGACCTGAAAGCTCCCAAAGAGAAAGGCCCTTTTGTGTTTCTTCTTCTTTTCCCTTTTCTCATCTGTGTACAACACAGGCAGAGCAAGGCACACTGGGGCTGGGAGAGTGATGAGAAACATCTGCCAAATGAGTGAATGACTGACTGCACCGAGTAGTACATCCTCCCCCAGAAACATGCACATACGGACACACACATTTTGAAAGCAACTTTAGGGCTGGGTGCAGTGGCTCACACCTGAAGTCCTAGCACTTTGGGAGGACAAGATGGGAAGATTGCTTGAGCCCAGGAGTTCAAAACCAGCTTGGGCAACACAATGAGACCCCATCTCTACAAAAAACATATACGCCGGGCACGGTGGCCCACGCCTGTAACCCCAGCACTTTGAGAGGTCAAGGCGGGTAAATCACCTGAGAACGGGAGTTCAAGACCAGCCTGACCAACATGGAGAAACCCTGTCTCTAGCCAGGCATGGTGGCACATACCTGTAATACTAGCTACTAGGGAGGCTGAGGCAGGAGAATGACTTGAACCCAGGAGGCAGAGGTTTCAGTGAGCCAAGATCACACCATTGCACTCAAGCCTGGGTAACAAGAGTGAAACTCTGTCTCAGAAAAAAAGAAAGACCTGAAACAAAAAACATGTAAACATAAAAGTTTTAAAAATTAGCCAGGTGTGGTGGTGGACACCTGTGAATCCAGCTACTCAGGAAGCTGAGGTGGAAGGATTGCTTGAG
Source organism: Cebus imitator (assembly GCF_001604975.1). Lineage (NCBI taxonomy): Eukaryota > Metazoa > Chordata > Mammalia > Primates > Cebidae > Cebus > Cebus imitator. The sequence goes on along the minus strand of NW_016107661.1, from coordinate 663,098 downwards.
CCCTGAAAGTCAAGGCTGCAGTGAGCTATGATTGTGCCACTATACTCCAGCCTGGGCAACTGAGTCTCAAATAAGAAAGCAAGCAAGAAAAGAGAGAGAGAGGGAGGAAGGAAGGAAAAGGGACAACTTTAGGAGGAATCATGCCCCTAAAAATTTATGCCTAGTGTTCCTTTATTGGAACACTATGCCTGTGGGAGTTATTTAGCTCCTGCCGCTCAAGGTCATTGGCAAAGTCTGATTGTTCAATTCAAAAAATTGCAACCTCAGGCATAAAAGGGTTAAATCCACCCATAGAAGCCCCATTAAGAATAAGGTTGGCTGGGTGTGGTGGCTCACACCTGTAATCCCCACACTTTGGCAGGCTGAGACGGGCGGATCACCTGATGTCAGGAGTTCAAGACCAGCCTGACCAACATGGAGGAATCCCATCTCTACTAAAAATACAAAATTAGCTGGGGTGGTGGTGCATGCCTGAATCCCACCTACTCGGGAGGCTTAGTCAGGAGAATTGCTTGAACCCAGGAGGTGGAGGTTGCAGTGAGCCAAGATCGTGCCATTACACTCTAGCCTGGGCAACAAGAGCGAAACTCCATCTCAAAAAAAAAAAAAAAGAATAAGGTTGGGTGGGCATGGTGGCTCATGCCTGTAATCCCAGCATCTTGGGAGGCGGTAGGCGGGCAAATCACTTGAGCCCAGGATTTCAAGACCAGTCTGGGCAATATGGTGAATTGAAACCCCGTCTCTACAAAAAATTGTAAACATTCCCTAGGTGTGGTGGTGGGTCCCTGAAGTCCCAGCTCCTCAGGAGGCTGCGGCAGGAGGATCACATGAACCCAGGAGGTTGAGGCTGCAGTGAGTCCGCGTAGGCAACACAGTGAGATCCTGTCTCAACAATAATAATAATAATGTTTTCCTAGAGTTTCCTGTAATACTTAGAAACCACAGTCCTTCCATGGCAGGGACAAGAGAGACCTGGAGAACACTTGATTTCTTAGACACTCTGGGGCTGTGGGCAGGAAAAGCCCTTGGAAATGAATTCCCCATCAACCTCCTTATTTTTATTTATTTATTTATTTATTTTGGGACAGTGTCTCACTCTGTTGCCCGGGCCAGAGTGCAGTGGCACGATCTCAGTTCACCGCACCCTTCACCACCCAGGTTCAAGTGATTCTCTTGCCTTGGCCTCCTGAGTAGCTGGGATTATAGGCGCAGGACACCCCAGCTAATTTTTGTATTTTTAGTAGAGACAGGGTTTTGATATGGCTGGTTTCGAACTCCTGACCTCAAATGATCCACCTGTGTTGGCCTCCCAAAGTTCTGGGATTACAGGCGTGAGCCACAGTGCCCAGCCCAGCCGAGCCACCTTATTTTTAAATACAGAACAAATGGGGAAGAGACTGGTCTGAAGACTCAGACAGCTGAACTTGAACCCAGGACTCCAGACGCCCAGTTGGAGGCCCCTCCCCACAGACCTTATCACTCCCTATCTGAGCCCTAATAGCCTTTTGGCCATAACATAGTCTCTCGATCGCTCCCTTCTGGGGTCTCCCCAGGGCTCCTGCTTCCTACTGGGCCCAGACCCTTACCACCCTCCACATTGGCGCTGAACCCTCCCCGCTGTGAGGCCCCATCCGGGCTTCAGGTCAGATTCGATTTCCGTCTAAGGGCAGCCTTCTCCACTGGCACACAATCTGAGCCAGGACATGCTGGCAGATTTGTGCAACCTCATTGTTCTGAGCCAGAATCGAGCAGCTTTTATGACCAGCTATGAAGCGCTTCTCTCGTGCCAGGGCCTGGAGTTATTGAAGTTTCAAAGGCGTTTTTGTCCACCCAAGATGGCAGGCTGAGAGCAGATTCGGGCCAGGGCACTGCGCTCAGCGCCTTGCGTGCATTACCTGCAGGGACATCCCCGCTAGCCTTTCGGATGGAGTGGCGGTTATCATCGTTTGACAAAGAAGTAAACGGTAGCTGGAAGCAGCAAAACACTTTGTCCAGGAGTGCCAGCCGACGTGGGGGTGGTAGGATTTGAACTCAGGCCGACGCCCTCCGCAGCCCAGCCCCCTTCCCTCAATTGCCACCATCTGAGTGCAATTCATTAGCTACTAGGGCACAGGAGACCTGTGCGGATCTCTGCTGCACCTGTCTTGCGGGGCCCAGCTGGGTGTCCGCCAAAGCACCAGAAGCGCTGAGTTCCCGGCAGCGCAGAACCAGGTGAAGGCCTCCGCCAGAGGCGCGCCGCGCCGGGGAGGGTGAGGCTGACAGTGCTCGCCCCGGCGGCCTTTGCGCCCCCGCGCCTTCCCGGCCCCAGGGGTGGGCGGTGTCCAGCCAAGACCCGGTGTCCCCACCCCCGCGCCCAAGCCCCGCCCGCACGGTTGCCCCTCCTCGGGAAGGTAAGCACCACCTTCTCGGGGAGCGGCCAGTAGAGCCAGTGGCCGGCCGGCGCCCCGCCCCCCGCGAGTAGGGACCGGGTTCCGCGGCCGCGCTGCACTTGGGGCTCCCCGCGCCGCGGCTCGCTCACCTGCGCTCCCGCCCGCCCCTCGGTGCGCGCCAGGCCCACCAGCCGCCGCCGCCTGCACCCCGAGCGCCACCATGAACTCGCTCTTCAGGAAGAGAAACAAAGGCAAATACAGCCCCACCGTGCAGACCCGCAGGTGAGGAGGCGCCCGCAGCTCGGCTCGGGGACGCTCTCGGGCCTGTGGGCGCACAGGACCGGGAAGACCGCCGGGCGGTATAGGAATAAGGGGCTGCACTGGGGCCCAGAAACCGGTAGCTGAGTCCTGAGTGCGGGACACGCGGGACCGAGGTCACCTCGAAGCTGGGAAGCAGCGCCGGGTGGGAGGGGACTGCCTGGGGTGCCCGAGGGGGCGCATAATTGGGGACATCGGGGACTCAAGGAGCCGAGGGGGCATTGCTTTGGGGGCCTAGGGCATGGGCAGCTGAGCTGGGGTACAAGGCACTCCCGGGTCCCAGGGTCGCTTTTGCGCCGAGGGTCGCCGAGGACCGGGAATAGCCACCGGGATGCGGGGTCGGAGTTTTCGGAGGACCCGACACTCAAGGCGGGGTCGCTGGGGGTCCCAGGAAGCTCTTGGGTGCGACTTTCACACTTCAGGCAGTTCCGTCCAGGGGGCGCCCTGAGGCAGGGAAATTGAGCTGGCGTCGGAGGGGTGCTCTCCGGTGACTCTGAGACCGCGCAGGTGTGTCTTGGCGTCGGGGAGGTGAGGGGTGGGGGTCCGGAGGGGCGGGCCACCTGCTGCTGCACTTCCCGGCACCTGCCACCCTGCCCTCCAGAGCCGCGCCCAGAGGCCCTGGGGGGTGCGGGGTCCGGTCCGGGGACGCAGGCGGAGGCACCACTTTACCTCCCCACCCTCTGGGTTCTGAGCAGAGGCTGGGCGGCGTCAGGGCCTCGTCTTCGAAGCTCGATTTCTCAGAGGTGTGGCTCCCTGCCCCCATCCCAGCCCCGAAACTGGCGGCGTCTCTGAGCCGCGGGTTCCCAGGGCAGCCTGGGAGGGGAATGACATGTCTTGATGTGTTTGCAGTGAGAAGCAGCCCACGTCCGTTTTGATAAGCCTAATGTACTCACTTAATAACCGGTTTAGGGGAGCCTGGTGGAGATGCTGAGATTGAGGGAGGAGGTGGGAATCCAGCCCCTGCCTTATCCCCCTACTTTGGAAAATAGAGTGGAGGCTCTCAGCTAGCAAGGATCATTTTGCCAGCTTCCGGGACAAGAGGTTTCAGGCAGGTGAGGGGGCCCCAAATGGCATGGGAGTTCTGCCCCCAAGCTACCCTCACTGGGAACCCCCACTGTACCCTCCAGCAGCTCCTCACTCTCTCCCTAGCCCCCAGATGAAGGCAAGGAGATGCCTCTGGGCCCAGGGCTCCCACCCCACCCCTGCAGTCCAGCCTAGGCCGACCAGTCGGACAGGTACAGACGATGGCGGGGGCCCTGGCAAGCTGGAGTGCGACACTTCCCTGGCCTCCCAGGCCCTTCAGAACCACCCCCCACTCCTCCCCCCACCAGCCCTGTGATCCCACCCAGCCGCATCTCCGTTTGGGCTGTTTCAAGCTCAGAGGCATCACTCGCCTTTGGAGATTTCCCCACCCCTCCCCTGTCTTTCACAACCCCAGAGACTGGGCAGGGCCCGCATGCACACTGCTTCTCCATGGCTGCATCCAGCTGGCACTCAGACCCAGTCAGGGGCCCGTCCAGTCCCTGCACTGCTCCCTGAGGCATTGCACAATTGGATGCTCTGTGCCAGCTGTGGAGAACCGTTCGGTACTCTCCAACCCAGAGACTAGGCCCATCCAGTCCTTCACGAGTGCAGACACCCACATACCAGGAGAGGGGCCAGGCCTTGCCCAGCCCTCTGCCTCCCCACAGCCTCCCTCCTTCCTGCTGCTCTCCATCCCTGAATGCCCCAGCTTGGACTTGACAGAAGGTTCTAATGAACCCAGATGAGCTGGGAGGGGTGGGGCTTTCTCGGAAGCGTGAGGAAGAAAGGCCTCTCATTCTTTACAGCTGCAGGGACTTGGAGGGTTTGGGGCAGCAAAGATTTGGGGTCCTGCCACTCTCTGTATCCGTGGCCCAAGGCAGCCACTGTCTGTCCTAGGCTGACAGCCATTGGTCCCAAACATCAGTTTAGAGGTCTCTTTCTTCAGGAAGCCTTCTTGATTCTCTCCCCAGCATGGGGTGAAAGACCCTTCATTTGAACCTTGCCATCGCAGCAGAGAAAGAGCACAGCCACAGTCCTGAGAAGGTGCCAGATGCCTCCCTGGATGGTCTCCCAGCCCAGCGCATCCCTCTGTCCCCCCCGCTTAAGCGGGGACTAGTTCTCAAACTGGATTGTGAGGCGGAAGCAGCCCTGTACCCCTTTCTCTCAAAGGCATCTCTTGAGCATTGGCTGATGCCCAGCTAGCATCATAGCAAGTGTCGTGGCAGAGGGTGAAGGGGACAGACTTGTGGCTCTAGGCTGTGGTTGCTGGTCTCAGGGAGCGGATCCCCCAGTTCTTTCGCCCCGAGTTTTCCAGGGGCCCACTCCATTGTCTGGGGGAGGATGAGGTTGCTGGTCAGATTTGGCATGGTGGGGTGGGTAGGATCTCTGGCGCTGACAGCAGAACACCTCACTGTTGATCCTGGTGTTTCCACTCTGGAGCCTCTCAAGCCTTGTTTTCCCTTTCTGCACAGCAGGGGTGGTGATACTGAATATCTCATGCATGGGGCTGCTGGGAGAAGCAGTGCTGTGGCACATGGGAGGTGACCCGAAGGGTGCCCCCCTTCTGATCCCAGGGGACCCAGGAGCCCCAACTTGTGACTTCCACACCCAAGGCAGTCAGGCCTTTGGACTACAAAGTGTAGATTAGCAAATGGAACACCCCACCGAGAAAGCCACCCTTTCCAGTTTGTCTACCTTTTAGCAGTTGAAGCTCGGGAGGGCTGGGACAGGGTGTGAACCTCGTTGTTACCGTTGCCTGGGTTCCTAATGACAGGTGTGGGAGCTGGTGTTCACACCTGAGCTAATGATACAGTCAGGCGGGATGGTGCAGATCACTGAAGAGAGCATCCAGCCTGGCAGAGAGGCCCTGGAGGAGACACACTCCCACCCTCCTGGCTGTGCAACCTTGGAGGAGCTGCTTGGCCTCTCTGAGCCTGTTTTCTCACCTGTGGGATGGGAATAAGCACGGTGCCTGCCTGGCGATGCTGGCTGAGGATTAGATGGGCACAGTGGCTCATGCCTCTAATCCCAGCACTTTGGGAGACCGAGGTGGGCAGATCACCTGAGGTTGGGAATTCAAGGCCAGCCTGATCAACATGGAGAAACCCCCTCTCTTCTAAAAATACAAAATTAGTTAGGTGTGCTGATGCATGCCTGTAGTCCCTGCTGCTAGGGAGGCTGAGGCAGGAGAATCACTGGAACCCAGGAGGCAGAGGTTACAGTGAGCGAAGATCACACCATTGCACTCCAGCCTGGGCAACAAGACCAAAACTTAGTCTCAAAAAAAAAAAAGAAAAAGAATGCAGGGGAAAGATGGAGAACAATAAGAAGTCTCAGGTAATGGCAGTGTGATGATTATAGTTATTAAGCACATGTGGGCAAGGTAGCTGTGTTGTACCCAGGGTTCAACTTGATATCATGGGGGACAGGCTGTGCACTGCACAACTCCATAGCACTGTTCCTGGGGTTAGCAGGTGGACATGGAGGAGATGTTGGCACTCGAGTTGTTGGCAGTCACATCGGAGAGATAAGATGGAGTTAAGTTTCAGTGCACATGTGATTACATGAGCCTCAGGATGATTGGGCCAGGCAGGAGAAATGGAGCATAGAGGAGGACGGATGAGGTCTCCAGCCTGGCCACCCACATACTTTGTGACTGGCCATAAGTGAGAGCTGTCATAGTCTGAGCCCAGATGCTGGGAGGTGAGGGAGGAACTCCCAGAGGAGGCGTCTGACCTGGCATGGGGTAAGTGGAGTAGCCAAGACCCAGCTCTGCAGTCAGCCTGAATTCTGCCTGTTTGAAAAGAAACAGCCTCCCTGAGCCTCAGCTTTTGAATCTGTAGAATGGGATTAATCTTGCCCCTCCCCCAAGACCTGTGTCCCAGTAAACACCCAGCAGCCTGGCCTCAGCTAGACAGGTCTTGAAACACTGGCCCAGCCCTGATGGAGGGGATTCTGCATGGGAGGCAGGACCCCAGGCTTTCGAGGGAGAGCTGGGGAAAGGGAAGCGTGCTCTACCGGGTGGCACCTGGAGTAGCCCGAGCCTCTTGGTGGTTAAGAACACAGTATTGGCCGGGGGTAGTGCCTCACACCTGTAGTCCCAACACTTTGGGAGACCAAGGCAGGTGGATCAGGAGATAAGGAATTCAAGATCAGCCTGACCAAGATGGTGAAACCCCATCTCTACTAAAAATACAAAAAAATTAGCTGGCTGTGGTGGCAGGTGCATGTAATCCCAGCTATTCAGGAGGCTTCGGCAGGGAGTTGCTTGAACCTGGAAAGCAGAGGTTGCCGTGAGCCGAGATTGTGCCACTGATCTACAGCCTGGGCAACAGAGCAAGACTGTCTCAAAAAAGAAAAAGCAAGAACACAGCATTTGATGGTTTGATGCTAGCCAGGCATGAGTTCAGGCCCCAGCTTTGTGTCTCCTAAGCTGCTTGATCTTGGGCAAGTCATTTAACATCTCTGAGCCTCAGTTTCTTCATCTGTGACGTAGGGTGATAAGAGCAACCTCCAGCTGGTGAGGCTGCTGGGTGGATCAAATGAGAGTATGCACGTGATGGGTCCAGCCCATGACCCAGTTCAGAGCGAGTGCCTGGCAAATCATAGCAACTGATACCATGAACTGCACGCTGCTATTAAGAGTCACAACGTGTAATCCCAGCACTTTGGGAGGCTGCAGCAGGCAGATCACAAAGTCAGGAGATCGAGACCATTCTGGCCAGCATGGTGAAACCCCGTCTCTACTAAAAATAGAAAAATTAGCTGGGCGTGGTGGCGTGCACCTGTAGTCCCAGCTACTCGGGAGGCTGAGGCAGGAGAATTGCTTGAACCTGGGAGGCGGAGGTTGCAGTGAGCTGAGATCATGCCACTGCGCTCCAGCCTGGTGCCTGGTGACAAAGTGAAACTGTCTCAAAAAAAAAAAAAAAGTCACAACGGGCTGGGTGAAGTGGCTCATGCCTGTAATCCCAGCACTCTGGGAGTCTAAGGTGGGCGGATCACTTGAGGTCACCAGTTCAAGACCAGCCTGGCCAACATGGTGAAACCCATCTCTACAAAAATAAATTTTAAAAATTAGCCATGTGTGGTGGTGGGCATCTGTAATCCCAGCTACTTCGGAGGCTGAGGCAGGAGAATCACTTGAACCTGGGAGGCAGAGATTGCAGTGAGTCGAGGTCACACCAGTGCACTCCAGCCTAGGAGACAGTGAGACTCCATCTCAAAAAAAAAAAAAAAAAAATGAGCCAAGCCCGGAGTTGACCAGGCAGCCGACTCAAGCAGACACATGCATGTACCCCTCGATTAGTGACGGTGGGAATGCCTGATGGATTGGGGAGAGGGCCCTGCCAGCAAAGGCCGTCCACCTCCATCCACCATGTGGGTGATGGCTTGGAGAGAGCTGCCCTGCCATTTCTCAGGCACGCCCTGTGAGCCCAGCAAGGCCATGGATGTTCCATCTCATTCTGACAGTGTGCCTGCCAGGCAGGTGGGAGTGTCCTGTTTCACAGAGGGCTCACCTTCACCTTGGGCTCATAGCTCAGAAATGACCAATGCAGGGGGACCAAGGAGGCCCAGGGAAGGAAATTGGGGCTCTGCACCCATACCTGGGGCTGGCAGCAGCTGTGTCTGGGGACTGCTCCAGGCCAGACGGTAGAGTCACTGGTGTTTGTGTTCACTGCATCCACTCCCAGCAACCCCTCCATCTCCCTTCCCTCTCTTCCATCTGGCCTTGGCCCTCCATGCCTTGCCCAGTTCTCTTGGCAGAAGGAATGAGACTCGAGAAATTTGATTCAGGACAGAGCTGAGCTTACCTGGAGGAGCAGCTGCTTATGGTAGCATTTCAGGCACTGTGGGGTGGGGGGTAATTTGGGGAGAGGGTGTTTTGGGGCAGAGACACAGCTCCCTCCACACCCTTTAGGCAACACCCTAAGGATATGGTGGAGGGAGGCCCTGGGAGTGGGGGACCTGGAGGAGAAGATGCCTTAGAAAGCTTCCGAGGCACCCCCTCAGGAGAACCTGGACTTCCCAGTGTGCAGCTCCTCTGCTCCCGCAGGGCTGTGCCAGGGTTGGCGGCACCTTCCATCCTCCCAGCCTGCCTGCCCCGGCCTGTCTTGGGAACAAATGGGGAAGTGGCCTCTGTTCTTTGTTCTCTCCAATTCTCTTGGTGGGTTGCTGTGCTACAGCCTCTGGAGCCTGAGAGACCACCCAGTGTCCCTTTCTGCCTCTAGGCGAGACAGAGCTCTCTTCAGGTCCCAGCCCTGCCCTTCCCTAACCCAATCTGGTTTTTTTGTTGTTATTGTTGTTTTTAGTGTTATTTATTCTTTAGAGACAGGCTCTTGCTCTATCACCCAGATTGGAGTGCAGTGGTGAGATCATAGCTCACTATGGCCTTGAACTACTGGGTTCAAGCAGTCCTTGTGCCTCAGCCTTCCAGGTAGCTGGGACTACAGGTATGCATACCACCACGCCCCACTAATTTTTGTTTTTTTGTAGAGATGGGGTCTCACTATATTGCACACTCTAATCTTGAACTCCTGGGCTCAAGCAAGCCTCCTGCTTTGGCCTCTGAAATCTCTGGTTTTACAACCATGAGCCATTGATTGAATCCAGCTTCTTTTCCCTTTAAATGTACTGCCCCTTCTCCCTGCCTGCAGAGCCAGCAACCCAGCAGGTCTTCAGCCCCTCTCCACTGTTACTTCTTCCTCTCCAGTGATCTAGTCCCTTTTCCCCATGGCAGCCAGGGAAGGGAGCTCCTTACAACATATGAATCTGACCATACCTCCAGCGTCTTAACCCCTGGCCCAGACCTCCCTTTGCTCTTAGGCCCTGGCAGCTGAATGCCCTACACAACATCAGCACCTGCCCGCCACTGTCTTGTGTCCACGCTGCACCCAGCCACAGTGTGGAGACAAGACAATGTCTTTCCCTGTGCCATTCCTACTGCCTAGAATGCCCCCCACACCCCTTCACTGCCGCTCTTCTGCTTCCAGATTCACCTCCAGCTCCTCAGGGAAGCCCTCCCCAGCCTCTCTGCTGGAGCAGACCCAGCCGTCCTATGGTCTCCCCGTCTCCTTGGTAGCTCTTGTCTCAGCAGCCATGTCAGTGGGGTAGCCAGATGTGGCTGTGTGGCTGCGTGGCTGCCTTCCCCCAGAGACTGGTGCTGCACATGTGCTGAATGAATGAGGGTAAGCCATGGGAAACTGCTAAAATTCTCCCCTTCCCTCAGCATCTCAAGAGAGCACACATAGGCCTGTGCTTCACACCCCAGGAACAGCGGATCCTGGAGGTGGAGGTGGACGGGTGGGGTTCTAGTTAGCCTAAAGGAATGTGAGGCCTGAGCAGGCTGCTCCCTTCCCTGTCCCCATCCAGTCACCTCCTGGACACAGGCTAGTGAGCTGAGAGTGGGCTGAGTACACAGCTGGCAGCAATGCGGGGTGATAGGCAGTGAGATAAAGGAGGGCCCTGACCCACCCACAGGGGCTTCTGCAGGAGGGGTCATCTAAGCTGAGCCCAGGGGTTAGCTGAAGATGGGTGGATAAAGAGTGTGCAGTTGACAGAAAGAGACAGGGGCATGTGTATCCATGACCTGAAAAAGCAAGATGGTGAGCAGGCAAAGCAAGCTGATGAAGGATACAAAGACGATGCTTGTATATGTACATTTTTAGAAACATACACAGAGCAATTCCATATACTATCCCTGAATGCAGATGTGTCTATGTATTGGAAGGCATAGCAGACTGGGTGCAGTGGCTCACACTTGTGGTCTCAGCATTTTCAGAGGCCAAGGCGGGAGGATGGCTTGAGGCCAGGAGTTAAGACCAGCAACATAGCGAGACCCTATTTCTAAAAAATAGCTGAGCATGGTGGTGCATGCCTCTAGTCCTAGCTGCTCAGGAGGCTGAGGCGGGAGGATCCCTAAGTCCAGGACTTCAAGGCTGCAGTGAGCTGTGATAGTGCCACTGCACTCCAGCCTGGGCAACAGAGCAAGACCCTATCTCTTAATAAGTTAATAAAATAAAACAGGAAGAACCAGTAAGTCTAAAATTCTGCTGCTGCTAAGGAGAGGGCTGAAAGGATAATGAACACATCATTTTAATTCCTTTTTAGAAAAATCTGCAGCAAAGATGGCACTGTGAAAACCTCAACTAAACCCTGGTGGTGAGGACATGGGTAGCTGATTCTTTTCAGTGCTTTTCTGTGTGTCTGAGTAGATCATGAGTTTTACAGTTTAGGTGAGGGGTGGTATAGAGAAGGCGAGCTGGGATGCGGCACAGCTGGTGGGAAGAGCCTGCAGGGAAGCCCTGAGTCCTCGGTCTCAGTTTAGTCCATAGCAAAAGCAAGGGTCTGGGAGAGGAAGGAGAGGGGTCTCAGGAAGCAGAGGGGCCCATTCCAGGAAGGCAAGCAGGCAGGTTCTGGATGGGGAGACAAAAATGGAGAGTCTCTGCGAGGAAGTGGGAGAGTAGAAGGGGAGGGGACCAGAACTGGGAAAGGTATGAACACAGAAAGTCCTTCAGGTTGGGTCTTAGCTTAAAACGGTCACCCTAAATCATGATTGCACTGAGACCAATTCTATACTCAGCTCTGTTTTCCACCCAGGCTCAGAGAGTTTGAGTGACTTTGCTCCAGGACTCTCAGTGGTTGCTTTTCTTGAGACAGTTTCGCTCTTGTTGTCCAGGCCAGACTGCAATGGAGCAACCTCAGCTCACTGAAATCACCTCCCAGGTTCAAGTGATTCTGCCTCAGCCTCAGGAAAAGCTGGGATTATAGACGCCCACCATCATGCCTGGCTAATTTTTTGTATTTTAAGTAGAGACAGGGTTTCACCATGCTGGCCAGGCTGGTCTCGAACTCCTGACCTCAGGTGATCCACCTGCCTCAGCCTCCCAAAGTGTTGGGATTGTAGGCATGAGCCACTGTGTCTGGACATCTCAGCAGTTCTTACCCAGACACTCTGAGAGGGCTGGCAGGGTGTCCTGGCCGCCCCACCCATCCTTTCCTAGGCAGAGGGTTTTTGTCACACCTTATAAGATAAAACACACCGGGGGCCAGGCGCAGTGGCTCACACCTGTAATCCCAGCACTTTGGGAGGCTGAGGCGGGTGGATCACGAAGTCAAGAGATCGAGACCATCCTGGTCAACATGGTGAAACCCCGTCTCTACTAAAACTACAAAAAATCAGCTGGGCCTGGTGGCGTGTGCCTGTAATCCCAGCTACTCAGGAGGCTGAGGCAGGAGAATTGCCTGAACCCAGGAGGCGGAGGTTGCGGTGAGCCGAGATCGCGCCATTGCACTCCAGCCTGGGTAACAAGAGCAAAACTCCGTCTCAAAAAAAAACAAAACAAAACACACCGGGGCTGCTGGCTGAGCCTGCAAGGCCGCAGGGCTGTGGGAGAAATAGAATTTGCAGAATTTTTTCCTGCTCCCACTGCCTGGGCTTGGACTTCAGGCTGATACCTTTTAAGGGTTTCAACTTCTCTGCCTTGGCCATGGGGACACTTTGTTTCCCATTGAAGGCTGAGAAAGGATTCCAAGTGTGTACCACAAAGAAGAGACAGGGCTTTAACCCTGCTTCAACCCCAAGAAGCTCGATTTGGCCAGGTGCAGTGGCTCATGCCTGTAATCCCAGCGCTTTGGGAGGCTGAGGTTGTTGGATCACTTGAGGTCAGAAGTTTGAGACCAGCCTAGCCAACATGGTGAAACCCCACCTCTACTAAAAATACAAAAATTAACCAGGCATGGTGGCACGTGCCAGTAATTGCAGCTACTTGGGAGACTGAGACAGGAGAATCTCTTGAACCTGGGAGGCAGAGGTTGCAGTGAGCCAAGATCTTGCCACTGTACTTCAGCCTGGACAACAGAGCAACACTCCATCTCAAAAAAAAAAAAACCATCCATCATTGCCTACTGTAAAATGGGCAAGCAGACCCTCATGTTGCTGAGGGGTAGCCAAGGTCTGTGAGGAGGAACTGAGGGCTGAGGGGTGAACAGAAAGGCCTGGGGTTGGGAGCTGCGGACCAGGCTGCGTCACTTGTCAGCTGGGAGGCTGGCCACATCCCTATCCCATTCTGGGCTTCTTATCACTGGTGTATAAACTCCTGTAACCCCAGAACTGTGCCTAGTGTGTAGTAGATGCTCAAGAAAGAGTAGTGGAAGGTAGGTTTTGAATCTGTGTGTTGGAGATGTGTAGGATTGTGGAGACGATTGAGAGTATGTGTGTAAAGCATCAGGCACCTAGTAGGTGCTAGGCTGGGCCTAGTGGCTCACACCTGTAATCCCAACATTTTGGGAGGCTGAGGTGGGAGGATAACTTGAGGCCAGGAGTTTGAAACCAGCCTGGGCAACAGGCTAAGACCCCCATCTCCAGAAAACATTTTTTAAAAATTGGCTAGGCATGGTGGTATGGTGGTATGCACCTGTAGTCCCAGCTACTAGAGAGGCTGAGGCTGGAGGATCTCTTGAGCCCAGGAGTTCAAGGCTGCAGTGAGCTATGATTGCACCAGTGCACTTCAGCCTGAGTAACAGAGCAAGACCCTGTCTCAAAAAGTTAAAAAAAAAAAAAAAAAAAAAAAGAGGCTGGTACTCTTTGTCCACTGGTCCTGAACCCAGAGTAACATCCTAATGTCTGGGGGCCCCAAAGTTGGCTTGAGCTCTATTTGTCCCCTGGTCTAGGAATTCAAGGCTGCAGTGAGCTATGAATCCTCCCACCTCAGCCTCCTGAGCAGCTAGGACTGGAAGCATGCACCACCATACCCAGCTAATTTTTTTTTTCTTATAGAAATAGGATCTCACTTTGTTGCCCTATCCTCAGGACCTGCCTTGGTGTTACTGGAAGCAGCTTAAACTTCTGTATGTTGGTAACCAGAGCCCAAAAGAACCCTAGGCCCCATCAGAGGCCTAGAGGCAGGGCAGAAACAGATTAGCCCTTAAAAACAAACCCGGAATTACTACACCAGCAACCCTCTCATCTGAGGATATATTTCCCCAGGATTAATAGCTGGGTGTGAGGACATTTACTGTCTAATTAACACAGGAGTTTCTAGCAGGGAGAGTATCAGTCAATTGACCAATCAATCTGGTATTTATTGGGCACCTCCTGTGTACTGCTTTCTCACAAGACTTCCTTCCTATAGAGATTTAGGGATTTTTCCTCATCTGTCTTCCTTTTAACCTTGCTGTGATTCAGTTCCTTGTTTTCAACCCTGGCTGCACATTAGAATCACATGAGGAGTTTTGAACAGGATGTCAGAGCCCTTGCCAAGACCAATTAAGTCAAAATCTCCATGGACATGGGTCCAGACATCATTCTTTGGATGTGCAGCTGGTGGGATCTCATAGTTTAGATAGCCTCACTCCCTCTTGTCTTTGGGGTATACAGACAGTGCTTTTTCTCTTCGGTGCCAATCGCCTGGTAGTATGTCATTCTCCATTTCTTTATTCTCAATCTTCCTGTATCATTTAGTTTCAAATGTGTGTGTCTTACAAAATGGCACATAGCTTGGGGGAAGGGTATATTTTGTATTCTCACCTGAGAGTCTTTCAACTTTTAATAGGCAAAATTAAGTTATTTACATGTATTGTAATGACTAATATGTTTGAACCTATTCCACCATGCTGCCCTATTTGTCAGCTTTCCCTTTGTTTCTGTTTTGTTCTTTTCCTGGCTTTTATTGGATTGGGTCTATCTTCATCATTAAAGTTAGATTATAAGGCCCACATGGAACACAGTGGATGAAAATACCCTGATGTAAGTGATCTAGAATCTTTGTAATTATAGCCATTGGGGTGTTTGTCCTTAACCTACCTATTAGCTTACAAACTTTTGAACAGTTGGGACTTACTCATATTTTGGGAGAAGACGTTCTGTTGTCCTTAATTCGAGGCCTTACATAGCTTGGAGCTCCTTAAATCAGTGTGAAATTGAGCAGATGTTTTATAGCATGCCAACAATTCGTATCTCTGGGGGCTTGTTAACAGAGAAGGGCCTGTTGCCAGGGCCTGTAAGGGGCAGAGAGATGACAAGGAGTTGGGGGGTGGGGTTGCAAATTTGTTTGGCAATTACTGAATATCTAGAAAGTGCCCAGCTGGGGCTGCAGCAGTTACAAGCATAGACCTTTACTGACCTGTTAACCCTGAGCAAGTGGCCCCTCCTTCCTGAGGCTCAGTTTCCTCATCTGCAGTAGAGCTGTGATAGCACACCCAGTTGTTATAAGGATCAGAGTTGAAACCTGCATCTGGTGCTGCAGTAGGGTGTGGGCCAGGGAGGTGTTCACTCAATGCCAGTTGCTTCCACCTGAAAGGTCTGTTCACAAGGAGAGGCTGGGAATCCCTTGTGTTGGCATCTTAGGAGAATGACTCAGTTCACCATCACTAATCATTACCCAACCAACCACTGGGATTAACTGTACTGATGAAAATGGCATCAAACTGTAAATCGCTCTGCCTTCCTTGGGTGGTGAATGCCTGGCCCCAGCATCCTGTCTCCCCAGTGTCTCTTGTCCCTTTGTCTGTAAGGGGTGAGTGTGGATGGATATTGATGTCCCCTTTGTACCGAGAAGGTAGCTTTCAAGCCTGTCTTCATGAGTTCGAATCTTGGCACCAGTGCTTCCCAGCTGTGTAACCTTGTACCAGTTTCTTAACTTCTCTGAGCCTCAATTACCTTTATCTGGAACACAAAGACGTAGGAGTTATCGAATTGCAATAAAACATCTGCTCAATTCAACACCCATTTATTGACCCCAAGCCTAATTCCAGGGTGTGGAATTCAGGGTTATAGAAGGGCTCCCGAAAAAGGTGAGTAAGTTCTTTTCATCCAAATGTTTAATAGCCTAATAGGATTAGGAGCCCCGATAACACTGAGGGTGCCTGCTTCCTAGGACTGTGAGATTTCAGTGGGTGATGTGCAAAAGGGTGGAGTGGTTGCTGGGCACCCAGTAGGTTTCCTCAGTGTTGTTACTATTCATCAGTTGTTTCCTGAGTGTCCATGGCGGGTGCCTTTGTGTCAGAGCCAGGACAGATGTTTCAGGAGCCAGGCAGTGTTTAAAGACGGTGGGGGCAGAGGGCTACATGGCACCGGAGGTGCTCCTCCCCCCAGCTGGCCCTGCAGGCAGGAAGAACGCCAGAAGAGGACGACCGTGGTGACAGGAGGCCCGGCCCCTTCTCCGGGCTCTGAGAGAGGTGAGGCTGGTTCCAGGGAGGGGTGTACCCTCCTGTGCGTTCCAGACATTCCAGCACCAATGCATCCCCCACACACACCCACTGAGACAGAATTAACCCCCAGAGGGAGGAACTGCAGACGTGATCAAAGGCCAATGGCCCAGGCCAGACCTCAGTGCTGAGCCTGCAGGGACCCGTGTCCACATATGGGAGGACAGTGCAGGCTGGGCTGTGACCCAGCAGGGACACAACAGTTCTGGGTGACAGGGACAGCTGAGGCGGAGGCAATGGCAGGAAGTATGTTGCTGAAGTTGATCTGTTTCCAGGGTGGCTGCTTTCCCAGCCTGGAGAAGGGGATGGCTGCAAGCAGGCTAAGTGCCTCCGGCTCTGCCCAGGGGCCTATGGGCAAGGTGGCAGCAGCCCTGGGGACCTGGGAAAGGGTGTCATGCTGTGGTCTTTGTGCCAGCGTTCCAGGCTCCGCTGGGCACAGTTGGGAGCCCCGGATTG
Source organism: Cebus imitator (assembly GCF_001604975.1). Lineage (NCBI taxonomy): Eukaryota > Metazoa > Chordata > Mammalia > Primates > Cebidae > Cebus > Cebus imitator. The sequence goes on along the minus strand of NW_016107661.1, from coordinate 646,728 downwards.
TTTTGGAGTCAGGCAGCCAGGAAGGGACCTGCAGAGGAGACCCTGACCTGGAACAGACATCTGGCCAGTGAATGTAAGCAGGAGGAGTCGTCGCAAGGTTCCAAGAGAATGAGCATTTATTATTCTCGCTGGGTACCAGGCACTGAGTGAGACTGGAAGATGCTCTGAGTGCCCGTCAGCTTTCCTATAGCAGAACTGACAGGCTGTGGTCACTGCGAGCTTAGAGCAAAGCAAGTCCTAGAGTCTCGCCATCGTATTCAGTAATTACCAGCCCCATGACATGGGCTGTGCAACTATGTCTGTGTACCAGGGTTTGAAGACTTGGTATGAAAAAGAGAATGTAAAAGTATCTTGTTAATAATGTTCTGTTGACTACCTGTCAAATTGATCATATTTTGGACATACTAGGTTAAATAAAATAGAAAGATGTCACTCACTTCTTACTGTTTTCATGTGGCTACTAGAAAAATGTAAATTATCTGTGTGGCTCACGTTCGGTTTCTACTGAGCAGTCCTGGCCGTGAGTAGAAAGTAACTAAATACCTGAACTCCCAGGGGGATATCTCCCAGCTATTGGGTGTCTTTCTGCTTGTTACATGACAAGCAGGCATGATAACCCCATTTATGTTCAAGGAAATGACGAGTGAGACAGGCGGAGTAAACATGCTGTTCCGAATAGCCAGCATAGTTCATTCGGTTTGATGGGCACTGTGGACGTGACAGTGAGTAACAGACAGCCCTGCCCTGGCAGAGCCTCCGTGTTCCAGTGACAGGGCGGAAGAGGATGAAACCCACTTATCCTAATCCTGGTGTAGCCACACCCAAAGTGCTTTCATTGACAAGGATTATCTTCTTGAATTACCTCAACCCTCTGCAGTGGGATCAGTTCCTATCTCCATGTCACAGATGAGGAAACTGAGGCACAGAGAGACTAAGGAGCCTGCCGGAGCCCACCTAGGTCACAGCAACAACACCATCTATGTTCCCTGCCCTGGCCAGGCTGCCTCAGTTTCACCCTTGCAAGCAGGGTAGAGAGAATGGGTGGGCCATTTGGTGCCATGTGACTTGAACAAGTAGAGCTGAAGACAGCAACGGTGGCTCTCAAAGGCCCCCACACACAGGGAGCCCCCCTCCCAGGTCACTGCTGGCTAGAAGATTGGCCATTCATGTTGTCCTTGGAGGGTCCAGGTCTCTCTTGGGGACAGGAGGCTGGGAGGCGTATCTCCCCAACTCGTACGATGATTATCCCATCATCCAAACTAAAACCTCCCTGTGCTCCCAAGTGCTCTTAGAAAAGACAGTGCATGGCAGTTGCACTGGGCCAGCTGAGTAGTGGTAACTTTGACCCAGGTGGAGGCTGGAGGGGCAGATGGAGGTGGATGTGCAGGGCACCTGTTCCTCGGTGGAACCAGTGGAGGGAGAGGCAGGGACAGGTCTCAGGGTTCTGCTACCACAACCAGGTAGACAGGTCGTCCCTCCCCTCCCCTCTGTGGTTTCCCTTCTGCTATCAGAAGAGTGTTCTAAGAGCAGTGGGAACACCGTGTACCCTTCAAATCTCCAAACCTACTGACTCAGATCTTTAGCCAAAACTGTATGTTTGTGCCCCAGCCAGGCCCGGGGGTGGGCATCTGGGACCCAGGGTCTCCTGTCCTCCCAGCACCTCATTACCCATATATGGGCACCAGACTGTCCTCGCAGATGTTGGAGGAGATGCTTCCAAATACTGAGGTTACTTGCGAATTCCCCATGCCCAGACAAGACGACATACATGGGCGGAAGCAGAGCACATCTGGGCTTGCACCAGGATCAGAGTGAACAGTGTGGATGGGCCGGGGTCGTCTTCCTGCTCCCAGGTGCTGGTGGATTCTGACTCTGAAGTCAGAATCTGAAGGCCTTGGCTTTTGGCTTTTTGTTTTAAGGGTTTTTGTTTTATTTTGTTTGTTTTTGTTTTGAGACAGAGTCTCGCTCTGTTGCCCAGGCTGGAGTGCAGTGGCATGATCTCGGCTTATTATAACCTCTGCCTCCCGGGTTCAGGTGATTCTCCTGCCTCAGCCTCCCAAGTAGCTGGGACTACAGGCATGTGCCACCATCCTAGGCTAATTTTTATATTTTTAGTAGAGACAGGGTTTCACTATGTTGGCCAGGCTGGTCTCAAACTCCTGACCTCAGGTGATCCACCCAGCTCTACCTCCCAAAGTGCTGGGATTACAGGCGTGAGCCACCGCACCTGGCTGGCTTCTGGCTTTTATCAGCTCCTTAAAAGGAGCCCAAATCCCTGAATGGTGAACCCAGGTAGAGGCAGAGTCAGGCTCTGAGGAGGCAGCATCCCTTATCTGTTCTCTCAGTCACCCCCATCACAGCCCTGCGGCATGCATACTGTGATGACTGTCATTTTACAGCTGGGGAAACTGAGGCTCAGAGAGGCTAAGTAATACAGCTTACTAAGAGCGGAGGCAGGATTTGACCCCAGGCCATCTGGCTTTGGTCTGGGTGCTTAGAAAGTGTCAGTGGCACCTGCACAAAATTAAAGCAGGAAGAGAGCCCCGAAACATGGAGAGCGAGGATCCTCTGAGGCACCTGTGTTCTCTTTCCCTGCCCACATGGAGCATCAGTGGTATGTTTCAGCCAGAATGCTACCTCTATCCCTAGCTCTTCTGATGAGCTTCCCTGCTGGCCCTCTGAACACTGTCTGCTGTACTGGCATGTCCAGAAACAGCCCTGGGTTCAAGTCACAGCTCCCCGCTTTGCAGTTGGGCTCACTGAGCCGCTGGGTCCTCAGCCTTGAGTTCCCACCTTTAATGCAGGCTGGGAACAGGCATGGTGGCTCATGCCTGTAATCCCAGCACTTTGGGAGGCCAAGGCGGGTGAATGACTTGAGGTCAGGAGTTCAAAACTAGCCTCGCCAAGATAGTGAAACCCCGTCTCTGCTAAAAATAAAAAAATTAGCTGGATGTAGTCATGCACGTCTGTAATCCCAGCAGCTTGGGAGGCTGAGGCATGAGAATCACTTGAATCCAGGAGGCAGAGGCTACAGTAAGCCAAGATCATGCCACTGCACTTCAGCCTGGATGACAGAGTAAGAGTCCGTCTCAATCAATCAATCAATCAATAAAGCAGGTCGGGCTGTGGCTACTGAGCCTTTGACTTCTGGTGACAGGGCAGGGTGACCTGATGCTATTTGAGGCTCCCAGGCCCCCTCCCTGGTGGTTCCTCTCCTCTGATTACATCCTGGGACACAAAAAGACAGCTGTTAAGGCTCAAGCATGTGGGCTCAGACCCAGGAAGCCCTTGTCTGCTCCCTGGGAGTACCCTGAAACCCAGTCCCGGAACTCTGAGGAGGAGCCAGGCAACCCCACGGCCAGCTGGTTCCATTTTTCCTTGCTTGCATCAGGACCCTCATATGCAGCACTAGGCCGAGAAAATGGGGCTCCTTGAGACTCCTCAGGACTGTCCCAGACTCTGGCGTCCCAAGCCCAGAAGGGAAAAGCTATGGAAAAACAGCCTCATTTGACTCGAGGTGACTCCCGCTAACTTGCAAAACCCATCCAACAGGCAGCGCCTGACCCACAGTCTGGCCACGGCTGAGGTGGCTGTTTCTGCTGCCAGCCAAGTCCTGGGTCCCCATTCACTGGTGAAACAGCCAGTGAGGCCCCAGTTGTATCAGCAGTGTAATTATACCAGGTGCAGTGGCTCACGCCTGTAATCCCTGTACTTTAGGAGGCCAAGGCAGAAAGATCCCTTGAGCTCAGGAGTTTAAGACCAACCTGAGCAACATAGAGAAGCTCCATATCTACAAAAAAATAAAAAAATTAGGCCAGGCGTGGTGGCTCACACCTGTAATCCCACCACTTTGGGAGGCTGAGCCGGGCGGATCACGATGTCAAGAGATTGAGACCATTCTGGCCAACATGGTGAAACTCCGTCTCTACTAAAATATAAAAATTAGCTGGGCATGGTGGCACATGCCTATAGTCCCAGCTACTCCGAAGGCTGAGGCAGGAGAATTGCTTGAACCCAAACACGGACATTGCAGTGAGCTGAGATCATACCACTGCACTCCAGCCTGGCGACAGAGCAAGACTCCCATCTAAAAAAAAAAAAGTAGCCAGGGCTGAGTACAGTGGCTCACCCCTGTAATCCCAGCACTTTGGGAGGTTGAAGCAAGCAGATCACCTGATCAGGAGTTTGAGACCAGCCGATATGGCGAAACCCTATCTCTACCAAAAATACAAAAAATGAGTTAGGCGTGGTGGCATGCGCCTGAAATCCCACCTACTCAGGAGGCTGAGACAGGAGAATCTCTGGAACCCAGAGGTGGAGGTTGAAGTGAGCCAAGATCTCACCACTGCACTCCAGCCGGGACAACAGAACAAGACTGTCCCAAAATTTTAGAGTGTAAATGATCTCGAGTCTGTTTCGGGGCCCCGGACGCTGCTCTGCACCTCCAGTTCAGCCATTGAACCACAAAGGTATCTTTGAAATTTGACTGAGGTGTTTCTCAAAGTGACCCGGATTCCCCACACCCCACACATACACTTTTTATTGTTGTTTTAATTTGGCCTTCCTCTGTCTCCCAGGCTGAAATGCAGTGGTGCAATCTCAGCTCACTGCAGGCTTGACCTCCTGGGCTCAAGGGATTCTTTCATCTAAGCCTCTTAAGTAGCTGGGACTACAGGTACACACCACCACATCTGCCTAATTTTTGTATTTAGGAAAACAGGGTCTTCCTACTTGCCCAAGCTGGTCTCAAACTCCTAGGCTCAAGAGATGCTCCTGCCTCAGCCTCCCATAGTGCTGGGATTACAGGTGTGCACCCCTTTGCCTGGGTCCGCACGTACACGTAATGAGAGAGGATTTCTTCCTCTCATTTTATAGATGATAAAACTAAGACTCAGAGTAGCTGGCCGGGCATGTGGTGGCTCATGCCTGTAATCTTAATACTTTGGGAGGCTGAGATGGGAGGATCGCTTGAGGCCAGGAGTTCGAGAGCAGCCTGGTCAACATAGTGAAACTCCATCTCTATTTTAAAATTTGAATAAAATGTAAAAAGATTAAAAACAAAATACAATGTAGCTCCTCAGTCACACCATCACAGGTCCCTCTGCTGGTTGGTGCAGTCAGGATCTGAACCCTAACTTCAGACCCAAAGTGTTTCTCCTACACAGGTTCCCCCGAGTGACCCTGGGTAGTGACTTCATGTCGGGGACCTCAGTTTGCTCATCTGGGTAATGACCAGGTGGGGCCAGATGGTTTCTAAGGCCCCTTCGAGGGCCAGTGGCCACTGCCCTCAGCACGTGTGTCTGTGTTACCCTTGGAGTAAGAGAGGGAGGGCTGGGCGTGTCCTCTCGGCTGTCACTCAGGTCCCTTCCCTTTTCCGGTGTGGGTGGACAGACGGATGCCTCGGTCTTCCTGGCTCAGCCAGGTGGCTGCTGTCTGTGTCTTTGTGGGTAGGACAGGGCTTTGTCTCAACCCAGGGGTGTCACGTGTGGCCTTCTGATGCGGCTCATTATCAAGATGAAAACCTGGACCAGCCTAGCCAGTTCCCAGCACTCCAGGGACCCATCCCCGTTCCTGCAGGTTCCTGCCCTGCCCACATTCCTGCGGCCCTCCCAGCATGGGGCTCCATGGCTCTCCAAGGAACACACGTGGTTGGTTCATGTGGCCAACTGGATGGTGGGGGTAACACAAGACCTTATGGGGCCTCTCAACCCCAAACCTACAGGGCAAAAACACTGAGACTGTGCCTCCGGAGGCCTGGATTTGAATCCCAGCTCTGCCTTGCTGCTGACAGCAGAACTGTGGCCAAATGATGGAATTTCTTTGTACCTCAATTTTCCCATCCGTAACTGATTTAATTGCACGGAATTCACATACCATGCAATTCACTAATTTAAAGTTGTAATCCTCCAACTTTTTTTTTTTTTTTTTTTGAGACAGAGTTTCACTCTGTCAACTAGGCAGGAGTGCAATGGTGAGTTCTCAGCTCACTGCAAACTCCGACTCCCAGGTTCAAGCGATTCTCCTGCTTCAGCCTCCCAAGTAGCTGGGACTACAGATGCGTGCCACCACACCCGGCTAATTTTTTTTGAATTTTTAGTAGAGACAGGGTTTCACCCTGTTAGCCAGGATGATCTTGATCTCCTGACCTCGTGGTCCGCCTGCCTCAGCCTCCCAAAGTGCTGAGATTACAGACGTGAGCCACCGCACCCAGCCAATCCTCCAACTTTTGAGGAGAACAATGCTACTTACTTACAGGGTAGTAGCATTGATGAGCTAGAATGTATGTGACTTGCTTAGCACTGGGCAGGACAAATAGCCCTCTAAGCGTTAACTAGCATCTTCCAGGCTGCTGGGGGGTTATCTGCAGCTGGCCAGCCTCCCTGGAGAATGAGACAAGAGGCAGGACCTGACCTGGGAGAGAAGAAGAAACAAACCCCTATTATTTCTAAATGGCATTTGCTGTTTATTTTTTGTAGCAGCTTTACTGTGATAAAATTCACATACCATGCAGTTTACTCATTTAAAGTGTTCGATTCAGTGTTTCTGGTTTTGTTTTGAGATGAGGTCTCACTGTCATCGCCCAGGCTGGAGTGCAGTGGCGAAATCTTGGCTCACTGCAGCCTCAACCTCCTGGGCTCAAGCAATCCTCCTACCTCAGCCTCCCAAGTAGCTGGGACTACAGGTGCACGCCACCACACCTAGCTAATTGTTTGTATTTTCAGTAGAGATGAGGTTTCACCATGTTGCCCAGGCTGCTCTCAAACTCTTGGGCTTAAACAGTGTGCCTACCTCAGCCTCTCAAAGTGCTGGGATTATAGCTGCCATCCACCGTGCCTGGTCCAGTGGTTATTCATATAGTCACAGAGTTGTATAACCATCACCACGATCAATTTTTGAACTTTTTTTTTTTTTTTTTTTTTTTTTTGAGGCAGAGTCTTGCTTTGTCACCCAGGCTGGAGTGCAGTGGCGCGGTCTTGGCTCACTGCAGCCTCTGCCTCCTGGGTTCAAGCGATTCTCCTGCCTCAGCCTCCCAAGTAGCTGGGATTACAGACATATGCCACCATGCCCGGCTAATTTTTGTATTTTTAGTAGAGATAGGGTTTCACCTTGTTGGCCAGTCTAGTCTTGAATCCTGACCTCGTGATCTACCCTCCCAAAGTGCTGGGAATACAGGTGTGAGCCACCATACCTGGCTGATTTTAGAACATTTTTATCACCCCAAAAAGAAATCTCACACCCTTTCGCGGTCATTCTCCATTTCACATCCTCCTGGACCCTGGCAACCACGAATCCACTTTGTGCTCCTGTAAATTTCTCCATTCTGAACGTTTCCTATCAGTGGAGTAATACAGGACTGTTCGTGTCTGGCCTCTCTCACTGAGCATAACACTCTTGGGCCTCATCAGGCCATAGCAGTGGTCAGTGCCGCCTTCATTCTTTGGCTGAATAATAGAGACAGACTGACATTTTCGTCACCTGATGAATATTTGAGTTGTTTCCACTAAAAAGCAGAAGCCAAAAGGCTATTATGAATGATGCTGCTGTAAACGTTTATGTACAAGTTTCTGTGCAGGCATAGAGTTTTCTGGTTCTTGTGTTTTTTTGTCTTTGTTTCTGTTTTGAGACTGAGTCTTGCTCTATCACCTAGACTGGAGTACAGTGGTGTGATCTCAGTTCACTGCAACCTCCGCCTCTCAGGTTCAAGTAATTCTCCTGCCCCAGCCTCCCGCATAGCTGGGATTACAGGCATATGCCACCATGCCTGGCTAATTTTTTTGTACTTTTAGTAGAGATGGGGTTTTGCCATGTTGGCCAGGCTGGTCTCAAACTCCTGACTTCAGGCGGTCTGCCCACCTCAGCCTCCCAAAGTTCTGAGATTACAGATGTGAGCCAGTGCACCCGGCCCAGGAACAGGTTTTCATTTCTCTTGGATAGATATGTAGGGGTGGGCTGGGGGCAATGGCTCACACCTGTAATCCTAGTATTTTGGGAGGCCAAGGCAGATGGATTGCTTGAGCCCAGGGGTTTGAGACCAGCTGGGGCAACATGGTGAAATCCCCCTCTCTAAAGAAAAATAGAAAAATTAGCTGGGCATGGTGGCACCTGCCTGTAGTCCCAGTTACTCAGAGGCTGAGGTACAAAGATGGCTTGAGACTGGGAGGTCAAGCCTTCAGTGAGCTGAAATCACACCACTGCACTCTAGCCTGGTCAACAGAGTGAGACCCTGTCTCAAAAAATAAAAATAAGGCCAGGCTCACTGGCTCGTACCTGTAATCCCAGCACTTTGGGAGGCTGAGGCAAGTGGATCAGGAGTTTGAGAGCAGTCTGGCCAACATGGAAAAACCCCATCTCTACTGAAAGTAGAAAAATTAGCCGAGTATACTGGCACACACCTGTGTTCCCAGATACTCGGGAGGCTGAGGCAGGAGAATCACTTGAGTCTGGAAAGTAAAGGCTGCTGTGAACCAAGATCATGCTACTGCAGTTCAGCCTGGGCAACAGGGTGAGACACTGTCTCAAAAAAAAAAAAAAAAAGGTGTAAAACAAAAAAAAAAAAAAAAAAAAGTAAGTAAATAAATAGCTGGGTGAGGTGGCTTACGCCCATAATCCCAGCACTTTGGGAGGCTGAGGCAGGCGGATCACGAGGTCAGGAGTTTAAGACCAGCGTGACCAACATGATGAAACGCCATCTCTACTAAAAATACAAAATTTAGCCAGGCATGGTGGCACGCGCCTACAGTCCCAGCTACTCAGGAGGCTGAGACAGGAGAATCGTGTGAACCCAGGAGGCAGAGGTTGCGGTGAGCGGAGATTGCACCACTGCACTACAGCCTGGGTAACACAGCAAGACTCTGTCTAAAAAAAACCAAAAGTAAATAAATAAATAACCAAAACTTAAAAAATACATAGAGTGGACTTGCTGGGTCTTAAGGTGACTGTTTAACTTTTTGCAGAATTTCTAGGCTGTTTTCCACAACTGCACCGTTTTGCATCCCCACCAGCAAGGCATGAGCGGTTCCAATTTCCACATCTTTGTCAACACTTGTTATTGTCTCTTTATTATTGCCATCGTACTGGGTGAAAAGTGACGTCCTGGTGTGGCTTTGGGCTCTTGGCATTATAAATGAATCTGTGAAGTACCTGCTGTGTGCTGGGAGTCCTGTAAGATTGTCACATGGAGTTGTTAAGGGCCTGGGGTCCTGGCTTTGCCATCTAATTGCTGGGTGACTTTGGCAGAGTTACTTAACCTCTCTGATCCTCAGTTTCCACACCCATAAAGTGGGGATAATAATACAATTACCCACTGTCCTAACACCCACCTTGCAGTGTTGTCATAAAGACTGAGTCAGAAACCGTGAGGAGCCTGGCATGTAGAGAGTAAGTATTAGCTGATATTATGATGGTGGAGATTGTTACTGGTGTGATTTTCCTAGCATTCCAGTGTGTAGCTATTAGCCCAGTCAGTCACAGGCCCCTGGAATGAGATTGCCCGAGGGGAGAATCATTGTTCACAAGCTGTGTGACCCTGGGCCAGTGCCTTGATGTCTCTGAGTGTTGGTTTCTTCCTCTGTAAAGGGGTACACAAACCTCCCTGGGGACTTAGGACAAGGACGATATATAATTTTTTTTTTTTTTTTGGAGACAGGGTCTTGCTCTGTCACACAGGCTGGAGTGCAGTGGTGTGATCTTGGCTCACTACAACCTCTGCCTCCCGGGTTCAAGCAATTCTCCTGCCTCGGCCTCCCAAGCAGCTGAAACTACAGGTGCCTGCCACAACGCCTAGCTAATTTTTTGTATTTTAAGTAGAGATGGTGTTTCACCATCTTGTCCAGGCTGGTCTCGAACCCCTGACGTTGTGATCCACACGCGTCAGCCTCCAAAAGTGCTGGAATTACAGACGTGAGCCACCGCGCCCGGCCACGAGGATGATACTGAGCTGCTGCCTGTGAGTGTGTCTGAGGCCTGGCAAAGCCCACAGCAAGTGGCAAGTGCTCAGGACACCTCTGTAGTTGTTACCAGTGGACAGATGGAGAAGCTGAGGCTGCACGGGGTAGGGCACTTGCCTGAGGCTGTCTGAGCAGCAAGCGGCCCAGTGCTGGGACTTGGGCCTGGCCTGTCTGCCCAGAGCTTCTTGCTGCTGCTCGTGGCTTTGTCCCACCAGGAGTCCAAGGTCCCTGAGGCAGTGGTCATGGCCCCGTAACTCCCATGTCCCCGGGGTGGGGGTGGGGTCTTTGGCTGGAATAATAGGCCCTGCCAGGATAGAGTCTAGAAGATGCTTTTTTTGGAATCTGCAGCAGTCTGTGAAAGGGCTGGCGTGGGAGCTGGCCCTGTGCCTGAGGTGGGGCCGTGTTCAAGAGAGACAAAGGCCCCCACCTGAGCCACAGTGCAGACCCCAACCATGCACTGCAGAGTCAGGGGTTCAGTATTTGGGGGGAGACTCACCACCTCTCAGTGCAGCTGGCCCAGTGACTGGGTGGGGGTGACTGCGGTGGGGATGTGGGGGCCCAGAAACTTCCGTTCTCCATGTGGCCTCCCAACCAGGAAGTGGGGGGTTAGGGAATGAGGGAGGGGAGGGGGTGGACCTCTGACCTGGCCGTTCTAGAAGCCCAGCTTATCCCTTCTTACCCAGATCCTCCATCCAAAGCTCCCCATGCCAAGCCTTCCTGGGCACCCCACCAAACACCAGCTTTCTCCACTGCAGGACTTACCAGTGCCTTTGCTGGCTCATGAGCATATCAAGGGTGGGATTTTCCTAACTGCCTTGACCAAGGAAGAATAAGACTTCTAAGAGTTGGGTTCCTGGACCCCACTTTGGGAAAGGCTGCCCCCCGCTGACCTTGCAGAAGGTGTGCTCTGGATCCTGTTTCCCCAAGTTCCCACAGCCCTGGTATATCCACGTCTGCTGCGAAGCTGGCCCTTAGGCTAGATTTGGGTCATAGAGGGGTGGATTCCCAGCATGTTTGCTACTGCCATTTCCACCCCCAACATCAACAGCCCCTGCAGTGCTGGTCCATGACTCCAGTGGGTGTCCAGGTCCCCTGGGGAACCTATAAAAATAGCAATAATAGGCCTGGCGTGGTGGCTCACACCTGTAATCCCAGCACTTTGGGAGGCCAAGGCGGGCAGATCACGAGGCCAGGAGATTGAGACCATCCTGGCCAACATGGTGAAACCTTGTCTCTACTAAATAAAAAAATACAAAATTAGCTGGGCATGGTGATGCAAACCTGTAATCCCAGCTACTCAGGAGTCTGAGGCACGAGAATCACTTGAACCCGGGAGGCGGAGGTTGCCATGAGCTGAGATCTCACCACTGCATTCCAGTTTGGTGATAGAACAACACTCCGTCTCAAAAATAATAATACTATAGGCCAGGCGCCGTGGCTCACACCCATAATCCCAGCACTTTGGGAGGCTGAGGTGGGTGGATTCCCTCAGGTCAGGAGTTCCAGAGCAGCCTGGCCAACATAGTGAAACCCTGTCTCTACTAAAAATACAAAAATGAGCTGGGTGTGGTGGTGGGCGCCTGTAATCCCAGCTACTCTGGAGGCTGAGGCAAGAGAATCGCTTGAACCCAGGAGGCAGAGGTTGCAGTGAGCCGAGATGCACCATTGCACTCCAGCCTGGGCAACAGGAGTGAAACTCCATCTCAAAACATTATATATAGCAATAATAATATAGCTTCCTGGGCCCAGCTCTGAAGACCTGTTTCAGCAGGTCTGGGTTAGTGGCCCAAAATCTGAATTTTTCATGCTAGACCCCAAAACCTTGATCATTAGAGCATCACTCTAAAGGACTGGTGGTCCCCTCTGCCTTGACCATCAAGAACCCCACCCTGACCCACCCTGCAGGACGCGCCAGGACCTGCCTCTCTAAGGCCTCTCCTTACTGAAGCCTTCTGCACAGGAACCCTCCTTCTCCTTCAACACCCAGCAGACACCACCTCCTCCAGGAAGCCTTCAGTGACCACCCCTGTCCCCACCCAGCCAGCCTGGAGGCATCCCTAGGCATCCCCAGCCCCCAGGCCTGCTTCAGCCTTATGACTGTTTCTATAAATACTTATTTCCTCCTGGCCTGTCTGGTGAATCAGGGAGGGAGAGGCTTGTCTGGGTTGGGTGCTGGGCCCACACACAGCAGGTGCGTTTCATTGGAGACGGAGTGGGGGACATGGGACTAGTCGCAATTGTCACTGCTGGCTGGCTGACATTGGCTAAGTTGCTTTCCCTCTCTGGTCTCTGTTTCTTTGTTTAAAGAAAACAACGAAAGAAGGCTGAGCGTGGTGGCAGGCGCCTGTAATCCCAGGTACTTGGGATACTGAGGCAGCAGAATCGCTTGAACCCAGGAGGCAGAGGTTGCAGTGAGCCAAGATCACACCACTGCACTCCAGCCTGGGTGACAGAGCGAGACTCCGTCTCAAAACAACAGAGGCAGAGCTGGGTGATCGCTAACACTCCTTGACAACTAGAATCACAAACCTTTGTTGAGACTTCGTCTGTGCCTGGCTGTGTGCACAGCCCTTTGCCTGTGTAGCCTCACTTTCATTCGTAACCGCTGCCGCCCCAGCGCCGAGAAAGGTTCTGTTACTCTAGTCTATCGGTTTGGCAGGCAGGGGCAGAGAGGCAAGGGAACTTGGCCAGGTCACACAGCCACTAAGTGGCTGATGGAAGCCAAGATCTGAAACCACAGCTGCTCCCAGGGCCAAGGTCTTAACTAACTTCCATTGAAGCATTTCCCAGAGTGGTCTGTGTGTGGTTCTGAGGGATGGGGGCAGTAGACAGATGTAACAGGAGGGGACACAGAGGCAGTGAGGGAGAGAGTCAGGCTACTTTCAAGTCTCTTTATCTTTTTCTTTTCTTTTTTTTTTTTTTTTTTTTTTTTTTTTTTTTTTTGTGAGACAGAGTCTTGCTCTGTCGCCCAGGCTGGAGTGTAGTGGTGCGATCTCAGCTCGCTGCAACCTCTCCCTCCTGGGTTCAAGCGATTCTCCTGCCTCAGCCTCCCAGTAGCTGGGATTACAGGCACCCGCCACCACGCCCAGCTAATTTTTGTATTTTTGGTAGAGATGGGGTTTCGCCGTGTTGGCCAGGCTGGTCTCAAACTCCTAATCTCAGGTGATCCGCCTGCCTTGGCCTCCCAAAGTGCTGGGATTATAGGCATGAGCAACCATATTGGGCGTCAATTCTCTTTCAACCTCTCTGAGAAGATCAGGAAAAAGGCTGGGCCTGACACTACCACGGCTGTCAGTAGCAGCAGGCAGCCAGGTGTCACCACAGAACCCAGTGCCATTACATTCCCGTGAAATCGATTTTAGCAGCTAATTCACTCATGGTGAGGGATTTTGGTTTTCTGTTTAAAATGGGGAGAGCAAGTTACCTTTGTAAACACATTTATTTAACTCTAAAATAAAATGAGTGGTTGAAAGAAAAACGTCAGGTGGTTAAAAATCAGACTGCTCACACAAAAGCTTGTTCCCGAAAGTTCACAGCAGTGTGATTCTCATGACGGCCCAGAGGTGGAAACGGCCCAGATGGTTGTCAGGTGTTGAATGAATAAGCAAAATGTGAAGTAGCCACATGACGGAATATTATTCAGCCATAAAAAGAATGAAGTTCTAATCAATACTGCAATATGCATGAAGCTTGAAAACATCATGCTGAGAGAAGGCAGATGCAAAAGGCCACGTATTGTGTGATTCTATTTCTGTGAAATGTCCAGAATAGGCACATCCATAGAGAGAAATTTCTGGTTGCCTAGGACTAGAGGGGGTGGGGAATAGTGGGTGACAGCCTGTGGGTGTGGAGCTTTGGGGCGATAAAAATGTCTGGACTTAGATAGTGGTGATGGTTGCACAACTCTGAATATATAGTACTAAATACCACTGACTGTGTACTTTAAACAGGTGACTTTTACAGCATGTGAATTATCTCTCAATTTTTCAAATATGGTATGTTTTGCCAACATGGCAAAATAGAAGCAGGCTGGGTGTAGTGGCTCACACATATAATCCCAGCACTTTGGGAGGCCAAGTCAGGCAGATCACAAGGTCAGGAGTTCAAGACCAGCCTGGCCAATATGTTGAAACCCCGTCTCTACTAAAAATACAGAAAAACTAGCCAGGTGTGATGGGCACATGCCTGTATGTAGTCCCAGCTACTCGGGAGGCTGAGGCAGGAGAATTACCTGAACCCAGGAAGCAGAGGTTACAGTGAGCCCAGATTGTACCACTGCACTCCAGCTTGGGCAATAGAGGGAGACTCTGTCTCAAAAAAAAAAAAAAAGCATTAGAAGCCAGGTGTGGTGGTGGTGCCAGTGGTCCCAGCTACTCAAGAGGCGGAGGCAGGAGGATTGCCTGAGCCCAGGAGTTCGAGGCTACAGTGAACTGTGATCATGCCACTGCACTCCAGCCTGGGTGACAGAGCAAGACTGTATCTTTCCAAAAAAAATGTGTAGGCAGGGCCTGGTGGCCCACGTCTGTAATCCCAGTACTTTGGGAGTCCGAGATAGACGAATTGCTTGAGCTCAGGTGTTCGAGACCACCCTGGGTGACATGGTGAAACCCGCTCTCTACCAAAAGTAATGTAAAAATTACCTGGGAGTGGTGGCATGTGCCTGTGGTCCCAGCTACTTGAGAGGCTGAGCTGGGAGGATTGCTTGAGACGGGGAGATGGAGGCTGCAGTGAGCTATGACTGTGCTGCTACACTCCAGCCTGGGCAACAGTGGGAGACTTTATCTCAAAAAAAAAAATAATGAATGAATAAAAATAAAAAATAGAAACAGTAGAGAGAATGATCAAAGCAGAGGCTGGCCAGGTATAGTAGCTCATGCCTGTAACTCCAGCACTTCAGGAGGCCAAGGCATATGGATCACTTGAGGTCAGGAGTTCGAGACCAGCCTGGCCAACATGGTGAAACCCCATCTCCACTAAAAATACAAAACTTAGCCAGGCTTGGTGGTGTGCAACTGTAATCCCAGCTACTGGGGAGGCTGAGGAATGAGAATCATTGGGTGGTGGAGGTTGCAGTGAGGTGAGATCGCACCATTACACTTTAGCCTGGGTGACAGAGTGAGACTCCATCTCAAAAAAAAAAAAAAAAAAAAAAATTTGGAGGCTTACTCCTTGCCAGGCACTGCCTTGTCTCTATGGCTTTAGTGACGTCGCCCTACAGGAACAGCCCAACTCCCTCAAAGGCTCTGTAGGCAGCTCCTGCTCAGAGCGTGGGGCCGGGGCCAGCTGGTGGATGGGATGCTTGTGCAGGCACAGCCCACAAGGCACCCCACCTATCTCCCCTCGGCTTCTGCCCACAGCATCTCTAACAAGGAGCTCTCAGAGCTGATCGAGCAGCTGCAGAAGAATGCCGACCAGGTGGAGAAGAACATCGTGGACACGGAGGCCAAGATGCAGAGTGTGAGTGCCCCCACTCCCTCCTCGGTGCCCCTGTGCTGCCAGCCCCATTCAGGACCAGGACCTGTTCGGAATCAGTGATTCTCATTCAGGGATGATTCTGGCCCCCAGGGAACATGCAGAGACATTTTGGTTGTCACAACTTGGAAGGAAGGTGCTCCAGGCATCCATTTGGTGGGAAGTGGGGGTCGGGGATGCTGCGGAACACCCTACCATTCATTGCAGGGCAGCGGTGCCGAGGTCAGGAAGCCCTGCTCTGCCAGAGGAACCTTGCCGTTGTTGTTAATACCAGTACCCACTGGGTACTAAGTTCCTGCCGCCCCCTGGACCCTGTGCGAAGCGTCTCCTGCCTGAAGGAGCGCCATAGTGTCAGGCTCTAAGAAAGGACTCCAACCTTGTCCTTGCTGGGTGACCTTGGGCAAGTGAGCCATCCCACCTCCCCATGAACGGGATTCTTCCTAAACGGGCAGGAGTGTTCATTCCCATCCAGTGGGGTGGTTGTAAAGACTGAATGAGACTATGCAGTGCAGGGCTGTTATCATCAAATATCATTCTCGCTGCGCATCCTGCTGCTGCCAGCCCTCAGGGCGCAGGTCTTCCTCTGCCTTTTTTGGAGAAGAGAGAGAAAATAGCTGGGCAAATCACTTTCCTCTCTCTGAGCCTCAGTTTCCCCGTCTGCAACATTGACCTAAGAACCGCCCCGTGGACTCAACGTCACGAAGCCTCTGTACCCTGCGGGACACATGAGCTGCGGGAATGCCCGCCTTCTCTTTGAACCTTCCAGCGCCTCAGCCTGGTGCAACTGGGTTGATATCCGTTTTGTAGCCTGGAGCAGTTGAGGTTCAGAAGGGCCTGCGGTGACAAGTCAGTGGCAGAGACGGCGCCAGCATCAGCCTGGAGGTGGAATTACCAGACTGAGCAAATAAAATACAACATGCCCAGTTACATTTGTGTTTCAGAACACAAATCATTTTTTAGTAACAGGAAAGCACACGTATTATCAGGGATAGGCTTTTGCTAAAACATTATTATTTATCTGAAAATCAAATGCAATTGGCAGTCTGTATTTCTTCAGGAGGCGACTAAGAGGTGGGACCAGGCCGGGCACAGCGGCTTACACCTGTAATTCCAGCACTTTGGGAGGCCAGAGGTGGATGGATCACCTGAGGTCAGGAGTTCAAGACCAGCCTGGCCAACATGGTGAAACCTTGTGTCTACTAAAACTGCAAAAATTAGCTGGACATAGTGGTGCACACCTGTTATCCCAGCTACTTGGGAGGCTGAGGCAGGAGAATCACTTGAACCTGGGAGGGGAGGTTGCAATGAGCCGAGATCACACCATTGCACTCTAGCCTGGCGACAGAGTGAGACTCTGTCTAAAAAAAAAAAGGTGGGACCAGAGGAGTTGGGGAGATGAGGGTGGAGAGGTCAGCAGGGAGGTCAAGGTCTTCCCAGCCACACTGCTGTCCCCAGGCCCAGCCTCAGGTGTCCAAACGCCCTGGCTGCCCCTGATGGCCCAGTTGCCCACCCTCTGAGAGCCTGTCTGGAGCAGCTGAGACACCGGAGCGGGTGGGTGGGCTGGAGTGGGCATAGTCTGCAGGGGTGCAGGGGGCAGGCACGTGGAGACTCTGTTCTCTGCCACCAGCTGTCCCCTGCAGGGGCCCCAGGGGTGGGCCTCACCCCAGCCTCCTGCCTGGGGTCCTGCCCTCCACACCCTCCTGGGCCTCCACCTCCTGCCTCCCTGGCTTCTGCCCAGTCAGCCCGCACCTGTTCCCTCCCATAAGCTCCCCTTGTCATTTTCAGTTACATCCCCTGTCATCTGGGACCCCCTTTGGTGGTAGATTTTTTCTTTCTTAAACATTTGTTGGGGGTGTGTCTTTTCCTCATAACAAAAGTAATATGTGTTCATCACACACATTTCAGGATGGATAAACAAGCATAACAAAGTAAATTAAGATCATAAGCCGGGCACAGTGGCTTGTGCCTGTAAGCCCAGCACTTTGGGAGGCCTAGGCAGGCAGGTGGCTTGAGCCCAGGAGTTTGAGACCAGTTTGAGCAATACGATGAAATCCCGTCTCTACAAAAAATATACAAAATTGGCCAGGCGTGGTGGTGTGTGTGCCTGTCACCCCAGCTCCTCGGGATACCGAGGTGGGAGGCTTGCTTAAGCCTGGGAGCCAATATCACACAACTGCACCCAGCCTGGGCAACAGAGAGAGGCCCGGCATCAGTCAATCAATCACTCAATCAAATCAATCATGTAGAATTCCACCACCAGAGGTATCCATTGACTGTTAACACATTGATGCATATCTGTTTGACCTTTGTGTGTATGTGTAAGAGAGAGGGAGGGAGAGAAAAAGAAGAAGGTTTAACCTTCTCATTTTATTTCGCTGGAGTAATGACTCTGAATAACAAGCATGTATTTGGGAGATAATTTTGAACCATTTTTATTTTATTTTTTGTAGAGGCGGGGTCTTGCTGTGTTGTCCAGGCTGGTCTTGACTCCTGGCCTCAAGCCATCCTCCTGCCTTGGTTTCCCAAAGTGCTGGTATTATAGTTATGAGCCATGTGTGCTTGGCCTGAACTATTTTTGCCTGAGTGCCTTCTTTCTTTCTTTTTTTTCCCTTCTTCTTTCCTTTCTTTCTCTCTCTTTCTCTTTTTCTTTCTTTCTTCTTCTTCTTTTTTTTTTTGAGACAGTCTCAACTCTGTTGCCCAGGAGTATAGTGGTGCCATCTCAGCTCACTGCAGCCTCCACCTCCTGGGTTCAAATGATTCTCCTGCCTCAGCCTCCCGAATAGCTGGGATTACAGGTGTGTGCCACCATGCGCAGCCAATTTTTGTGTTTTTAGTAGGGACAAGGTTTCACCTTGTTGGCTAGGCTGATCTTGAACTCCTGACCTCAGGTAACCCACCCACCTCAGCCTCCCAAATTGCTGGGATTATAGGCGTGAGCTGAACTATTTTTTTTTTTTTTTTTT
>NW_016107661.1:616116-628321 GCF_001604975.1 Cebus imitator | reverse complement strand
TTTTTTTTTATGGAGTCTCCTTCTGTTGCCCAGGCTAGAATGCAGTGGCATGATCACAGCTCACTGAAGCCTCAACCTCCTGGGCTCAAGCCATCCTCCCCTCTCAACCTCCCAAGTAGCTGGGACTACAAGCACATGCTACTGTGCCTGGCTAATTTTTATATTTTTTTTAGAGATAGGATTTCACTATGTGTCCCAGGCTGGTCTCAAATTCCTGAGCTGAAGCAATCCCCTGGCCTGGGCCCCCCAGTGTGCTGGGATTGTAGGGGTGAGCCACTGCGCCTGGCCCCTATGACTTTAAAAACTTTTTTATCAAGGTATAATTTATATAAACTGTATAGAAGTGTCTGCATTTGAAGACTTCACCTGGGTGAATTTTTGCATCAGTAGATACCCATGTTACATTGTCTGGGGCAAGATGGATAACACTGTCTAGAAAGCTCCCTGGCCATCTCCCCAGTTAATATCCCTCAGAGGTCAACCCTATTGCAATCTCTCAGCATCGATCAGTTCTGCCTGACCTTGAACTTTTGCACACCAGCCTCCCTCAGCTAGATGTCCTCTTTCTCTCTCAGCCAGTGTTTTGAGAGCGCTTGCATTCCCACCTGGCAGCTTCATGAATTAGGCAATGATTGATAGACTTCCTCCTTTTGCAAAATTAATCTTTGATCTGCAGCTCAGGGAAGCTGGTGATAATGGAGTGGATAAAATTCCACTCCAAGCCAAGAAGTGTGATGTTTTGTTGTAATTAACTGGCTAGCGTACCCCAGGGTTGGGGGATGCCTGGTTCTATTGGCTTTTTGGATATGTTGGTTTGTTTGAGACAGGGTCTTGCTCTGCTGCCCAGGTTGGAGTATAGTGGTGCAATCTTAGCTCACTGCAGCCTTGAACTCCTGGATTCACATGATTCTCCTGCCCCAGCCTACTGAGTAGTTAGGACTATAGGTGCACACCATCTCACCCAGCTATTTTTAAAAAAAAATTTATAAGAAGTGAAGTCTCCCTATATTGCCTAGGCTGGTCTTGCATTCCAGGGCTCAAGCAATCCTCCTGCCTCAGCCTTTCAAAGTGTTGAGATTACAGTCATGAGCCACTGTGCCTGACCTCCACTGGCTTTTGGAGACATCAGCCTCACCTCCAAGCCCCTGGGGAGCCAGGCCTGTTCACCCCTCAGCCCTCCCAGACTTAGCCAGGCAAAGACACTCGACACGTTTTCTTCCTCCAATAGGAAGCCAAGTTCACTTCATACCTGCACCACATCACCTCTGTGTATTTCTGATTTTTCTTCTTTTTTTCCTTTTTCTGCCTGTCTTTCTTCTCTTTTTTTGAGATGGAATCTAGCTCTGTCATCAGGCTGGAGTGCAGTGGCACAATCTTGGCTCACCAGACCCTCCGCCTCCCAGGTTCAAGCGATTCTCCTACCTCTCGAGTAGCTGGGATTACAGGCACCACCACACCCACCTAATTTTTTTGTATTTTTAGTAGAGATGTGGTTTCAGCATGTTGCCCAGGAGGGTCTATATCTCGTGACCCCATGATCTGCCCACCTCAGCCTCCCAAAGTGTTGGGACTACAGGAGTGAGCACGCACTTGGCCGCTTTTTCTTTTTTTAAGACAACTTTATGGATACATAGTTTACTTATAAAATCCTCCCATTTCAAGTGCACAAGTCAATGATTTTGAGTAACTTTAGCAAGGGGTGCAGCCATGCCCATAAATCAGTTTCAGCACATTTTCGTCCGGAACAAGATCTCTTGTTCCTATTTACTGTTAATGCCTCTTCCCAGCCCTGCCCTGGGCAACAACTAAGAGACAGAGACTTTCTGTCTCTCTGGACTTGCCTATTTGGGACACTTGACGTAAATGGATCCCACATCATGTGGGCTCTGCCTGGCTTCTTTCCCTTTGAATAACCTCTTCAGGCTCATTCACATGGAGCACGGTCCGTAGTTCCTGCTCTTTGTTGCTAAGTGGTATTTCTCAGTTCACTTCGCAAAGCGGGTGTTTTCCTTATGCCCATTGTAGAGATGGGGATGCTGAGACCCAGCCAGGGGATGGGATTGGCGGCCACCTCTGGGTGCCCCAGCGTCAGCCAACCTGTACTCAGTCCCCTCACTGACATGTGACTGCCTCCCCTGTGGGACTGGGGATCACTCAGGGGCTCATCCCTAGGACCCAGCATGGTGCAGACTCACAGCTGGGCTTCTCAAATACTGTATTGACACAGTGAATTAACCCACTGTGTTGAGAAACCTGCTGTCCTGGCTGCCGTTCATCACTCTTCCCTGAATGAACAGAAGCCCTGCACTCATCGGCAACCATCGATGGCCCCTCCCAGATATTCCCCCCTGCCCCCGCTCTGTTCCTTCTCACTGGTGCTACCTTGCTGTCACCTGGCTGCTGCCACAGACCACTGCCTGCTCTCCCAGCCCACAGCCTCACTACCCACATACTCTCCCCACAGACCCCCTGGAGGCATCCCCTTTAAGCACAAGTGGAGCTATGCAGGACCCCTCCTTGCAGCCATTCTGTGCTCTGGCCCCCCACCTGCCCTGTTTCCTCTCTATCCACAGCGGCCTTTCACCACAGCTTAGTTGTAGCTTGCTCTCTCCTGCCTCAGGACCTTTGCACAGGCCATCTGTGGCTGGAACACCTGTCCCTTTCATCCTTTGTTCTTAGCTTGTGTCTCTGCCGCAGAGCGGCTTCCCTGACCACCAGAGCTGAGGCGGGTCCCCCTCGTTCCGCCTCTCGTGCGTTTCTTTCATAAACACTGACCTGGAGGGACTTGTAATCACCTCTGTGAGGCTCATCCTGTGACTGGCCTTCCTGGTGGTCTCGCAGACTGGGCTGTGAGTGCCAGGCAGGGAGGCCATGTCTCTCCTGTTCACAGCTGTGTCCCAACACCTGGCATACAGTAGGTGCTTGAGCTCTGTTTGCTGGGTACTTAAGGACAGGCTGGAAGGGGCATAAGGAAAATACCCACTTTGCAGAGTGAACCGAGAAATGCCACTTAGCAACAAAGAGATGGAACTACTGACTGTGCTATCTAGACAAGCCTGGAAGGCGTTACTCAGAGGGAAAGAAGGAGGCTGGGCATGGTAGCTCACACCTGTAATCCCAGCACTTTCAGAGGCCAAGGTGGGTAGAGGTCAGGAGTTCAAGACCAGCCTGGCCAAGATGGTTAAACCCCATCTCTACTAAAAATACAAAAACTAGCCCAGTGTGGTGGCAGGCACCTGTAATCCCAGCTGCTTGGGAGGCTGAGGCAGGAGAATGATTTGAACCCAGGGGGCGGAGGTTGCAGTGAGCCGTGGCGCCACTGCACTCCAGCCTGGGCGACAGAGCGAGACTTGGTCTCAAAAAAAAAAAAGAAAAAGGGAAAGAAGGGAAGCATCTTGCTGACCCCTCGTGATCTGCCCACCTCAGCCTCCCAAAGTATTGGGATTACAGGCGGGCCTGAGGCTCATCCTTTGACTGGGGCTCATCCCGCCCCTCCCGTTGCCACAGTGCCCGCTCTCAGCTCCTGTCCATTGTCCCCTCTCTTGTGACCCTCACAGGACGTGGCTCGGCTGCAGGAGGGTCGGCAGCCTGAGCAACGGGACGTGACCCTGCAGAAGGTCTTGGACTCAGAGAAGCTGCTCTACCTGCTGGAGGCAGATGCGGCCATCGCCAAGCACATGAAGCACCCGCAGGGAGACATGATCGCCGAGGAGTAGGTCCCTTCCACTTCTCGTCTCAGGGGAGCGGTCGGGGGCTGTGGGCCAGGGCTGGGGATCCTGTTCAGCATTTGGGAGCCCAAGTCAGAGGTTATCAAGGGCTAACTAGGTGCCAGGCACGTGCCAGAGGCTCATGTGATCTTCTTGACAACCGTATTTTGCAGTTAGGGAAAGGGAGACTCGGGGAGTTGATGTCCCTTTTCTGGAGCCACCAGCCTGACCTTTGAGCTTTTGAGCTAGCTCTCCCGCTGCCTGGCGCCCTGTCCCTGGCTTCCTTGGCTCACTTGGCATTCAGTTGATCATGGATGAATCAGTCCCCCTTGTCCCATGCCCCACACCCCACACCCTCAGCAAGGGCCAGGCTCTCTCAGTGCCCCATGACCTCTGAGACTTGTCTTTGGCATGGCATGCACCACCCCATGGGCCCTAATGGATGACAGGTTCCAGAAAACAAGGTCCTTCCTGCTTATTCCAGAACCTTCTATGGTTCTGGGCACCTAGTAAGCCCTCAGGAAACTCTGATTCAGGAAGGAAAATTGAGGGAAAGTGGTTGGGGCAGCCATGGTGGCTCACGCTTGTAATCCCAGCACTTTGGGAGGCTGAGGTGGACGGATCACCTGAGGTCAGGTGATCCTGAGTCAGGAGTTTGAGACTAGCCTGGCCAACATGATGAAACCCTGTCTCTGCTAAAAATACAGAATTAGCTAGGTGAGGTGGCATATGCCTGTAATCCCAGCTACTCAGGAGGCTGAGACAGGAGAATCACTTGAACCCGGGAGGCAGAGGTTGCCCTGAGCTGAGATTGTGCCACTGCATTCCAGCCTGGACGACAGAGCAAGACTCTGTCTCAAAAAAAAAAAAAAAAAGAAAGAAAGAAAGAAAGTGGGCGGGAGGAGGGGAGGGAGGGGGTGGGAGGATGCAGAGATTGTCTAGAACCCAAGACCATGGTCACCGTGTCCTTCCAGGCCACTGAGGCCGGGGTCTGGGTGGGAGCCCCTCCTGGGGCACGGGCAGTGCCAACCAGCCCCACTAAGCAGGCAACCTCTTTCCCATCAGTATCCGTCAGCTAAAGGAACGCGTGACCAACCTGCGCGGGAAACACAAGCAGATCTACAGCCTGGCGGTGAAGGAAGTGGACCCACAGGTCAACTGGGCGGCACTGGTGGAGGAGAAGCTGGTATGGCCAGGGCGGAGCCGCTGGCTCCAGGGCTTCAGCTAGGGAGGGGGCCGTGTGTGTGCAGGGAGAGCCTTACCATTTAATGAGCATCCCCAGTCCCGATGTTTTTCCAGTGTGCCAGTGGGAAAAGAGAGGCTCAGAGGACTGCAGCACCAAGTCAGGGTCACACAGCTCAAGCAGCGGTGATTCAGATTCTGGGGCCTGTCAGCTGCACCTGGCTGCCGCTCCTGGGTCCCGCCTTCCAACCCTGGCATGTTGGGGTCCTGGCAACACTTTGTGGACAGGCTGGGGTAGGAGCAGCCAGACTTCTGGCTAGTCTCTGTTTTTTTTTGTGCCTTCGCCACAGAGAAGCAGGCAGCCGCTGCAGCTAGGTGTTCCAGGTTCGAGCCTCAGCTTCCCTAATTTTATTTTTCATCTATTTATTTATTTTTAAGACAAGGTCTCAGTCTGTTGCCCAGGCTGGAGAACAGTGGCACGATCACGGCTCACTGCAGCCTCATCTTCCCAGGCTTAGATGATCCTCCCACCTCAGCCTCCCACATAGCTGGGATTACAGGTGCACGCCACCACACCTGGCTGATTTTTTGTATTTTTTTGCCAACATTGGCCAGGCTGGTCTCAAACTCCTAGGCTCAAGTGATCCACCTGCCTTGGCCTCCCAAAATGCCGGGATGACAGGCATCAGCCGCCATGCCTGGCCAGCTTCCCCAGCATTATGAGCGTGACCCTGAGCAAGTGACTTGTTCACTCAGCCTGTGTCCTCATCTGCGAGATGGGACGGTAACCTTGCAGGCCTCTGAGGCTGTGTGAGATGAAAGGCAATATGGAGGTCAGTGCTCCGCAAGCAGAACGTCAGGGTTGAAGGTGTGGCCAGCATCTCCCTGTGGCACCTCGGGGTCCTGTGATGAAGAGAGCAGCATCATGGCCACTGCCGAGTCTCCTGGGGTGGCTGCACGTCCCCAGCCCCCAGCCCACCCTCTCCCTGTTGCTTCTCTGCCTTCCCGGCCAGGACAAGCTGAGCAGCCAGGGCTTCGGGACTGACCTGCCACTGGTGGATCACCAAGTGGAGGAGCACAACATCTTCCACAACGAGGTCAAGGCTATCGGGCCCCACCTGGCCAAGGATGGGGACAAGGTGAGGCGTGTGCTGGTGTGGTGGGGACTCAGGGATGGAGGGGGCCACACCTGCATCCTGCCCCTGACCTGTGCCCTTGGCTCTGTCCTCAGGAGCAGAACAGCGAACTCCGGGCCAAGTACCAGAAACTGCTGGTGAGGAGCTCCCTGGGGGAAAAGGCTTCCGGGGAAGGAAGAGGGTGGGAAGCTCAGAGTCATGGGGGACAAGGAGATATATATTTTTTGTTGTTGTTTTGTTGTTGTTGTTGTTGTTTTGTTGTTGTTTTTTGAGGAGTCTCATTCTGTAACCAGGCTGGAGTGCAGTGGCACCATCTTGGCTCAGTGCATACTTCACCTCCCGTTTTCAAGTGATTCTCCTGCCCCAGACTCCCAAGTAGCTGGGACTACAGACACGAGCCACCATGTCTAGCTAATTTTTGTATTTTTAGTAGAAACTGGGTTATGCTATGTTGGCCAGGATGGTCTCGATCTCCTGACCTTGTGATCCGCCTGCCTCAGCCTCCCAAAGTGCTGGGATTACAGACATGAGCCACCTTGCCTGGCCAAGGATGTATTCTTCTAAAAATGACATAAGCAGCTGGGTGTGGTGGCTCACACCTGTAATCCTAGTGCTTTGGGAGGCAGAGGCAGGAGGATCCCTTGAGCCCAGGAGTTTGAGACCAGCCTGGGCAACATAGTGAGACTCCAGCTCTACAAAAAATTTCAATATTAGCTGGGCTTGATGGCATGCCTGTGGTTCCAGCTACTTGGGAGGCTGAGGTGGGAGGATCACTTGAGCCCAGGAGGTGGAGGCAGCAGTGAGCTGAGATCGTGCCACTCCACTCCAGCCTGGGAAACAGAGCAAGACCCTGTCTTAAAAAAAAAAAAAAAAAAAAAAAAAAAAAAAAAAAAAAAGAAGGCCGGGCGTGGTGGCTCACACTTGTAATCCAAGCACTTTGGAGGCCAAGGCGGGCGGATCACCTGAGGTCGAGAGTTCAAGACCAGCCTGACCAACATGGTGAAACCCCGTCTTTAAAAAAATAAATAAATAAGTAAAAAAGAAGAAGAAGAAGAAGAAGAAGAAGACAGGCGTGTAGTAAACACTTCAGTCAGGAGAGGGGCTAAGGTGGGAAGAGACCTGTCCCAGCCCCGTCCTGAGCAGGTGCCAGGTTTGCCCTGTTTGCTCAGGGAAAACCTTAATAGACCCCAGGGGGTACTGCCTGTTAAATACCTGCTGGGTGCCACTGCTTTCTATACAGAAGCTTTCCATTTTCCTTCCCAAACCTTTAAAGAATGTATTCTTTTAAAAATTGTGTCATGCAAATGCTTCCTCACTGCCAGTGTTTCAGACATCTCAGAGAATAGAGAGGCAGCCTCGTGTAGCTGTTAGGAACCACACCGCCTCTGCCTCTTAGTGTTGGTGGTGAGAGACTGAGTGAGTTACTTAGCCTCTGGGAGCCTCAGTTTCCTCTTCTGTGAAATGGAGTTCCTACGTGTTCCTGTCTCATAGGGTCGCTTTGAGGATGAAATGAGTTAATGTTGCAGAAGTTCTTAGCTTAGTGCTGGCTTGGGGAGGGCCCCGTGTACCAAAAGGCAAACATCCCTCCTTTCCCTTCCACCCCCACTTCTCAGACATAAAGTGGTGCTTTCCTTCCAGCCCTCTATAAGATGATCATGATAAACAGTAGAAGCTGTAGTTACTGATATTTATTGAGCACCAACTATATGCCAATCTCTGTGCCCTCTGAGGTTGGGCCATCATCATCCCCATTTACAGATGGGTAAACTCAGCCTTCACAAAAATGTCAATTCCATAAGGGTTTTGTGTGTTTCATTCACTGCTGTATCCCAAGTGCCTGGAGCCACGTCCGGCGCATAGTAGTTGCTCAGTAAACATTTGCTGAATGAGTGAATGAGTTTTAGGGGGTCAGGTGACTTGTCCAAGGGGGCCTGGCCTGGAAGTGGCTAAGCTGGGTTTGTCCTCAGGCCAGCTGGGCCCTGCGGGAGTCGGGGAGGGAAGCAAGCAGTGGCAGTGGGCTGAGGATGCAGCCCCGTCCTTGCGCCGGCTCCTGCAGGTGGCATCACAGGCCCGGCAGCAGCACCTGAGTTCGCTGCAGGACTACATGCAGCGCTGCACCAACGAGCTGTACTGGCTGGACCAGCAGGCCAAGGGCCGCATGCAGTATGACTGGAGCGACCGCAACCTCGACTACCCCAGCCGCCGGCGCCAGTATGAGGTGGGCATGGGGAGCCTGGGCGCCAGGGAGGAGGCAGCCCTGGAGGGAGCATGGGGCCACCAGGCAGAAGCATGGGGCTGGCAGGCTGGGCACTGAGGCTCCTCCCCTGTTCCCCACTGCAGAATTTCATCAACCGGAACCTGGAGGCCAAAGAGGAGAGAATTAACAAACTGCACAGCGAGGGTGACCAGCTGCTGGCGGCCGAGCACCCCGGGAGGAACTCCATTGAGGTGCGTGCGCCCCAAGGCCACACAGCTCCTCCAGGGTGGCTGCTGGTCGGCCTCTGCCTGAGGGCCACCTGGAGCTCGGGCAGACCCTGGAGCTGGGGGTCCTGCAAGCTGCATCTAGCTCTGTCTGACTGTCTCCTCCGTTTATCCTGAAACGTTGACACCTCTGCCCTCAGCTCCTGGACTTCTGAAGCCCCTGTGGGATCTGTATTAGTTTCCTAGAGTTGCTGCAACAAGTAACCATAAACTTAGTGGCTTTAAACAACAGAAATGCATTCTCTCAGAGGTCTGTGGGCTGTACGTCTGAAATCAAGGTGCTCCGGGACCTCATTCCCTCTGGAAGCTCTAGGACAGGTGCCTTCCTTGCTCTTCCGGCTTCTGGAGGTTGTCAGCAGCCCTTGGCACATGGCTGCATCAATCCAGTCCCTTCCTCCATCTTCACACAGCCTTCTCTCCCCATGTCTCTCTGTGTCCTCTCATAAGGACACCAGTCACTGGATTTAGGGCTCACTCTAATTCCAGGATCCTTAACTAATGACATCTGAAAAGATCCTATTCCAAATAATGTCCCATCTTTTTTTTTTTTTTTTTTGAGATGGAGTTTGATCGTTGTTGCCCAGGCTGGAGTGCAGTGGTGCAGTGATCTCGGCTCACTGCAACCTCCACCTCCTGGGTTCAAGCGATTCTCCTGCCTCAGCCTCCCAAGTAACTGGGACTACAAGCACACACCACCACATGCGGCCATTTTTTGTATTTTTAGTTGAGACAGGGTCTCATCATGTTGGCCAGGCTAGTCTCGGACTCCTGACCTCAGGTGATTGACCCACCTCAGCATCCCAAAGTGCTGGGATTACAGGCATGAGCCACCGTGCCCAGCCAGGGTCATGGATTTGGTGGGACAGTATTCAGTCCATGACTGTGCCTTTGCGCAGATGTGCTGAAGGCACTACTTTAGGCAGACGAAGCCTGCACTTGCCCCTTGTGTACCGCACAGCCTGGGCGTCTGCACGTGACATCCCTGTTTGGCTCCTTAACGTGATGCCTCTGTCCTCCTCCTATCCCTGAGCAGAAGCTGGCTACCTCTATGGAAGCCACACTCAGGCAGAAACCAGATGCCTATCTCCCCCACCATGCCCCGGTCCAGTATCCCAGAAGTCCCTCCTTTGGCGTCTCTGGTACCTGCCCAATGGTGACCAGCCCCTCTTCTGCTGGTAGGCACACATGGAGGCTGTGCACGCTGACTGGAAGGAGTACCTGAACCTGCTCATCTGCGAGGAGAGCCACCTCAAGTACATGGAGGACTACCACCAGGTACCTGCCTCTTCCAGGAGCACCCCCAGCACCAGGGGCACTACTCTCTGAGAGTGCCCATTGCCTCCTTGGCTCACGCGTGGCCTCGTGCTGCTTGATCCAGGAGCCTTGCAGTGTTGCCATCTCAGGTGCCCAGCGCCCATGCTTCTGATGGCATGTGCAGACATGTCCCGAGCTTGTTGGCCCCTGTCCATCCTCCCTGGTGACCGGGGCCAGAGTCTGATCCCCAGGTCACATGGGGCCCAGGGATGAGTGTGAGGGGTTTTAATTTTTGCAAAATCTATAATATACATGCAGATACATAAAACAAAATTTGTCTTTTTTTTTTTAAGAGAGTCTCGCCCTGTCACCCAGGCTGGAGTACAGTGGTGCCATCTCAGCTCACTGCTACTTCTGCCTCCTGAGATCAAGGGATTCTCCTGCCTCAGCCTTCTGAGCAGCTGGGATTACAAGTGCCCACTACCACGCCCGGCTAATTTTTGTATTTTTAGTAGAGACGGGGTTTCACCATGTTGGTTAGGTTGGTCTCAAATCCCTGACCTCAGATGATCCTCCCCTCTCAGGCCTCCCAAAGTGCTGGGATTACAGGTGTGAGCCGCTGTGCCTGGCCAATTTGCCATTTTCAAGAGTACAATTCAGTGGCATTCATTGTTTCACAATGCAACCATCACCACTAGCTATTCCAACTCTTTCCATCACCCCAAAGAGAAACCCTGGCCGGGCGTGGTGGCTCACGCCTCTAATCCCAGCACTTTGGGAGGTCAAGGCAGGTGGGTCACCAGAGGTCAGGAGTTCGAGACCAGCCTGGCCAATATGATGAAACACCATCTCTACTAAAAATACAGAAGTTAGCCAGGCATGGTGGCGCATACCTGAAATCCCATCTACTTGGGAGGCTGTGGCAGGATAATCGCTTGAACCTGGGAAGCAAGGTTGCAGTGAGCCAAAATCGGACCACTGCACTGCAGCCTGGGTAACAGAGAGAGACTCCATCTCAAAAAAAAAGACAAAACAAAAACAAAAACCTTTACCCATTAGGCAGTAAGTCTCCATTCCTGTTCCCCGGCCCTGGTCACCTCTGGTCTGCTTGCTGTCTCTATGGACTTGCCTATTCCAGATGTTTCACATCTAGAGTGAATGTGAAGGATAAGCAGAATCATGCAGTCTCCGCCCTTTTGTGTCTTGCTTGTCTCACTGAGCATCAAGTTTTCCGGGTTTATCCATGTCGTATCATTTTCAGTGCTTCGCACCTTTTCATGGCTGAATCATATCCCATTGTACAGAGAGACCAGCGTGTATCCACTCATCTGTGGCTGGATGCTTGTCTGGTTACAGAGGAATGAGAGTTCTTAACAAGCTGCGGGTGACTCTTAGGAGTGAGGTGTCTGGGGAAAGCTGGATGTGGGCGACCCCATGTCCCTCCTCGTTCACTATCTGAGCTGCACGGTGGGGGCTTCAGGTGCTGTTCATAGCTGCAGCCCAAGTGCGTGGCCTGTGGGGAGAGGGGGGTCACTGACACACCGCTCTCACCCCCTTGAAGGTTCATGCAGGAGAGGGGCAAATCACTGGGCCAGGGGTTAGCGGACAGTGACCCAAGAGTTCATAGACTAAAGAATGGAACAGAGAATTTTTGAGAACATAAAAGGGAGGTTATTATCAAAACTTAGAAAGAAGGTATAAAGTCTGGGTATTCCTAGTACAGAGAGAGGAACGGAATCAAAGACACCCAAAACTTACTTGTATATGAAAGGAAGCATGTCACAGAGGTGGCATCTCATGGATGGGTGGGAAAGGACCTGGCTTCTCCCCAAGGAGCTGGCTCAGGGAGGGTGGGACTGTCTCCACGAAGGGAGCCTCAGGTTCAGCACAGGGGCCCATCTGAGGGATGAGCTTGAAGCCTCAGACAGAAGCCCAGGTGCTTCTAGTGGTTTCCTGGCTGTGACAGGGCCACATTCTCCCCTAGTTCCACAAAGACATGAAGGACGCTCAGGAGCTGCTGCGCAAGGTGGATTTGGACCTAAACCAGAAATACAGCCCTGACTTCAAGGACCGGTACCAGATTGAGCTGCTATTGAGGGAGCTGGATGTGAGCGATGGCCCAGGACCCTGCTGGCTTGGGGCAGGGGAGCGGGGGACCCCTCTATACCAGGCCCACCCTCAGCACTGGACAGGCCCCTCCACAGCCCCGGCCTGTTGATCCCAGCCCCCACTCGGCACCCTCCCACCAGGGGAAAGGCTGTTGGTCTCACCCTGGTCCCCCACCCCACTTTCTCCAGGACCAGGAGAAGGTGCTGGACAAGTATGAGGATGTGGTGCGGGGGCTGCAGAAGCGAGGCCAACAGGTGGTGCCTCTCAGGTACCGCCGGGAGACGCCGCTCAAGGCCATCCCTGTGGAGGCACTCTGTGACTTCGAGGGGGAGCAGG
>NW_016107661.1:611847-612807 GCF_001604975.1 Cebus imitator | reverse complement strand
GAAATATGAGCGCCTGGTGCAGCTGCTGGACTTGGCCCAGGAGAAGTGGGTGGCAGGCGGGCAGCATGGAGGTTGGGGTGGATTTCGGGGGGCTAGGTGGGCACCCCCTAATGCCTAACCGGTATCCTCAGGGTTGACGTGGCCAACCACCTGGAGAAGAGCCTGCAGCAGGGCTGGGAGTCGCTGGCCATACAGGAGAACCGTCTGAATCAGGACAACACCGTCCCTGAGAGCAGCCGTGTCCTGGACAGCAAGGGGCAGGAGCTGGCAGTGAGTCTGGGGTCTGAGTCCTGGGAGTCCTGCTCTGAGCAGGTGAGGGCATCAGGTACATCCACCCGCCCTGTCTGGACAGCCGAGACTGGCGTCCAGTCTCTCTGGGTTTGGAATGCCCTGTGTGGCAAACTGGGAACTGCAAATGGCTGGCTCACAAATGGTGGCTGGCAGCACAAATCCGAGCTGTTCACGGGATCTGGGTGACCCATGGGATTTTGGGTGCCAGCATTTTAGGATCGAATATGTGCAACAGCCGACGCAGTAGCGCATGCCTGAAATGCCAGCCTGTAAGGAGGCTGAGGTGGGATTGCTTGAGCCCTGGATTTCAAGTCCAGCCTGAACAACGTAGCAACACCCTATCTCTTTTTTTTGAAATAGCTTTTTTTTTTTTTTCTTTGCTCTTGTTGCCCAGGCTGGAGTACAGTGGCACAATCTTGGCTCACTGCAACCTCCGCCTCCTGGGTTCAAGCAATTCTCCTGTCTCAGTCTTCTGAGCAGCTGAGATGACAGGTGCCCACCACAAGGCCCAGCTAACTTTTTTGTAGTTTTAGTAGAGATGAGCTTTCACCATGTTGTTCAGGGTGCTCTTGAACTTCTGACCTCAGGTGATCCACCTGCTTTGGCCTCCCAAAGTGCTGGGATTACAGGTGTGAGCCACCGTGCCCAGCCAACACCCTATCTCTTTTA
>NW_016107661.1:571899-611162 GCF_001604975.1 Cebus imitator | reverse complement strand
ACCAACGAGCTGCTACAGATCGAGCCTGAGAAGACGCGGAGTGCGGCTGAGGGCGAAGCCTTCATCCAGGCCCTCCCGGGCAGCGGCACCACACCCCTGCTGAGGACCCGGGTGGAGGACACCAACCAGAAATATGAGCGCCTGGTGCAGCTGCTGGACTTGGCCCAGGAGAAGGTTGACGTGGCCAACCGCCTGGAGAAGAGCCTGCAGCAGGGCTGGGAGTTGCTGGCCACACAGGAGAACTGTCTGAATCAGGACAACACCGTCCCTGAGAGCAGCCGTGTCCTGGACAGCAAGGGGCAGGAGCTGGCAGCCCTGGCCTCTGAGTTACAGGCCCAGAAGTCCCTCCTGGGCGAGGTGGAGCGGAATCTGCAGGCAGCCAAGCAGTGCTCGAGCACGCTGGCCAGCCGCTTCCAGGAGCACTGCCCAGACCTGGAGCGCCAGGAGGCCGAGGTTCACAAGCTGGGCCAGCGTTTCGACAACCTGTGCCAGCAAGTGGAGCGCAGGTGAGGGTATGGTGGGTGGTGGCCATTTTTCTTTTCTAATATGAGAATGTGGTCTAGTTCCCTGTAAGCAGTGCTTTAGCTATGTCCCACAGATTTTGCTGTTTTTATTTTGGTGAGTTTGTCAGATTCTCTGACGACCCCGTGATCTCTCCTTTGAGTCATGGTTACTGGGTCTTGTAATCCACAATCGGCATCTCTGCAAGTCAATGTTAATGGACCCACCTCGTTCTCCACACTCCAACATGACGTTCCCTAATTAACACCCACCCTGTGTGGGAGATGCTTGGGGTATTTCTAGTTAGATTACATTTGGTTGTTTCCCACTTTTTTAAAAAATGAGGGCTCAGTGAGGCATCTGCTCACTGTGGCCAAGGCCTAAATGCTTTGCCTCAGCAGGGCACAGAGCCTG
The DNA here is from genome assembly GCF_001604975.1 of Cebus imitator. Taxonomy (NCBI): domain Eukaryota; kingdom Metazoa; phylum Chordata; class Mammalia; order Primates; family Cebidae; genus Cebus; species Cebus imitator. Next base: position 610,247 of record NW_016107661.1, on the reverse strand, counting down.
CGGAGTGCCAAGGCAGCCTACGAGGACTACCGCAGTGGCCATGACCACATGCTGCAGTTCCTGGCCAGCATCCCCAGTTACGAGCCCCTGGAGACAGACAGCCTCAGCCAGATGGAGACCAAGCTAAAGAACCAGAAGGTAAGATGGCCGCTTCTGTGGCTCCAGGCACATGCTGGCAAGGGAGGGTCAGAGGTCAGCAAGCCCCCTTCTGGGGAGCCAAGCTCTAGGAGGCAGAGCAGGGCAGAGGCCTACCACAGCTGTATCATCACTGGGCCTCAGCTCTCAGACTCCCAGCACCCAGCACCCAGCCTTCTGAGAACAAGAACGGAGTGTGTGACTCACCTCACCCTCTCAGTGCCCCACATAGGGCCTGGTGCAGAGTGGATGCTCGGCGTGGTTTGGCTACATGAGTGAACAGCTACAGAACGAGGAGGAGCCCTTGTGGGAAAAATCCCATTTCCAAAGACGGGACTCCTGCCTCTCCCATGCCCTACACAGTGCCTTGGGGTGAGGGAGAAGGAACACGGGAAGCCAATGGCTGAGATGCAAATCGTGGGTCCACCCCATCAGCCACATCCCCACCTCGAAAGCTTTGCTTTCCTCACTCATAAGCTGGTGGTCACACTGCTTGTATCCCAGGATTGCTTGAAGATTAAATGACATAATCTGAGTCAGAGAGCAGAACAGTGCCTGGTGGTCCAAAGCATCAATAAACATTTATTTCCTAGCAGAGATAACTATCTTGGCCCTTCTTCACAGGGCCTTAGAACTGCCTTTTGTGGCCAGTCGAGATGGCTCACACCTGTAATCCTATCACTGTGGGAGGCCAAGGTGGGCGGGATCACGAGGTCAGGAGTTCAAGATCAGCCTAGCCGTTATGGTGAAATCCGGTCTCTACTAAAAATACAAAAATTAGCCGGGCATGATGGCCTGTGCCTGTAATCCCATCTACTTGGGAGGCTGAGACAGAAGAATCACTTGAACAGGGGAGGTGAAGGTTGCAGTGAGCCGAGATGGCACCACTGCACTGCGGCCTGGACGAGAGCAAGACTGTCTCAAAAAAAAAAAAAAAAAAAAAAAAAAAAAAAAAAAAAAAAAAAAAAAAAAAAAAAAAAAAAAAAAAAAAAAAAAAAAAAAAAAAAAAAAAAAAAAAACAGAAACTTGATCCATTTTTTTTTTTCCAGTTAGTTTTGATTTTTAAACCCTGTCTTTCTTACAGAACCTGCTAGATGAGATAGCAGGTAGGGAGCAGGAAGTACAGAAGATCTATGCCAATTCCCAGCAGTATCAGCAAGCTGTAAAGGTGAGCCGGGAAACTTCTGCCCGAAGCACAGACAGTAAGGGGCCTCGTTCCACCATCACCTGGCCAGAGAAGCAGCAGGCACCAGCCCTGGCACAGGGGGTGAAGCTGGCCATCCGGAGGCGCTGCTGGCTACTGTGCAAATTGGCACAGGCTTTTGGGAAAACAGCATGGGACTGGGCATGGAATGTCATAAAAGGGTTTTATACTCTAAAGCAATAAACTCTTTGGGGGAATTTGTCCTTAAGGGAAAAGTACAAAAAAAAAAAATGCAGGATAAACAAAATTGTTGCAACAGCATTATTTACAATAGCAAAACTAGTAAGTTAGAAATGACCAGTGTCCAGTGGAAGGGTATGGCTGCGTGAATCAGCATGCATGCACCTGATAGACTAAAGTCAGCAAGCTGGTAAACGTGAGAGGTGGTGGTGGCAAGGTGAAACAGGTTTATGGTACAATGTTAAAAGCAGCAGCAGAACACGAAAATCTCTAGGCATGTAGGAAGCCGGAAGGGGAGTTTGGGGGTGGGGGCGCTGTTTCTTGTCTTTTACATTGTTGAGTGATGGAGCTATGTCCTGCTGAGGTCTCCGTACTTCTGAAAACCTCCTGGCAGTCACTGCAGGGGTGTGGCTTGTGAGGAAGACCCAAGCAGATCATAAAACCAGCACATGGCACAGGACAGGTCTGGGTCAGCCAAAAGGGGTACTGGAACATATCTGTCTCGGCTGTTTTTGTCTACCCTCTGCCACGTCTCTCCCTCACCCAGGACTATGAGTTAGAAGCAGAAACACTAAGGTCCCTTCTTGACTTGGAGAATGGAAGGAGCAGCCACGTGAACAAGAGAGCCAGACTCCAATCTCCCGCTGCCAAAGTGAAAGAAGAGGTGAGCAATGTGGGCGGGCGGGTGTGTGTCTGTGTGTGTGTCTTGGGGCTGAGGTGGAGGCCCAGCTGCCCTGCTCCCCAGGAAGCACTATGTTGCATGTTGGCCTCAGATGCACACACAGCAGGGAAGCCAGAGAGCCCTCCTGTTCGCAAACAGGTTTGATAAGAGAAAAAGAGGAACTTGTTCTAGGGCAGTGACATTGATACACCTAAAAAGACAGCAAGGCCAGACACGACGGCTCACGCCTGTAATCCCAGCACTTTCTCGGGCCGAAGTGGGATAACTGCTTGAGCCCAGAGTTGGAGACCAGCCTGGGCAACAAACCAGGACCCCATATCTACAAAAAATTAGCTAGGCATGGTGGTGCACGCTACTGTAGTCCCCGCTACTCAGGGGGCTGAGGAGGGAGGATCACTTGAGCCCAGGAGTTCAAGGCTGCAGTGAGCTGCAGTCACACCAATGCACTTCAGTCTGAATGACTCTTTAAAAAAAAAAAAAAAAGAAAAAATTTTGAAAACACAGCTGAACAGAGATGCCAGGGCCAGAGGCATGGATTTTGGAAGTTCCTGCTTTGCTCACCTCAGTAAGTACAGCGGAGGGCTGAGATTCGTCCCTTATACACACACACGAGAGGGAACACTGGCGCTCAGAGAGGTACAAAGACTTGCTCGAAGTCAATAGGACCAAGACCCTAGGCTGGATCTTCAGCCTTGAGACCCAGTTTTCTCTCGACCCATGAGACTATCTTCTAACTACAGGAGGAGTGGGCAAGAGCTGTGCCTCTACCCCCAAGTTCCACACTTCTCAAGAGCCGTGCCCGTGCCATCTAGCTCTCTGTTGCTTACCCTGCGGACGCCTGTTAACCCCTCTCCTAAACCTCTTCTATGCAGGAAGCAGCTCTTGCTGCCAAGTTCACTGAAGTTTATGCCATCAACAAACAGAGGCTGCAGAATCTAGAGTTTGCTCTGAATCTCCTCAGACAGGTAATTGATCTTAGTAAGAAATTCTACTTCAAGCTGTTCTAACAGGTGACAAATACAGGCTCTTAGAAAAACGATCTGAATTGATGGGTGTATACCCTTGCTAATGTTTCTGGGCAGGACCAGTGCAGACTGGCCCGAGCCAGTGCTTCTACTGACATGAGAAATTAATACACATTTGCTGAAAGTGAATGCTATTTTTGGCTGGGCATGGTGGCTCATGCCTGTCATCCCATCACTTTGGGAGGCTGAGGTGGGCGGATCACCCGAGGTCAGGAGTTCGAGACCAGCCTAACCAACACGGTAAACCCTGTCTCTACTAAAAATACAAAAACTAGCTGGGCGTGGTGGCACACACCTGTAACCCCAGCTACTCAGGACACCAAGGCAGGAGAATCGCTTGAACCCAGGAATTGGAGGTTGCAGTGAGCCAAGATCATGCCACACTACACTCCAACCTGGGCAACAGAGCAGGACTTTGTCTCAAAAAAAAAAGTGAATGTTATTTTCTGAAGTCCATGATGTTTTATGACAGCACTGTTTGTAATAGCAAGACACAAAACGGTTCAGTATTCATCAGCAATGGGCTAAACTGCAGTCTGTCCATAGAGTGGAAATGGTGGTGCTGTTAAACCATGAAGCGGTACTCTCTGTGCCGAGCCAGAATGATCGGCCGCAGGGTACACAGCAAGGATACCATTTGTGCAGGAAAGACAAACACATGGTGCATACCTCCGACAGACGTGCTTGTGTGAGCACAGAGAGCGTCTGCAAGGCTGACAGACACACCCTAGGAACAGGACCAAAGGCGGGAGTTCATGGTTTCCTCTTAAACTCTTCAACAGCTTAAAAATGTTTTACCTAGTATTTAAAAAAAAAATACCCAAACTAGTTGTTTGATCATCTTGTAAGTAACCCTAGAACTCTACAACTAACAAGAACTGGCACTGAGGGAGTCCCTTGGGATCACAGCACAATCGCTCTAACCAGGTGGGGACAGGCCCCACATGTGCTGCCAAAACATGGCTTTAACCTTGCCTTGTCTTCTCCATCACAGCAGCTGGAAGTAGAAGTGACCCATGAGGCCCTGCAGAGGAACAAGCCGGACTCCGGAGTGGAAGAGGCATGGAAGATCAGGAAGGAACTGGATGAGGAGAAGGAGCGGAGGCAGCAGCTGGAGAACGAGATCAAGAGCACCCAGGAAGAGATCCGGACCCTGCGGAATCAGGGGCCTCAGGAATCGGTGGTGAGGAAGGAGGTGCTCAAGAAGGTGCCAGATCCCGCGCTGGAGGAGAGTTTCCAGCAGCTGCAGAGGACGCTGGCGGAAGAGCAGCACAAGAACCAGCTGCTGCAGGAGGAGCTGGAGGCACTGCAGCTGAAGCTGCGCGCCCTGGAACAGGACACAAGGGATGGGGGACAGGAGTATGTGGTCAAGGAGGTCCTGCGCATCGAGCCTGACAGGGCCCAGGCGGATGAGGTCTTGCAGCTGCGGGAGGAACTGGAGGCACTGAGGCGGCAGAAGGGTGCCCGGGAGGCAGAGGTGCTCCTCCTGCAGCAGCATGTGGCCACCCTGGCCGAGGAGAAGAGCCGGGCACGAGAGAAGGTCACCGAGAAAGAGGTGGTTAAACTGCAGAATGACCCCCAGCTGGAGGCAGAGTACCGACAGGTGCAGGATGACCACGAGCAGGAACGCCACCTCCGAGAGAAGCAGGAGGAGGAGCTGAGCTTCCTCCAGGACAAGCTCAAGAGGCTGGAGAAGGAGCGGGCCATGGCCGAGGGCAAGATCACCGTCAAGGAGGTGCTCAAGGTGGAGAAGGACGCATCCACCGAGAGGGAGGTCAGCGATCTCACCCGCCAATACGAGGATGAGGCTGCTAAGGCTCGTGCCAGCCAGAGGGAAAAGACCGAGCTGCTCCGGAAGATATGGGCCTTGGAGGAGGAGAATGCCAAAGTGGTGGTGCAGGAGAAGGTGCGTGAGATCGTGCGGCCAGACCCCAAAGCAGAGAGTGAAGTGGCCAACCTCCGCCTGGAGCTTGTGGAGCAGGAGCGAAAGTACCGGGGGGCAGAGGAGCAGCTCCGGAGCTACCAGAGCGAGCTGGAGGCCCTCAGGAGGCGGGGCCCCCAGGTGGAAGTCAAAGGCGTGACTAAGGAAGTCATTAAGTACAAGACTGACCCTGAGATGGAGAAGGAGCTTCAGCGGCTCAGGGAGGAGATCGTGGATAAGACCAGACTGATCGAAAGGTGTGATTTAGAGATCTACCAGCTGAAGCAGGAAATCCAGGCCCTGAAAGACACCAAACCCCAGGTCCAGACCAAAGAGGTGGTCCAGGAGATCCTACAATTTCAGGAAGACCCTCAAACCAAGGAGGAGGTGGAGTCTCTGAGGGCAAAGCTCTCAGCGGAGCAGAAGAGGCAAGTGGACCTGGAGAGGGAGAGGGCTTCCCAGGAAGAGCAGATTGCCCGGAAGGAGGAGGAGCTCTCGCAGGTGAAGGAAAGAGTGGTGCAGCAGGAAGTAGTCAGGTACGAGGAGGAGCCTGGCCTGAGGGCCGAGGTGATCTCCTTCGCTGAGAGCATTGACGTGGAGCTCCGGCAGATCGACAAGCTGCGTGCAGAGCTACGGCGGCTGCAGCGCCGGCGCACCGAGCTCGAGCGGCAGCTGGAGGAGCTGGAGCGCGAGCGGCAGGCCCGCAGGGAGGCTGAGCGTGAGGTGCAGCGGCTGCAGCAGCGGCTGGCAGTGCTGGAGCAGGAAGAAGCTGAGGCCCGTGAGAAGGTGACCCACAAGCAGAAGGTAGTGCTGCAGCAGGACCCGAAGCAGGCCCGCGAGCATGCCCTGCTCCGACTCCAGCTGGAGGAAGAACAGCACCGGCGGCAGCTCCTGGAGGGTGACCTGGAGACCCTGCGGAGGAAGCTGGCCACCCTGGAGAAGGCGGAGGTCAAGGAGAAGGTGGTATTTTCTGAGAGTGTCCAGGTGGAGAAGGGCGACACCGAGCAAGAGATCCAGAGGCTCAAGAGCAGCCTGGAGGAGGAGAGCCGCAGCAAGCGCGAGCTGGATGCCGAGGTGAGCCGGCTGGAAGCCCGGCTTTCGGAGCTGGAATTCCATAACTCCAAGTCATCTAAGGAACTAGACTTTCTAAGGGAAGAAAACCACAAATTACAACTGGAGCGGCAAAACCTGCAGCTGGAGACCCGAAGGCTCCAATCGGAAATTGAAATGGCAGCGACGGAAACACAAGACCTGCGGAACATGGCTGTGGCAGACTCTGGGACTAACCACGACTCTAGACTGTGGTCCCTGGAGAGGGAACTGGATGACCTCAAGAGGCTCTCCAAGGACAAAGACCTCGAGATCGACGAGCTGCAGAGGCGCCTGGGCTCAGTGGCTGTCAAGCGGGAGCAGCGGGAGAACCACCTGCGGCGCTCCATCGTGGTCATCCACCCTGACACGGGCCGAGAGCTGTCCCCAGAGGAAGCCCACCGCGCCGGGCTCATTGACTGGAGCATGCTTGTGAAACTCAAAAGCCAGGAGTGTGACTGGGAGGAGATCTCAGTGAAGGGGCCCAACGGGGAGTCCTCAGTGATACACGACAGGAAGTCTGGCAAGAAGTTCTCCATCGAAGAGGCCCTGCAGAGCGGCAGGTTGACCCCTGCTCACTACGACCGTTATGTCAACAAGGATATGTCCATCCAGGAGCTGGCAGTCTTGGTGTCTGGGCAGAAGTAGGCACAGCCCTTGCAACTCTTCTTAGCAGCAGATGCTGGCCCTCTCTTACGACACAGTGACCTCCTTGGTGTCGTCCTCTCCCTGGCCCTGTGCAGGCCAAGCATTTTATAAACAAACACCCTCGCTACCAGGCTGTCAAAGTCCAGCCCACATATGGGACAGGCACTGACTGAAGACAGGCAACTCTCATCCCAACCACTATTCACTCTGAGTAACCCACTTCATCCTCCAGTGATTGGACAAATCCGATACCCTTTTTTCCTCCCCTCTCCCGTACACTCCCAGCAACAAACTCCTCGTGATAACTGCACACAATCTGCGAACCACTAAAGGACAAGCCGACCACAGCAGCCAAGCCCACTCAATGCAGCATGGGCACTAGCACAGCAGACAGTGACACTCTGCCCTACAAAGGGCTAGACCCATTGGGGCTGCTGCCCGCCATGACATCTCTCCAGATTTCTGACTTAAAACCAACTTTCCATCAGAGAAGCCGCCTTGGTAGTCACTTTGTTCATGAAACAGATCTGGGCTCCATGCCAGGGAAGGCAAACAGAAATCACAAGTGTCCAGCCCTCGGTGCTAGAGTGGACAGTAATTGTCAGCCGGACTGTCCCAGCACCAATAGAGAACACTTCAGTTCTGGCACTGAAATCCTTTGATAGTGGATTGTGTTGCTCTTAGCCCTGGTTTCAGTGCTTTACTAGTCTCGCTTATTATCTCATTGGTATTTAGATATACAAAACAGTTGATTATTCACCGAGCAAATTTCTGGTTCTCTGTATCTCATATATAACAGAAAATGGGAACAATAGGGAACTTTATTTAAAGCATGAAAATAAACCTCGTGGCTGGAGCCTACTGGTATGGTCAGCTTGTTTCTTCTTTTACTGCATGCAAGGCTTATTTCCCCCGCTCCCTCTTGTCTTTCAGCCAAAATGGATATTTCATACATACCAGCTCCTATAGAAGCACTACTTGCACAGGGCAGAAAGAAAAGAGAAAAAAAAGTTTTGGAAACCTTGAAACAATTTATTGAATTGCTTTATACAAGATTAACAATCTCCACACCACCCCTAACACCAACATAGTTGCTGCACAAAAGCCACAGCCCCTCTCACACCTAAGAAATGGCCACGCCTGGTAAGTGCTCAGAGACATTTGCTGCGCCAAGGAAACCCCTGCAGTCCCCAGACCCCAAGGCCACTCTGCCCCACCCTCTGCCGCGGCCTCGCCTGTAGATCTGCCTTGCCATGGCTGTTCAGTCATTCGCTCTTTCATTACCACAAATAAAGCATAAACAAGAAAAAGAAATCTCAAACTCCCCATCAAAGAAACATTTCCCTGAGGCAAGAGGCATCACTAGATTCCTAAAAATGAGGGTATTCTGCTCCAGCTGCACGCGCAATGGTACATGGGGAGGAGGGAGCACCAAAGGGAAAGGAAGGAGGGGCTGGGACCCGGGTGTTCGTGGGCAGAGAAGCCTGGAGAGTCCCTGCTCAGCCTCCGCTGCCGGCCTCTGCTTGGCTTTGAGCTCAGCAATACAAATCTCTTCTTTGGCTCTTTTGCTACTACCTAAGACTACTCTGTAAACAAACTGGAAATCCAAGTTGCAAAAAATATATATAACAAAGGGATAAGGAATCCACTTAGCCCAACGTGAAACACCTATCAGTTCTTATGTAAAAAAAAGAGTCAGAGCAGAGGCCAGGCCAAAGGGTGGACAGAGGTCTTGCTCCTTGGGAAACCGTAAAGGCCAGCAAACCTCTGCATGAAGGATGAGTTACCGAGCACTATACCCTGGGAGTCAGGAGCCAAGAGCAGTCCATTTTCCCACAGTATGTGCTAAGGATGCTGTATACTCTCAATGTGCCTGAGATCACCTAACTGGAGCAGTCAGTTCAGACTCACATTGTGGCACAGACCTCACAGGACAGGCAAATGCCCTCAACCCTTGTGAAACAGCCACTGGTTGAGTGGTAACTTAGGAGCTCTGCAGTAACTGTTCTAGCCTCTGATCTACTCTCCAAGCTCTTCCGCACAGCACCCTTAGTTCGACACGTAACCCCACTGCCTGGAGAGCCCCAGGACTTCAAGGCCTATCTCTGCCTGGCAGACACTTCACAGAGGCCTGTTTCTGCAGATCTACCTAAGAATGATTCCTAAGAAGACAAACTGGAATGTCTATCTGTGACTTGGGACCCCTGGTGTCCTTGGCCTTCAGAGAGATGAAGGGCTTTGGGCTCTGCAGTCCAACTGCACAAACTGGAAAATGGGAGCCCTGGCTACACTGGGACTTGGAATTTGGGGGCCCAGACAGCCTTCTAGTCAGGACGGCACAGATAATGATGTGCAAGTGTAAAAAACTCAGTTAAATAAAACTGGCTATGTCTTGAATACAGACAGATCTTTAAAAACGTCTTCATCTCAGATCCACTCAGGGCTGAATGGACATGTGTTGTTGAATTCTGCTCCACCATAAAGGCACTGGAATTATGTCTTCCTATAATATAATGTGTGAAGAACAGTCCCCTTCTATCCAATGCATTTAATGGTAATGATGAAAACTGAGCCCAAAATAGGTGTCTGTAAAAATCCTATCACAATTGTTGAATCTACAAAGGTCTTTTCTCTAAAAGAGTTTCACTGTCATGTTCCGAGGAGAAACTGGCCCCCAAGTGAGCACACCTTAGGTGTTCTTACTATTTTGCAGGGACAATGTAGGTCTCCCAGCTGTGGCTCTGGCCTGGGTTTTGTCCTCTTGAGCACACAGCCTGGAGATGGGACGGCACCGTGACCATCCAGGGAGCTTACTGTGGCCAGAATGAGCCCCTGGGCAGTGGGACGCTCTGAGGTACTCTGACCAAACGCCAGGGGGTCGGGCAGATTCACACGCAGGTGTGCCGACTGCTCTGCCACCAGAGCCTGTAAACACTGTGCCTCCTGCCACAGCCCAACACACACCCCGGCCTAGAGCTGTCCCTCCAACACCGTCAAGCAACAGAGCCGTAAGGCCCAGAGCATGGGGAAGTATGCGCCTCCTCAGCAGCAAGGGGACAGCTCCCTCTGTGGGAGGCATGTCAGAAGTGCCAAGAAGCGCTCCACTGAGAACTCACACTCCTCCAGAAGAACACCAAGCAGCAGAAAGGGCGCAGTGAGTGTCCATCCTGGGAGACCACATTCTGATTCCACCCAGACCCAAGTGGCAAGCCTTGCCTCTGAAGCGGTCATAATTTCCGTGGTACAGCAGGCCCTTTCCCGTGAAGCTGAGAAGCACCTGGAAAAGAGTAAGAAAAATCAGAACACAAGTTTTTTAGGCTCTCTGATTTCCTTAAGGCAGTGGTAACCAAACTTCAAGGGGATCACCTAAATAGCAGAAGTCCCCAAATGCTGAGTGTTCCAGGGCTCAAACGAGCCACGAGATATTGGCCAGTGGTTAGCCGTGTCCACTGCTCCTGGCCACAGCCTGCAAGCACACGAGCACTGTGAGGGTCAGTGGCCATTCAGCACAGAGAATAGCGACTCTGCTATGCAACTTGGATTTCTTCGTCTCAGGCTACAATTGCCATCCCAAGGTGAGGTCTGACAATGACAATCACATAGAACTCAAAGCAGCAATGATCATTCATTTTCTTACCATCAAAAGACACAGGTCCTATAAAGACAATTTCAAAGGCACTAGCATTCTCAGTCCACAGAGGAAAGGAAAGCAATGCAGATATAAGTCACATAGCTGAAACGCTCAAATAGCTTCTCACTCGCATCTCGTGTCCTCCTATATGCTGAAGTACATCTAAGGAAGTGAGAGCAGCTCACTTGGATAACCCTGTTTTGGCATAGTTGATTTTCTGATTGCCATTTTTCCCCTCCGAACTTTTAAACTGATGTAAAAAAAATTTTGGGGTGGGGACAGAATTTCGCTCTGTCACCCAGGCTGTAGTGCAAAGGTGAGATCTCTGCTCACCACAACCTCTGCCTCCCAGGTTCAAGCAATTCTCCTGCCTCAGCCTCCCAATTAGCTGGAATTACAGGCACGTACCACCCCACCTGGCTAATTTTGTATTTTCAGTAGAGATGGGGTTTCTCCATGTTGTTCGGGCTGGTCTCAAAACTCCTGACCTCAGATGACCCACCCACCCTGGCCTCCCAAAGTGCTGGGATTATAGGCGTGAGCCACCACACCCCCAGCTGAAAATTTTTTTTTAAGAGATGAGGTCTCACTATGTTGCCCAGGCTGGAGTACAGCAGCTATACCCCTCTAATTTCTGGGTTCAAACAATCCTCATGCCTCCCAATGCCATCATGTCCAGCCTCTGATACCCTCAAAAAGTTTTACAAACTGACACATAATAATAGTACGTATTTTATGGGGTACACAGTGATGTTTTGACACCTACAATTTGTAGTGATCAGATTAGGATCACTAGCATATCCATCATCTCAAACATTTATCATCTCCTTGTGTTGGGGACATTCAATATCCTCTTCCTAGCTATTTGAAACTACATACTATTGTTAACCATAGTCACCCTACAGTGGTACAGAACACTAGCACTTATTCTTCCTATTCTGATAGCCTTTTCATACCCAGAGGAAAAATGAAAACATAGCAGAAACCAATCTTTTTTTTAATTTTTTTTGAGACAGGGTCTCACTCTTGCCCAGGCTGGAGTGCAGTAGCATGACCACAGTTTGCTGCAGCCTCGACCTCCTGGGCTCAAGTGACTCTTCTGCCTCAGCCTCCTGAGGAGCTGGGACTACAGGCACATGCCACCACATCTGGCTAATTTTCTTCTTTTAATGTAGAGATAGGGTCTTGTCATGTTGCCCAGGCTGGTCTGGAACTCCTGGACTCAGGCAATTCTCCTGCCTTGGCCTCCCGAAGTGCTGGGTTTACAGGTGCAAGCCACCACAGCCAGCCTCAATTACTTTGCTTTTCTGAGAGTGATGTTCCTGGGAGCAAGGAAAGGCAGGGCAGCCTGACAATGAAAAGACCCCTGCTCTCACCGAAGTGGCTCTGCAGCCTCCAGTTTGTAGAGGAAGTCACTGCATTTTACTGCTCCTCCCAAGGAAAGGAGGAGTCACCAGTGTTTTAGGCTTAGCCCCTCAAAGAAGCAAAATTTCCATTGTGGTGATTTACAAATCCACTCTTGCCCCATATGGCCTGTGGCATTCACTTTAAAAGCCATGGTGCCAGGGATCCACAGCACATCATGAAACAGACATTAACCTGAGAGACATGCAGCACAGGGGGTCCTTACTCCCACCTGGCACCAGTTCACCAGGGTTACCTCGGCTGGCTTCTGTAAGAGTGGCTCCCCTTATCCAAGTAGCACGTCTACAGCAGGAAGAACACTAGGTCAAAGCCAAGATACCATGAGACTTCCCATACCAGAATTCCAAGAGGCATACCCAAGAATCGAGGACTCAGGACACAGTGAGACAGATACACTCAGTGCAAAGGTGCCAGCCCTCTTCTCAGGTACAACCAAACCAGCCTTAAGCCTGGGGCTTTTAGACTCCCTATTTCAGAAGGCGGTGTTCTACAGGGAGCACCGGCCACCTGCCTGGTGTGCTCCAACATCTGTTTTGATGGAGTTTTTACACCTGGACAGATTTAAGGTTGCTCCTGTCAAAGTCTTGCACTGTGGCCTCTGGCTGCTACTTGGATTTTCCCTTTAATGGAAACAAAGTTTAGAGAGCCTTCTGTGAAGCAATCATATCTGGAAAGTGGAGCAGCTTGCATTTCAAGGCCTTGTACCTAATTAGCCCTTGGAGAAGATACACCATTACCATTTTTTTTTTTTTTTTCTGGGAGATGGAGTCTTGCTCTGTCACCAGGCTGGAGTGCAGTGGCGCGATCTCAGCTCACTGCAACCTCCGCCTCCCGGGCTCAAGCAATTCCCCTGCCTCAGCCTCCCGAGTAGCTGGGATTACAGGCGTGTGCTTCCACACTCAGCTCATTTTTTATATTTTAGTAGAGATGGGGTTTCACCACATCGGCTAGGATGGTCTCGATCTCCTGACCTTGTGATCCACCCGCCTCAGCCTCCCAAAGTGCTGGGATTACAGTTGTGAGCCACCGCACCCGGACCATTAACCTTTTATTAACTGAAGAGAAAAAAACCGAGCTGAGGGTTGGGAGCTCCTCCACTGCACACAAAGCTCTCCCCCTGCAACTTTCCCTGTGATCACACAGGCCGAGGCTGACCCAGTGGCAGCTCCAATGGGGGACCAGTGGAAACCCCAAGAGAAGCACGTGTTACCCTGAGTACTAACAAAGCACAAAGTACAAACCAAAACAACAGCAGCAACAAGGCAAAGACACCAAGACCCTTAGCAGTGGCACAGCACCTAGGGGCAGAGAGGGTGAAGGCACACAGTGCGCATGGCACACTGATCGTCGGGCGATTACCTGGCAGACTCTGCGGGATATGGGTGGGCACGGCAGCGTGTGGGAGAGGCGCTGCGTGGGGTGGGCTGGAGTGCAAGCCAGCCAGAAGACCTGAGAGAAAACAGGAGGGGAGAAAAGAACAAAACACACACATTGAAGACAGGAACAGAAAAGCAGCTCCAGCAGCCAAGAGCCCCCGACAACCTACCAGGCCAGTCTGGGTACCACACCCAAAAGGGCAGGGCCTCAGCACTGTTCCCCGAGATGTTCCCCACAGTCACACACCAGACTCAAACACAGGAACCAGAGTACACAACAGCAGGAGCCCTGGCAACAGCCTAGAGGTTTCCCAGCGACCAAAGGCAGCAAAGAAGCACTTACTGTGGCCAAGGCCATGGTGGAAGGGTCCGGGGGCAGGGCCTGTGACGATGGCATCCTTGGAGACCCCTGCTTTGGCAGAGGAGTCGGTGCTGAAGGAGAGCACGTGGACAGGAATCGGGACGGGGGTTATAATTCCCAGGGAGTTCGAGCTCATGGCCCCAGACAGCTTTGGGCTGCTGGACTTGTAGGGCGAAGGCATCAAAGAGGAGCTGGCCAGCAGCAGAGTCCCACCCGCTCCTTTCTAAGGAAGAAACACAGCAAGCAGTAAGAATTCCAGTCCTGTTCCCAGCTGACTCACAACAAACCTGGCAGCACAAAGGAGGATACACACATGCAGGTCAGATGGCCCTGGGAGGCACCCTCTGATCCTCAGCCCTAAAGACAGGACCCAGGACACTCTTTATGAATCAACATGGAATGGATTCCAGGGAACCAAATTTTTTAAAAAGCAGGATATTAAATACATCTCCTACACAATTTGCAGTGAGCTGTGACCGCACTATTGCAGTCCAGCCTAGGAAGACAGAGCCAGACTCTGTCTCAAAAAAATGAACAAATATGTCTCCTTGGTGAAGGGAAAAATACTGTCATAATCTATAAATGTTCATGTATATTTATACACGTGAAAATATATTTACATACAGATATACATACACATACATACATGCATTTGTATTTATTAATCTTTCATTTAAAAAGAAAGGAAAATGAACCAGAAACCAAGAAGCATAGTTAACCTTACAGGGATGGTGGATGCAGGGAAGAGGAAATGAGACCTCCAACAGACCTTTCTATGGTTTTGTCTTTTTAACCACATAATTTATATATTAGAAAAAGAAAAAAAAAATGCTCATTCCCTCTTCCTGAACCTGCTGTAATTACACACAATCAGGACACATTAATTATTGGACTCAGTCCTTCTAAAACCAGCAGAATCACTCTTAGAAGGTACTGCTATTCCTGGGCCATGAACACCTCCACATGACTACAAACTGACAGGGGACAGCATTTCCGCCCCTGTTTGTTTGCAGAGAAGGAGAGGCAAGGGGTCACGGAAGGCAAGTGCTGTGGCTCTTTCGGTGGCACACACAAGAGGTCATGGAAGGCAAGTGCTGTGGCTCATTCTGTGGCACACACAGACCCAGCCTCTGAAAAGGCACAGTGCTGGCCGTCCTTTCGCTCCCTTGCCCTCCTCAGAAGGTTTTGGCCATCCTGGCCCTCCAGGATGGAAGCACCAGAAAAGCAAATACCTGAAAACAGGAAGACAAGTCTCCCTTCCTCCATCTGAGCCCACTGTTCCTACCCGACCTGTGGTTTCAGATCTCACGTTGCACCAGAGGCAAGGCAAGAACCTCATCCCCAAGGCCCCTGCAAGTGGGGCAGGGCAGGCTGGATACTCACTGGCAAGGAGGTAGACGATGTCACACTAACTGCAGAGGGCTTTGGGGACGAGGTCAGCAACTTTGCCACTCCCTGGGTCCCACTGCCGGAATCTCCGTTTGGACCACCTGGAGGGGCGACCAGGGTCAACTTCTGGGAAACGGGCATTTTTTTCCCTGCTGAGCTTGGTACAGGTCGGCTGGTGGCCTGTCCCACAGAGGGAGGCTGTATGCCAGGGAGCAGGTTCCCAGAAGCAGAACCTTGGACCGGTGTTCCTCCTGACGAAGAGCTGCCAGAGGAAACCCCATGTTTGGAAATAGAGCTGGCAAAGGGATTACTCTTATAAGATGAGCCTGCAGAGCTGGCTGAGTGTGGCTTTGCTGGATGGCTCAGGGCAGAAGAGGACGAGGCTGGGGTCTTATGAGAGCTGCTGCTAGAGGCTGGCAGGCCTCCTGAGGTGGCTGGTGCGGAGGGGTGAAAGCCCTGGCCTTTGGCCGCTGTCTTCACTAGCTGCAGGAGGGAACGATGACACTGTGGAGGGGAAGCCTTTGGGCCTTGGAGCTTATTGGCAAATGGAGATTGGGGTGTGAAGTTTTTCTGCTGCTGAGTGCCGGCATGAAAGACTTTTACCTGGGGGCTGGGCAAGGGAACTGCCACCTGGGGCCCATGAGACGTCCGTGGCAAGCTGTGGTGCTTTGCTTTGGACTGGTGTACTTCTGGCAGGCCCTTACTGAGGGGAGCCTGGCAGGGCAGCTCTTTGTAGCCAGAACTCTCCGGTTTTTTCTCCTGAGAGGACTGCCCCAGTGCCAGAGCCTGTTCTGCCAGAAAATTAAGGGGTGATTGCAGAGAGCTAGCTGGTGGTGGAGCAGAAGGGTTAGGCTTTGCAAAGTTCCTTTTTTCCTCTGTACATAAAACTCCTCCAACTTTTTCTGCAGGTGCTTTTGAGGGTGCAGGCAGTGTGAACTCAGAGTTCCCAGCTGCTCTGCTATTCAGTGCAGCCAATTCCTTGGACACGGCTTCCACAGAGGAGGCTGGATTATGGATCAAGTCTTCATCCAACGAGTCCTCCAGGGTGACAGAAAGAGGGTTAGCAAGGCCACCCGATGCCTGGGATGGGAGCTCCCTACTTGAGGCTCCAGTGCTCAGGGCTCCTGTCTGGTGATCTGAGGGCAAAGCAATGGGGCCGCCAATCTGTCCTGATGAGACAGAAACCTTTTTATCAGGCTTCATAGACGATTCCTAAAGGAAAACAGAAATGTTGGTGTTTAGAAAGGTCCAAAGATGCCAACATTGGCCTGTTGTGAGGAAGCAAACACATGAACTTGAGTCGCAAAAAACTGGGACTTCCTGTATAATTACAAACAAGTGGTGGGAGAGTAGAAGCTGCGCCCACCTTGACTTTAGATGCCATGACTTCAACACCCCCTGGTGAGTATCTGGTTGGCCAGAGCCAGGTTTACCCTGGCATACTTCGTTACGAAGAACAAATATATCACCAAGAGACATTTTTTTGTTTTGAAAAGTGCAAGACTCTCATGAAGAGACACTCTGCCTACTGGCATTCCCACTGTCTCAACGTGCTCCTAGCTGCAATCAGACCAAGGCATGGCGTAAGAATTGCCTTACAGCAGGTCTGTTTTCCTCCCAGATTTCTCCCAGCACCGACCTCCTAAGAATGGATTCAAAGAAGAGGGCTTTTTTCATGGGAAAAGGAGTTGGGTCTAATCCTTCACTCCTGCAGCCCCGGTACTTAATACAGTGTCTGAGACATTGTGAGAGCTCAACAGATACTCAAGAGTAAATGACCTGCATATCTCATTCTCATGGTCTGCTTAGGGATGGCTAAGGACACAACACTAAGAACTGGCAAAAATGTTGATAAACAGCAATTTTTACTACACTGAGAGGTTTCTGCAACATCTAAGTGTCTACTCTTAAGCCACTGCACTGCCCTCCATTTCTGCCTGGTAGCTCAGCAAAGTCACCTTCCCT
This sequence comes from Cebus imitator, assembly GCF_001604975.1. Classification (NCBI taxonomy): domain Eukaryota; kingdom Metazoa; phylum Chordata; class Mammalia; order Primates; family Cebidae; genus Cebus; species Cebus imitator. The sequence goes on along the minus strand of NW_016107661.1, from coordinate 593,216 downwards.
TTCTGCTGTGGCTCCAAGCTAAACTGCACTTGGCTAGAGTATATTTCTTTCCATACAAAGATCATCACAGTGTAATAATACATTCACACCTGCAGGAGCTCTTGACTCCTCAGAGGGCTGCCAAGAAGATCCCACTTAATCCCACAAGAACCCCAGGAACTGGGCCAGCTGCATACTGTTTGTAGAACCAAGGCTAGAGGGAGGGTAAGTGGCTCCGTTCTCTGTCCTGGTAGACTGCAAGAATGCCATCCTGAATAGCTGTCCCCAGACCAATGAAGCTCAATGAGCTTCCACAGTCACTTGAGAAATTTCCAGAGCATGGTTGCAGGGAGATGAGCATAGCTGACGTGTAACCTGAGCAGGATGACTCACCTTCACTTTGATTTTAGAAGGGGTCATAACTTTCTTCTTGGCCCTGTTCAAAGGAATGAGCACAGAAAAGGTTTAGAGGATATCCATAGGAGACCAAAACAACACTTACTCCGAGGTGTGAAAACACCAAGATACTCACAGGATTGAAGTCAGATGCCCGTGGCCTCGTCTGCTCTCCTTGAACAGAGTCCTGAAAGACACAAAACACTGGGCATCTGTACATGCCCCATAAAGCTGGGACTCTGCTTCCAGAGCTTTGCTAGTGTTCCTGGAATTCAGTGGCTATTAAATGTCAGTCAGCTGGGCACGGTGGCTCATGCCTGTAATCCCAGCACTTTGGGAGGCTGAGGCAGGTGGATCATCTAAGGTCAGGAGTTCGAGACCAGCCTGGCCTATAATATAGTGAAACCCTGTCTCTACTAAAAATATAAAAAGTAGCCAGGTATGGTGGTGCCTGTAGTCCCAGCTACTGAGCAGGTTGAGGCAGGAGAAGCGCTTGAACCCAGGAGGCAGAGGTTGCATTGAGCTGAGATCGTGCCACTGTACTCCAGTCTGGGCAACAGAGCAAGACTTTGACCGCCCCCTCCACAAAAAAAAGGTCAATCAATTGGTGAGCCAAATTCCTGGTGAGAGGATCACAATGGGCCACATTGGCTGCCCAAAGGCTGAGTCTGGTTTTTACCAAGAAACTGTATGGCTCTGCCCCAGACTTCTCATGGTGATGCTTCCCTAAAGGTCAAGCACTTTCCTTACTGCCTATGCCCTCCCTTCCAAGAATAAAACATGGAGTGACTCAGCATGTCTTTGTCCTGAAAAACTCAACAAAAATGTTCTTTATCTGAGTCCAGCCTATGTGGAGAGGACAGCAATTTCAAAGGTTCAAAGATCTGTTAGCACAACAGATGATTTGGGCCCAATCCAGACAATCACTCCAGATAAGTTTCTCTGTCCCATGTACGACAGAAGTACTTCATTTGCAGGAAGCAACTTCGTACAAGGCAGCCTCTGAGATAGAAGCCTGGCATTTAGTTCCAATAAGGAATCATCCCTGCTACCTTGCAAATGTGATTTCTTCAGGAACATCAGGAAAGACCCAAGAAGAATCCACCTCTCAAATGCTCTCAGGAGCCCATATGTTAAAACAGGAAAATGCATACTGAGATGGGAGGCCAAACCTCAACTGAAGTGGGACAAGAAATGACAAAGACAAAACCCCACAGGCAACTTCCCTTCCTCCAGGGAAAACCTGGAAGACCCTTTCCCAGCTACCTGCATGTCTCCCAATTACTCAGGTGAGATCAGAGTTGAGGCAACTAGACAGTCACTCCCTGCGGGCTGGGATCCCGTTGGCCTGGCACAAAAGCAGCGTTCAAACATGTCTTGACTGCACAGATGCCCGATCTCGGCACACAGCCCTCACCTGGCCTGCATCCAGCCTTTGGGCCAGAGGGGCTTGACTTCCGAGTCCAGAAAGGCCTTCACGCAGTCCTCCCAAGCCTGGGCTTTGTTGTTCCTCTCCAGGTCATGGCTCTCCAGTTTGATCTTCACCACCTGGCACAGCAGCTCCCTGAGAAGGAAGCAGAAATCATAAACTCCAAACTACTCCAGATGTTTCTTCAAGGTTCCAATCATGTGCTTTCAGCAGCCCTGATGAAAGCAAACGAGCCTAACCTTTGTCAACAATAGGGGACATTTAGTGCTCAGATACTGCCTCACCAACCCTCCAGAGAGGCCAAGCACCAATAGTGCTCAGACACTGCCCCACCAACCCTCCAGAGAGGCCAAGTCCCAGTGCAGGCACACCTGATCTCATCGTTCCACTGGAACTTCTTCCGGGGTCCCATTATCCTCCTGCCCCCTTTTTCTTCATCTTCTTCCTCATCTGAACAAATCCGGTCCCTCTGCTCCTTGTCTTTCTCCTCTTCCAGCATCCTATGGGGTGAACAGAACTACATGGGGCCCCAAGGCGCTCCTCCCCACCACCTCTCCACTCACGCTCTGCACAACTGGGACTTCACAGAGAATGAGAAAAGGCCAAAGAAGAGCTAAGTGGCTCCTTTGGAAATGGCAGTACATACTGAGAAATGGGAGGGCAAGAGGCAAGATGGGAGGTTCACGCCACCGAAGTGCCAGGACACACTTACTTGGCGACCTTTGCCTGCGTGTGTGCCTGGCATTCGTCCTGGTACTTGGCCATCTGCTCCGGCATTGCCCTGCCAATGGCTTCCTTCAGCTTCTGGAGAGGCTCCTTCAGACGCCCCCCCTGCAGAGGGCAGGACATAATTCAAGGCAGGTTTACACATGGCCCTTACACTTGGGATGCAAGATGGGGAGATCACAAGGAGGCAGTGCGGCAGCAGATGTGGCATCGATGAAGATTCAGTCACCCCTCCACCAGGTCCCAAAGCCAAAGGGCTTCACTTCAGTCACCCACCTGTTCATAGAGGTGAAGTTTCCGAGCACGCTTGAGCAGGGCATCCTTGCTGCAGGGCAGGAATGATGCGAGATAGGCATATACGCCAGAGCGGACCTGACTGCTCAGCTCCCGAGTCTGCGCCTCTATGCTGAAGAAGAGAACACAGTCACCACTGGCTGCAGCCCGCTGCAACTCCTGTCTTCATCGGCTCCCGTACGTGCAGAGGAAAGTTAGCAGCCAAAGGCAGGTCAGATCCTGTCTTGTAGGTCACACAATGAAACTGAGGGCCCACAGAAACACATCTTCAGCAATCAACAAACAAGAACAACTCCCAACCTGATGAACATGGCTAAGTAATGTGGGTTAAGGCTCAGGTCAAAAACAAGACCAGGAAAACAGAGCCCAGAAGAACAAGCTTTGAAGCACTAAATTTCAGAGAGAAAACATAAAGCTTTCAAAGTAGAAAGTCGTAAGTTACTTGGGGCTGACAGGAAATACTTTCCAGCAGCATTTCTTTATTCTACCCCCTAGTTCCCAGTTCTATCAACCATTATAATGTTAGGGAAAGCCCCACCCCTCCAGTTTCTCCCTCTAAAAAAGCAACAACAACAACAAAAATTCTCTTCAATGCCTTGAGCTGTCCATATTTGGCACACTCAAGCAAGTTCCTTGTTTATACAATCCTCTCATCCATGCCAGTGCTCAGGTGCTCTCCGCAGCCCACACTTCCTGACCCAAGGGGCTGATCCAGGTCCTGGCCAGGATAGCCCGTTTGCTAAAACACACCCACATACTGACAACTCATCTTAATGACAACCTCCTCAGCTGTTGAGCAACAAGCTTCTCCTGCCACAAACTGCAACCAGGAGAAAAGCTGCAACACTGCAGGCCAGGCCACAAGGATTCGCTTTTCTCAATCTGGATTTATAGACCTTTGCTCTTCTGCTTTTTAGCCCAATTCACACAGCGTGGTGCCTCAGAGGCTCAGGAGTATGGGAACAGCATTACAGGACGATGCACATGGCACTAGGATCAGGAGTGTGAGCGAGAGGGGACCGGCCAGGGACGCCATGCAACACCTGAGGCAGAGCAGGTCCCTGAGGCCACCAGGCTATCTCTCATTCTTCACAATTCTGAGAGACAGGAAAGCAACACCTTCTCTCTCTCTTGTCATCTTGTACCTACCAAGAACTCCTCTTCTAACAGGCCATGATTATCATATGCTATTAATGCCTGCTGCCCCAAGATCAGAAAGGTCTATGGCTTCTGGAGAAAAGTATTTGGTGTCCCTGTTGTGTTTTGTTTTTTAACAGAAAAACATCAAACCATGTTAATCCAATCCTTTTATCTCACTGGTGGTCACTTTTACGCAGTTCAATTATACTCCCATTCTCCCCTGGTTGGCTCACCCCAAGCGCAGTAATAGCAGAAACAGACAGACAGACAGACAGAAGATACTCACTCTAATAGGATTCCATTAATATCCTGGGTGAAGAACTTCTGTCTGCTCTCCCCCTCAGCAGCTCTGGCAGCCTGGTGCACAGCAGACAGTAACAGCCGTTAGTGCACTTTCCCCACATGTCCCTCGAGCTCACCCACAGGGACAGGAGTCACTGCTCCATAAAGAGCACCTGTCGATACAGTCACACTGCCACCTTTCGACTCCACCCTAGTCCCAGGTTAACTTCGCCTGTGATCAATATGCTCTCTTCAAATGATGCTACATCATCTGTGGGCTGCTAGTTCTCCTCAGGACTTAAAACAGTCACAGAAAAGAAAATCACAGAGTCAAAGCAATTACAATGCACTTTGTCAGAGGCCAATATGGCCAACTAACCCGTGTCCATATGCTATCAACTATACCATTAGTTGGGATTTCCATGTATCTACAGTACAAAAATAATCAAAACTTCCACCAGCCTATAGGATTTAAAGGCCTTTTATCTACAAAAATAATAATAATGTGTAGCTCTAGTACTTAAGGACATTAAAACTCTTTGAAAATTCCTAATCTACTTATGGTATACAATAAGCTCTCTATCATCCAGACCATGTGTATAACTAACCCAGCACACCACCTATTAACACAAGGTTATAGGGATTTTGGGACAGTCTTAGTTTACTTTCCAAAAGAACACAGTTAACACACACCCAGGATGGCAAGCTCAAAGACTCCTGAAGCAACCATGGCAGGCAGCCAAGACGCTGAGAGAAGACAGAAAAGCAGACCCTGCAAGAGTTTGCATTAGGGGTTCTCACACTTGGTTGCATACTGAAATTCCTGGGAAGCTTGGACCAACTCAGGCCACTCAAATCGCAATCTCTGGAAAGGAGACTCAGAAATGCACACTCTCTAAAAGTGGCTCAAGTACTCTTTCAAAGCAACCGGGCTGACACTGATGTGCAAAAAGGGCTGGGAACCACCCATCTAAACCCAAGAGCTGCTGGTTTGAAGGCTTTGGGTGAAATAAAATTTCTGAAATCAGACATGAGATATAATAATGACAGCAAACAAGGGTGATAAGGTGACTATCTAGAACGAAGTGATCAACTCCTCTGAAACTGCAGACACTGCTAACGCCCCCCTTCACCATCATCTCCCCCACTTATCTCCTCTCATTGCATCCTCTGGGGTCCCTTCCAACCATTCAAACTTCTCCATCTGCCTCCTCCACCAGCTCCTTTCCATAAGTGGACCCCAGGATTCTCCATAGAACCCACTTCTCCCAATACCTTCTTCCCCCTCAGGGCTTCAAAATAACACAGACAACTGTACCCTCAAATCTAAACTAAGCGCTAAACCCTCTCATCTAAGCTCTGGGCCAGAATTTCCAGTTACCTCTGAGTAATTTCCAATTACAGTCAACGCCGGGTATAGGCAGAGTATTGGTTACAGGACCCTCGCATATATCGAAATCCAAGTGCACAGTCAGCCCTGAGGAACCTGCCTATATTTAAAAAGTTGACCCTCTATACACAGATTTAGCATCCCTCAAATCAGCCTGCTTTTGGTTAGAAAAAGTGTGCGTGTATGTGGACCCACGCAGTCCAACCCCATGCTGTTCAAGGGTCAACTGCACTTCTGTGGATGGATGACCTTCTGGTTTGCAAACTCAACTTACACCAGGCCTATGAGCTTCTGCTCTTCTGCCTGTGCTCCCCACTTCTGATAATTGCACTCCAACCCTAAGATCGTCCACTCCTTTCTTCAGAACCCTTCAGCAGCTCTTCCCAAGCCTGAATCAAACTGAAACTCCTTCACATGGCATTTGGGGTCCTCCACAATCTAGCCCAGCCATCCACCAAGTGGCCCATCTTCAGCTCTGCTCCCTGCCATCTCTTAGGCATCTTCCCCAGGAGGCCGGCCAAGTCTGTTGCCTCCAGTCCACTTCCTATATGCCCCCCTCAGCGCCTCTCTTTTACCCCTTAAGTCTAGCTATTTATAGCTGTCTAGACATCACAGAGCTTACTTCATTCTGCTCTGTCCTACAGTCTACTGTCTGCCTATCTATCAGTCCTTTTACATAACGAGCTCATGGAAGATAACAATGGAACCTTGGCCGGGAGCAGTGGCTCACACCTGTAATCCTAACACTTTAGGAGGCACAGGTGGGCAGATCACCCGAGCTCAGGAGTTCGAGACCAGCCTGGGCAACATGGCGAGACCCTGTCTCTACTAAAAATACAAACAAATGAAAAAAAGCTGGACATGGTGGTGCATGCCTGTGCTCCCAACTACTCTGGAGGCTGAGATGGGAGGATCGCTTGAGCCCTGGGCACGGAGGTTGCAGCGAGCCAAGATCACGCCACTGCACTCCAGCCTGGGTGACAAGAGTGAGACCCTGTCTTAAAAAAAAAAGAAATGAGTCTTATTCATCAATATATTTCCCATGGCTACCTGTCACATAATATTTACTAAATGTTGACTGAGTGAATGAATGAACCAATGAACAGGTACTCCTCTAAGAAGGCACACCAAAGGAAGAAAAGCTTAACGTCAAACAACCAAAACTAAGCTGGAAGAAAATATGCAAAACTCAGGCTTCTAAAGATCCCTTGGCTAGGGGAGAAATGAACATAAGGATAATGACAAAAAGGGCATGACTTTTCAACGAGCCATATGCCAATTTCTTACACTCTTGGAAGCATTCAGAATTCTACCTTGACACTTGGATGGTACTAGAATCATATTAGTATGATAAAAAAATAAAACAATTTTTTTTGCTTAAGCTTATGCTGCTAGTTATAAGATCCAGAAGCACCCTCACATTAATTCAAACAAACAAGTACTTCAATGCCACACTGTGAGACCCATCAAGAGCTTAAATTTCCAATCAAATTTTATCTCATTTTATTGAGATGGTCTCACTCTGTCACCCAGACTGGAGTACAGTGGCATGATCATAGCTCACTGCAGCCTTGACCTCCCTGACTCAAACAATCCTCCAGCCTCAGCCTCCCAAGCAGCTGGGACTACAGGAGCACACAACCACGCCTGGCTAATTTTTAGATTTTTTCCTCACTATGTTACCCATGCTAGTCTCAAACTCCTGGGCTCAGGTGATCCTCCCACCGTGGCCTCCCAAAGTACTGTAATTACATTCATGGCCACCTTGCCTGGCCCAATTTTCTGTTTAGATAGCCATTTGTACAATATTTCAGAAGCTTTCTATGTAATCTTTATGCAATCTTATTTTAAATATTATGTCATCTTAAAAAATATTTTTCTGAAATCTTTTTAATTGCATAGACAATATCTCCAAGGGTCTGGTTTTATACTGAAGACAGTGTACTGCAGCGCTTTAATCTAATTAAAAGAGCAACTGAATACATATCTGACAGTCTTCCAAAAATAAGTGAGGTCCCTCACCCCTAAAAAGAGACATTCTTACCCCAGAAGTTGTGTAAATTAATCCTAAGTTAACTAGGAAATGAAGTTACAAACACCCCAATCATGCTGACTCATAATTGTTCCAACAACCTTTTAATGAGCCATTTTATTTATTGTAAGAAAAGCCACTTGTAGCCTTTTGATGCCCAGCTCAAAATCTTAAATACTGTATCTGTTTTTGCTGAATAGAAGAAAGTCTGGTATGATTTTTTTTTTTTTAAGAAGATTAAACAAGTTTTTGGTTTTTTGTTTTTTTCCTACCTTATTCTCTTTGGAGCCATCCCTCCCTGGACTTCCTGTGATGAGGGGTTCTAATTCTATAGGAGGGCAGACTAGAGGCATGGATGACATGGGGTCTCTTTCATTCCTGCTCTTAGTATTGTCTCTCTGCTATGCTTGACTGAAGAGGACCAAAATAGACCTAGGTTATTTGTATAGCCCAAGGCTGAGCAGCTGCCAAACTACCTCAAGACAGTAACCCAAAGGGACACCAAACCTGAGCTTTCTCAGGACCTGTACCTGCCAACGACCAAGACAGAAGACACCATTAATGCATATTGAGAGGACAGGATAAGGCCATCAAATCACTGGATTCATTGGAGCCTATACAAATGTACAATACAAATCAGTAAGAAACAAAAAACAGGCTAATCTGAGAACATAGTGAATGTTAGCAGAGGCATCACCAAGGTTCTCTCTCAGAGGACGTCTTTAACACACACAAGTTTTCAAAGGTATTAAAGTTTTAAGTACCAAATTTAGTTAGAAGGTATATCTAATTTTGCTTCCCACAAAGGAAGTGTTTTTCCCCTAAGGGATCAATACACATGGGATGAGAATCTGCTATGTATTGTGGTAGAATGCAAAACAGGATTACAGGCTAGGCGCAATGGCTCATAGCTATAATCTCTGTTACTCAGGAGGCTGAGGCACGAGAATCACTGAAATCTGGAAGGCAGACGTGTGTGTCATCTAGGACCAAGATGTAAAGTCTAACTAATCTTATAATAAAAATAAAGGAAAAAGCGGGGAAAAATTAGGGGTATAAAAAATAAAGTGAGAAACACATAACACAGCTAATGTTCCAGTTGTATACACCACGTTTAATTTAAATTTTAAAAATATGATGTCCATTTCAAGATCTAGGATGAACTCCTTAATAAGGATCCAAATATCCACGTGTGGCTTTTGGAATCACATGCAATTTGTGTGTACCAGTGCATTCTTTCCCTGGGAAGCCTATCTTTCCCAGCAGATTCTCATTGGAGTCAGGGATCCAGGGTACTTGCACACACATGCAGGGACTCCAAGTGCCCCAAGTGCAGGGCCCTGCCAGAACAGAGCACCTGAGGACCCTGTGGAGTACCATTAAGCAACTTTCTAAAACAAGCCACCTTTTTAATGCAACCATGGAAAGTGATGAGGGCTTTATTATAGTATTTATTAGGTAAAAAGGCAGGAAAACAGTTATTCACAACTATAATTACAGCTGCATAAAAACGTATACACACAGGCTAGGAAAGAATATGCAAATAGAAATTGTTTCTATATTGGCAGGATGATGGATAATTTCCATACACTTTCCACCCCATTTTTCCAAAGTTTCTTAAAGCTGTTATAGGAGAAGGGCAATGTGAAGACTCAAATATCAACTTCACACTTGAATACTGCATTTTCAAACCAGAACATCAGCCTCTCCTGGTCACCACCTCTCCACCGGGACCCAGGCCCACCTTGTTTATGGGATCCTGAACCCTGTGTTTGTTATGCCCAAGAGCTAACCGACACTTGGCAATCACTGAGGAGGGACAGCCTGCCTAGTAAGGTATTTACTCAGCTCCACTTTCTTGTACTACAGCCCAACGCTGTTTCCAGTTATGTCATTTTGTTGCCACTAAATTTATTTCCATCTTTGCCAAGAAAGTGAAACACTAAGTTTTTACACTAGAACACAACCTATGGCAGGAGTAAGGACACGGACAAGAATTCAGTTTTTTGACTTTTCTCTAACGACCAGCTCTTGTAACGTAAACCTTACTTAAATGATTTAACGAGACTTTCAGAAGCTATGAAACAATTTGATTACGAACTGGAGGATTAAAAAGAACAAGGGGTGGCCGGGCGCGGTGGCTCACGCCTGTAATCCCAGCACTTTGGGAGGCCGAGGCGGGTGGATCACGAGGTCAAGAGATTGAGACCATCCTGGTCAACACTGTGAAACCCCGTATCTACTAAAACTACAAAAAAATTAGCTGGGCATGGTGGTGCGTGCCTATAATCCCAGCTACTCAGGAGGCTGAGACAGGAGAATTGCCTGAACCCAGGAGGCGGAGGTTGCAGTGAGCCGAGATCGTGCCATTGCACTCCAGCCTGGGTAACAAGAGCGAAACTCCGTCTCAAAAAAAAAAAAAAAAAAAAGAACAAGGAGTAATGTTTGTTTAACATGAATTCTGAGAGCAAATATAGGACACTAGGCTCAAACATCCCAAGTTCAGATTCAGCTACTTCCACCTCAATGTCATACTAAGAGATACTCCAAACCCCAACATGGCATAATTCATTTAAATCATTACATTCAAATACAATACTTGAATTTCCAACGCTGCAAACAAGCTGACAAAGGTGAGCTAGAGATTTGAATAGGATACTTTATTTGCTTTGTATATGGTGTTCAAATACTTTTTCAATTGAGAAAATCATTTTAGCAGTGGCTGACAACTTATCCTGCCCTAAAACACAAGGGATATTATATGGAACAATGCTTCTGACATCCTCTAAGAATCACTGGTGTAAAACCTACAGCTGTAGATTATGAGTACCACTGGAGCTGCATCACAAGTCCTGATGCTCAAGGTAAAATGTTATTTTAACTTAAAGGTAAATGACATACAACCAATGATCCACGCCTGGTTTACAGTTAGAAATGTGTTACTGAACAGACAATTCTCAGTGCTTACGGAACAATTCCCAATCACCGGAGGAAAATGGCAGCAATAGCTGCTATATCCTAAAGGTGGTGATGGTGGGTTTTAATGGGACAAGGATAGCGTTTAAAATCAAGCTCCTTTTCATTCATCGCATTTGAGGCATTCTTGTAATCGCTTCCTAACACTGGATACACAACACAAGGGAGCAACTGAAACCTAGCGGTAACGAAGCATATACTCTATGTATAACTTATATGTTTGCAAACTTTTGTCAATTTGCAAAACCCACAAAAGAATACGAAGATGAATCTGTCTCAGCTGCCCGCTGCCAACATCATCCGTCTATCACATAAAAGAAAGATACCGTGTGGAAAACAAACTGACAGAAAACAGAAAAACAGAAAAAACAATCAAAGAAGAAAGCAAATTTTCCAGAAACAAAACCAAGAAAGGCCTAAAATGAAGCCTGACGGGCAAGGCTTACAGTGTTTGCTCACTCAGGATGAGAAATTTGGAAAACGCTGACACCTTAACTGCCAACTCACTAAGGGTTTCTCTGGGCATCGAGCTTCACGCAGTGCAGAACCAACAGCAATCTGCCCAAACTGCTTCCAGGAAAGCCCAGCCACACTATGTCACCATACCTGAGCCAGCTCCTTAACGCGCTTCTCCAGGGGTGCTGGCAGGCCTTCGGGGAGAGAAGAGGGCTGCCTGAATTCCTGGTCCAATCCCACCCCAAGGGAATCGCTTCCATCATCCATATCACGGAAGGGGCTTCCTTCTGGAGACTCACTGAGCAGATGCTCCAAGTCCAAATCCGTCAGCGAGTCCATGGCAGTGGCCGCCTGGAGCAAGTCGTTGTCAGAAGTGGAGCCGAAGAGTGAGAGCAAAGGGTCAGAGGCACCCTCCAGTTCCCGCAGGCCCTGAGCTTCCGCTGACGAGACTGCAACAGGCTTATGCTCCTCCTCCCTTTTTTTCTGAGCCTCTTTCTCCTTCTGAAATTTCTTTAGCATCTCTTTAACGCTTAAAGCCCCGGAGTATTTCTTCTTCTTCTTCTCCTTACTGGCATTGAGGGCTGTGAAGCTGCAAACAAGAGGGAAACTGGTCACTCAGACACAGGACACCTCCTAAGGGAACTCAAGAGGCCTTCACCCCTGATCCCAGGGCCATGGTCTCCAGGAGAACCTGTCACAGTCCACCCTGTTATTCCTCCTCCCTCCTCTTGGCATATGGAGCTCGTTCTTGCTGAGACCAAAGCTTGAGAGTTAATACAGGTTAGCAACACAGTGTCACGTAATGCTAAATTTCCGATGGGTTTTTAGAAATCACTGCCAGGCTGAAATAAAAGGTTGCAAAAAGGGGCAGGGAGGGCAAGAAAAGTATTTAGAGGGAGAAAGCAGGAGCAGCAGAGAACAGCAGCAACTTGAGGAGCAGCTGGGGTGAGACCAAGTGAGGAGAAGGAAGCATGACCACAGACGACAAGGGAAAACAGCAGAGACAGGAGGAGAACTGGGGCGGAAAGGAGCGCCCCAGAGAACGAGAAACATCAGCAGTCACACAGTGACAGGAATAGCTGCCAACACTGACAGTGGAACTATCTGACACACAGAGAGGTGCACGTCTATGCCCAGAATGGCACTGCGGGAGGCGTGCGGGAGGACAGGAAGGCCAGGCCCTGCTGCCTCTTCCGAAGCTGTGGGGAGGAGGTGAGTCAGCTCCCAGTCGTCCTGCCCTAACAGTTCAGGCTTATCCTAGCAAAGAAGCTGCTGCCTCTCACCCGGCTTTGGAAAACTTGGACTTTTTCGATTTCTTCTCCTTGTCATAAGTGTCATCTTTTTTCTTCTTCTTTATCTTCTCACCACCTTCCTTCAATTTCCGCTTCTGAGAATTAAAGACAAGGCACAGTTACACGGCTCCCTAACTCAGGGAGCAAGTGCACTACATGGCACTGGCCTTGCTCCGCCCGGGGCACATCCTGAGACCTGTCTCATTTTCTTCATGAACAAAAAGCTCTCCGATCAGTCCCTGGACCACAAACCCACAGCATTCCCACCGACGGTGTCTCCTGGAAACACCTGGGGCTGAGACAACAGTGACCATTCTGGAGCCTGAAACCTTTCTAGTTTGAAACAGTTACAAGTGAGCCCTACCTCTCGTTTCAAACACATCGGGAGTGGCAGACAGGTTTTTAAACACACTGATCCTAAGGCTGACTGGTTTTCAATGGGATGACAGACAGCCCTGGGAACTGAAGTCCTGTACACGTCCACAGAAGAGGGTCAGCAAGGGTGGTGCACACTCCCTCACTCCACATCCTTCCCACCCTGAGGCCACTTCCAGAAATGACCCCTGCTGAGCCTGCTGGGATGTCATGTGACATGGACACGATGACCGAGAGCTGAACAGAGCCCCCACAGGCACGTGTCCTCATCGGGGCACACGTGTGCGAGGTGAGCTATCGACCTGGCATGGCTCTGCCTTTCCACCAGCCTCCTGAGCCAGCCTAAACCGCCGTATATTCTGGCAAGTCACCTACTGATCTGATAGGGTCACGTCAAAAAGCATTCTGAAATCCAAAAGCAAGCACATTCTAACCTTTGGAGATTTTTTCTTCTTTTCTTTAATGAAGTCATCCTCAGACTCTGACGCTTGTCTAAACTGCAGGGTTCCCGAGTTAATGTAAAATCCTCCATACTTTGTAGTCAAAGAAGCAGGAACAAGCTCATCATACTGAAGGGGGGAAACAAACGGTCAGCTCCAAGTTTTGGTTCTGTAGTCCGAAGGTGAAAAGTAGGTCTCAAGAGAGAGGTGACTATATTCCTCTGCCACTTCCAAGAGTATGCTAAAACATCCTTCTGGTCAATCATGAACGTCTGAGCTACAAGGTGTTTTCGACGGATCTGGTCATCATTTTCAGAAGAGGGAACTAATGCCCGGATCAAGAACGTCATTTCATCTCTCATCCGTGCTGCTACTGCCTCATGCTGGGAAGAGGGCACATCCACTCTGATCCCACCCCCAGCTTCCTGGCCAGTATCAGGAGGAGCTACAGTGCAGTGGTTCTGACATGGCATTTTCAGTAACTACTTACCGCCTCAGAGTTATCGATGAAGGAATCGGATTCATCATAACCATACCCCATATCAATCAAGTCCTGTATTCGGTCTTTTCTACGTTTCTTTCCACCCTAAAAATGTAAAAGCAATAGATCACATACTTTTTGATAAATACACATTATTGACTATTGCCTTAAACTTCATCAGCTATGATTCAAAGAGGTAACGCACTAACTAGAACGATCACTCTCTCACATACACACAAACCCCAAAACCTTCTTTCCTGAACAACTTTTGACATAGGACAGATTTCTATCTGTATAAAATGTCCTAGGACAGAAAAAGGAACTAAATGGCTTCTTATGCTTCGTACCAAAACATTTCTTCTAAGGTGGTCACAGGCCCTTCTCAGTTATTTGTCCAATTACCTCCTCACACTAGCTCTGCCATGCACCTTTTCTGTACCTTAATGCATTAGGTTTAATAACTGCTTCTGTTCTCTCCAAGCTTAATGCTTACTTCCAGAGCAGTGTTGTTTACATGACAATCCACTAAAGGGATACAGAAATGTGTGGAAACCTCCCCATCCCAAGGAGGTTGCTTTGTTGCTCATGAGTGAAATCTTACATATTTTTCTTCAAATTTCCGGGCAAGGGCCTCCACTTTATGTCTTTCCTTTTCTTCATCATTGAAAGGATCTGACAGATCTTTCTTCTGTAAAGAGATCATTCCACAAAAAGTAAGTCACAAAATATTCCCATGTTCTTATTCATAGCAACTTCACTGACTACTCAACACCTATGAACTACATAATAAAAACAATGTTTTTATGAAAAGGACAAGGTAGAAAACATGCTGCCATCTCATCAGTGTTTATCTTAATTAAGAAAAATTTCCATTCATGTAGTTTAATAAAACTTGACTGAACGCCTAAAATTGCTCAGCACAGCATGAGGGGCTGCAGGGCTCAAACACAGCAAAGGGCCTTTAGAAAGAGATGCCCAACCACTAAACAATCATGTCTAATAAAGCGGACTTCCTTATTAACTCTAAAATTTACTTTACGCATTTAAAAACATTCTAGAAAAGAGTCTACTGACTTCCAAAATAGCCAATGATTCAAAAACATTAAAATCCCACTGAATGCAGTGCAAGTTCCTGAGAGCCATTCTGCCATACTGTTTAGAAAGGTCTGAATCTGTACTTCTCTCACTGCTACCAAAGTTAAACTCAGGCTTCCAAGGCTTATTTCCATTTTATAAGCTTACTCTTTCCTCATCAAATTTTCCAGAGATAAGCCTTAAGCTTCTTGAGCAAGAAATCTAAAAAAAAATTTTTTTTTTTTTTTGAGATCAGAGTCTCACTCTGTCACCCAGGCTGCAGTGCAGGGGCACAATCATGACTCACTGCAGCCTTGACCTCCCCAGGTTCAGGTGATCCTCCTGCCTCGGCCTACTAAGTAGCTGGGACTACAGGCATCCAACACCATGCCCAGCTAATTTTTTAAAAGTTTTTTATATAGATAGGGTTTCCTCATGTTGCCCAGGCTGGTCTCAAGCTCCTGGGCTCTGCCCATCTTGCCCTCCCAAAGTGCTGGAATTATAGGTGAGAGCCACCACACTAGGTGCTACGGTGCAGTGGTTCTGACATGGCATTTTCAGTAACTACTTACTGCCTCAGAGTTACCAACGAAGGAATCGGATTCATCATAACCATAAGTGGAAGAGGCCATGAGCCAGGAATCTTAATTTTATTAAGACTCCTATACCAAATATGCTTAAGACTTCAAGGCAGACGAAAAACACTAAAGACTATATGCCTCGTTCAAACAGACTTTCTTATCTCACCCTCCCATCTCTGCCTACTAAAACAGTATCAGTTAAATGATTTGTGATATACACATAGAATGGATATTACACAGCATACATCTAATGAAGATATCACAAATGGGGAGTCTTTCAAACACACTTATCTGGATCTTCTAATTTTTCTACAATGACCACATATAACTTGAGTGGTTATATAACTGTAAGAAATCCCACCAACCTTGAGCAGCACTGGATTCTATGTATACTACTCAATGCCTTGCCAACAACAGTCTTCCAGTTACTACTATTTCCTGACTGTATGACAGAAGGTCCAGCTCTGTCCAAACACTAATCAGGATGTAAGCTCTCTTCTGTCCATGCCCTCCAGGGCCTGTGTTGTACCAGACTTAAACAATGACCATATTGTAACTTCTGTTACCTATGGGTGCCATGCTCCTAAAATATCTACAGGATATTTGTTTTGAGGCTGGTACAGTGTTTTCTCTACCTTTCTATATTCCTGAGTCTAGCACAGTGCCTTCATACTGTTAAGAAATACACACCAGGCCGGGCGCGGTGGCTCATGCCTGTATTCCCAGCACTTTGGGAGGCCGAGGCGGGCGGATCACAAGGCCAAGAGATCGAGACCATCCTGGCCAACATGGTGAAACCCCGTCTCTTTATACTAAAAACACAAAAATTAGCTGGGCATGGTGGCGTGCACCTGTAGTCCCAGCTACTCGGGAGGCTGGGGCAGGAGAATTGCTTGAACCCGGGAGGCAGAGGTTGCAGTGCATCGAGATCGTGCCACTGCACTCCTGCCTGGCAACAGAGGGAGACTCCGTCTCAAAAAAAAAAAAAAAAAAAAAAAAAAAAAGAAATACACTCTAAAAGAACTGATGCAAAAATGTGTCTGATTTTATTGTACTTTTAACACTGCAGAGTAGACCCATAATGATTTAGGAGTTCTGAACCCAAAGTCCACGACTCAATCCTCTGAAGTGAATCCAAAGTTCTCTGTGTATCCTCCATGCATTTTTCTGCAATGGAGAAGGGCATTTGGAGCCCCTAAAAAGGTGAAATTGGAGCACTGGAATTCTAATTTCAGTTGAGCTACTGATTTGGTTTGAGCCCATGAATAAACACACTAACCAACCCCTGCTACTGTCTCCTCCTCTCAAGGAAGAAGATATCATTTTACTGGAAAGGGATCATGAAGGGATTTGAAATTACTTTTTCTCATCCTGCCCACTGGCCCTCATCCAACAGGCTGACCCTTGATACAGACTCATTGGCCTCCATTCTGGCAATCGAGCAATCAGATCTCAATCAAGGAAACACTTTTTTGTTTGTTTGCTTGGTTTTCTTGGGGGGTGGGGAATGGATTCTCGATGTCACCCAGGATGGAGTACAGTGGCCTGATCTCAGCTCACTGTAATCTCCACCTCCTGGGTTCAAGCAATTCTCATCCCTCAGCCTCCCAAACACCTGGGATTACAGGCTCGTGCCACCACGCCTGGCTAATTTTTGTTTTTTTATTTTTTATTTTGAGACAGAGTCTCGCTCTGTCACCCAGGCTGGAGTGCAGCGGTGTGATCTCAGCTCACTGAAACCACCGGCCCCTAGGTTCAAGCAATTCTCCTGCCTCAGCCTCCCGAATAGCTGAGATTACATGTGTGCACTACCACACCTGGCTGATTTCTGTATTTTTAGTAGAGATGGAATTTTGCCACATTGGCCAATGTGGTCTGGAACTCCTGACCTTAAGTGATCTGGCTGCTTCAGCCTCCCAAAGTGCCGGGATTATAGGCATAAGTCACTGTGCCCGGCCTCTCAGTTTGTTTTTGTTTTGAGACAGGGTCTTGCTCTTTCCCCCAGTGTGGTGGTGTGACAGTGGCTCACTCCAACCTTGACCTTCCAGGCTCAAGCAATCCTCCCACCTCAGCTTTCTGAGTAGCTGGAACTTCAGGCATGCACCATCATACCCAGCTAATTTCTGTATTATTTGGCACAGATGGAGTTTCACTATGTTGGCCAGGCTAGTCTTGAATTCCCGTGGTCAAGTGATCCTCATGTCTCAGTCTCCCAAAGTGCAAGGATTACAGGTGTGAGTCACCATGCCAGGCCAAGAAAACACATTTTTTAATCTCAGGAAAAAGAGATTAATCCTTCTAACCAAAAATACCCCCCTAAGAGCACACCAGTGAATAAGAGCCACTGAGCACTTGGCACTGAGGCATACTGCTAGAAACTTCACAACATGATCTCATTCCACACTCAGACAGCTGTGAGCCAATTATCAGCCTCATCCCCATTTTACTAAGAGCCACTCTAGAGACCAGAATGCTGCGATTGTGGAGCCCACTTACTTTTTCCTCAGAGCCTAGCACAGTTCAAAGGTAGAAGTGTTGAAAAACGCTTTTCACCTAGGTGGTACTCAAATACCGTAAGATTCCATCTACATAAAATACAAAAACACACAAATCTAAGTTGATCTAAGTTGTTAGAAATCAGGACAGTGGTTGCCCATGAATATTGGGGTAGTCTTCGGACAGTGCAGAAGGAGGGTTTTCTGGAGTCCTGATAAATATATTTCGCGACCCAGGTACAGGTTACATGGGTGTACTGAGTTCATGAAAATCCATCAAGTTGTGGCTAGGCAAGGAGGCTCATGCCTGTAATCCCAGCACTTTGGGAGGTCAAGGCAGACAGATCACTTGAGGCCAAGAGTCTGAGACCAGCCTGGCCAACATACTGAAATGGTCTCTATTAAAAATACAAAAATTAGCTGGGTGTGGTGGTGTGCACCTGTAAGCCCAGGGAGGGTGAGGCAGCAGAATCACTTGAATCCGGGAAGCAAAGGTTACAGCGAGCTGACATCATGCCAATGCACTCCAGCCTGGGTGACAGAGTGAGACTGTCTCAAAAAAAAAAAAAAAAATATATATATATATATATATCTCCATCAAGTTGTGCATTTGTCACATGTAACGTACTTAGCCTAATAAAAAAAAGTTTATAGGTCCAAGTACAATGGCTCATGTGCCACTGGCTCCCCAAATCCCGACACTCTGGAGTCCAAGGTAGGCAAGAGGATCACTTGAAGCCAGGAGTTTCAGACCAGCCTGGGCAACACAGTGAGACCCCATCTTTAAAAAAAAATTGTTTTTAATTAGCCAGGTATAGTGTCACAAGCTTGTACTCCCAGCTACTCAGGAGGCTGAGGTGTGAGGTTCATTTGAGGCACTTAAAAATGGTCTTCACCAATCACGTGCAGTGGCTCATGCCTGTAATCCCAGCACTATGGGAGGCTGAGGCAGGCAGATAATGAGTTTAGGAGTTCAAAACCAGCCTGGCTAACATGATGAAACCCTGTCTCTAGTAAAGATACAAAAAATGGGCATAGTGGCGTGCGCCTATAATCCTAGCTCTTCGGGAGGCTAGGCATGAGAATCACTTGAACCTGGGAGGTGGAGGTTACAGTTAGCTGAGATCGCACCATTGCGCTCCCGGGCGACAGGGCGAGACTCTGTCTCAAAAAAAAAAACCAAAAAACGCAGTCTCTATGTTTTCTTGTCTGCCCCTATACTAGGTAGACAGCAAGATTCCCTTGGAAGAAACAAATGTCCAGCATGAAGTTCTAACACTGGAACTGTCAGGGACTGGTTTCATTTAAGCCTAATGTTTATAACCTAGGCACAGAAAAATTTACTGTTTTAAAAATTTATATTAATTAGCTATTATTTAAATTAACCTCTCCCTTTGTGCACAGAGGTAAAAGCAGCAAACCTCGTGCTTGCCTTGAGTGAGTGACAGGATCTTGGGGCAGCCAAAATCTCAGTAAGTCTTGTCTCCTGACTCCGGAAGCCCCACATGCATACAATGACCCCTGTGCGTTAGAGCCACAGTGCCTCTGGGAACCCAGGAGTGTACCTTGTCTCCAGGCTGAAGGCCTTTCACCTTCCCTCGGATATTCTTCACCAGCTCTGGGTAGAAGAACTCTGGGCAGCGTTTGTGATCTGGTTCAAAGAGGGTGAGTGTAATTCGAACAGCTGCTGCGGCCGGCTCACAGTCCTGATGCTGTTCTGCTCCCCCAGCCTCCTCCTTCCGGGACTTCTTCAAAAATGCAGGATTCAGGGAACCTGGGAGAGAGGTGAACTGGACCCTGTGGGGCTCCGACATGGCTACCAACAAGTCTTAGCGGGTGTCACTGCATGGCTTCTGTTAACATTGAAAAGAAGAGCCAGGTCAAACGAAGATGATAAAATAGTTTACCTGTCTAATTAAACAGATTTAAGTTTAAGAAAATTTAATTGTCTTAAACTTCCTAACAAACACTCCTGCCCTGCGTACCAGCCTCTTACACCCAAACACTGCCCTTGCCAAAATAACAAATTATCACATGTCAAAGACCTTCAAAATCACTTGAGAATCATCAAAATAGATTCTGAATCCAGAATTCTAAATGTTCACAGAATAAAAATATGCTAATACATGTTATACATATGTTCTGCTTACTTAATAATTTTGTGTCCTGCTTTTTAAAGTTTATATTCTAGTGTGAACTTTCTACCATACCAATAAATAAGGATATTCATTGCAGCCTTGTTTATACAAGAAAAATGACAGAAGCAACCAAAATGATAATCACAAAATAGCTGAATAAATTGTGACTTTCTTACTGATTTGTAAGGGCTCTTGATATTATATATAAATTATTATAGATATATAACACCTGTCATATCTCTTTTAAGTGCTTTTTCTTGTTTTGTTTTTTAATTTGCAGTTTAATGTTGCTTAGAGTGAGTTATGATAGAGTCTCGCTGTTATACCCAAGCTGGAGAGCAGTGGCCCAATCACAGACACTTCAGCCCCAACCTCCCAGGCTCAAGCAAACCTCTCACTTCAGCCTCTCGAGTAGCTGAGACTACAGGTATATACCAACACACCTGGCTAATTTTTTCTATTTTTTGTAGAGATGCTGACCTACTCTGTTGCCCAGGTTGGTCTTAAACTCACAACCTCAAGTGACCTTCCTCCCAAGGAAACGTTACAGTCAAAATTAGGCTCTTTTCCTTTGTGACTCCTCCCATTTCTTTAATGCCTAGAATGTCTCCAACCAGATCTTAGAGAAAAACTTGTGTATATGGGTTTTTGTTTTGTTTTGTTTTTGAGACAGGGTCTCACTCTGTTGCCCATGCTGCAATGAAGTGACCCAATCTCAGCTCACTGCAGCCTCAACCTCCCAGGCTAAAGCAATCCTCCTACCTTAGCACCCCTAGTAGTTGGAACTACAGGCCTGTGCCACCCACCATGCCCAGCTAATTTTTTTATTTTTTGTAGGAAAGTTGTTTTGCCATGTTGTCCAGGCTGATCTGAACTCCTGGGCTCAGGTGATCCTCCTGCCTTGGCCTCCCAAAGTGCTGGGATTACAGCTGTGAGCCACTGAGCCTGGCCTATATGGTGGTTTATTGATATTTTTTCACATTTACCTCATTAACACCAGCTGAATTTGCTATGCTTTAAAGTATGAGGTGAGGCTCTAACTTGGTTTCTTCCAGCATCAATCACTGCAGAATCCTTCCTTCCTCTGCTGATTTGGCATATACTGCGAAGTAACATCACAGATATCTAAGGTCTGGTTCTGAAGTCCATCGGTCATATTAATCTAGTATTTAGAGATTCTTTAACCAGTCTGCTCTGTTTCGAAAAGTTTCATATTTTAATAATGTGAAGTTAAAACTCACATTTAGGCTGGGTATGGTGGCTCACGACTGTCATCCCAGGACTTTGGGAAGCCGAGGAGGACGGATAACAAGGTTAGGAGTCCGAGACCAGCCTGACCAA
>NW_016107661.1:553886-570234 GCF_001604975.1 Cebus imitator | reverse complement strand
TTTTTTTCCAAGTAGAGACTGGGTTTCACCATGTTGCCCAGGCTGGTCTCAACTGCCTAGACTCAAGCAATTCGTCAACCTCGCCTTGCAAAGGTTTTACTACTAAGTTCACCACTTTAGAAGTTTGAAGTATTTGAGAGAATCAGAAATATAAGGCTTTAAGTGCAGTTTAAAACATTTAAGATAATTAACTTTGTAAAAAGAGTTAATTGTACAAGGGAATTTAATCTGTTCAACTGATGCCTTAATTGAACCTTTGTCAAAGATCGAGTTTTTTAAAAAAGTTCTTAAATTTGTAAATAAAACAAGATTTGTGAGTAATACTTAAAAATAGGTAAGTTTTTAAATACTCAACATTAGCCCAGCATAGGGGCTCACACCTGTAATCTCAACACTTTAGGAGGATTGCTTAAGCCCAGGAGTTCAAGACCAGCCTGGGCAACACAGTGAGACCACCTATACAAGAAATACAAAAATCAGCTGAGGTGTGGTGGCATGCACATGTGGTCCCCACTCCTCAGTAGGCTGAGCTGGGAGAATCCGTTGAGCCAGGGAGATTAAGGCTGAAGTGAGCAGTGATTGTGCCACTGCACTCAACCCTGGGTAACAGTGCAAGACTCTGTCTCAAATAATAATAATAATTATTATTAATAAATATTCAACTCTAATGAGTTGAACATTAAGTATAGAAGTCTACACATAGAAACATCCGTCTCAAGGCTGGGTACAGTTGCTCACTTCCCGTAATCCCAGCGCTTTAGCAGGCTAAGGCAGGATAATTGCTGGAGCCTAGGAGTTTGAGACCAGCCTGAGCAGTAT
Organism: Cebus imitator; assembly: GCF_001604975.1. Classification (NCBI taxonomy): domain Eukaryota; kingdom Metazoa; phylum Chordata; class Mammalia; order Primates; family Cebidae; genus Cebus; species Cebus imitator. Next base: position 569,415 of record NW_016107661.1, on the reverse strand, counting down.
GGTGAGACCTCATTTCCAAAAAAAAATTTTTTTTTCATTAGCCAGGTGTAGTGGCACACCCATGGACTCTCAGCTACTAAGGAGGCTAACCTGAGAGGATGGCTTGAGCCCTGAGCCTGGGAAGGTCCAGGCTGCAGTGAGCCATGATCCTGCCACTGCACTCCAGCCTGGGCAACAAGAGCGAAATTCCATCTCAAAAAAGAAAAGAAAAAGATCCCCCTTTTAAAGCCTCAGCTGATGTTACTAAGAAAATATTAGCCTTCCCTGTCCCTTGGTTGTTCTCAGGAATATCATATTTTTTCTTACTTTAAATATATCCTTTTAATCACTGTATTTTCAAACTGGTTATTGACGAAACAGAAAAACTAACTTAGCGTATTACAATTTATAAAGAGTACCCTTCCTGAATTCTTATTTTAATGGCTTTTTTTCAAAACAGGCAGACCTATCATCCACAGAAATGAGAATTCTGTCTTCCCTTTTCCACAACTGCATTTCTTAATTTTTGTTTCCTGTCTTATTGCATTGGCTAGAACTTTCAGGATATTACACAATATATTCTGACTGTCTAATCGTGATAACGTACCATGTTTCTGATGTTAAGGGGAATACCTCTAGATTTTGGTGCAATGTTGATTTAAGATTTTGGGGTGGGGGAGGGAAAGGAGTCTGTCGTCCAGGCTGAAGTGTGATGCTGCGATCTCAGCTGACTGCAATCTCGCCTCCTGGGTTCAAGCGATTCTCCTGCCTCAGTCTCCAGGGTAGCTGGGATTACAGGCATGTGCCAGCACGCCTGGCTAATTTTGTATTTTCAGTAGAGACGGAGTTTGACCGTGTTGGCCAGGCTGGTCTCGAACTACTGACCTCGGGTTGCCCGCACGCATTGGCCTCCCAAAATCCTGGGGTTACAGGCTTATGCCACCATGCCCAGCCAAGATTCATGTTTTTAATTAAATTATTAAAATACCCTTCAATTCCTCACAAACTCAATTTTAAACTTAAATACATATGTTAAATTTCTATTAAATTATTCCCTGATATCTTAAACAACACTTCAAAAATCGCTTTGTCTTAAAAACACATACTCACTAAATGACAGTCTGCACACGTATTTCATGGTACTTCAGGGGAACTTATCTCCAAATAATCATCAAGCTGCTGGACAACCCAATAGGCTAAACAGCGACTTGCAGCCGAAACCTCTAAACACCACAATGCCTTGGGGAAGTGCGTGTGGACCCGTTACCTTTTCCAGCAGGCAGTGACTCAACAAGAGTCCGACACCAACTTTAGGTCAATCCTTGACACTGTGGAGTCTGTAATTGGGACTGGGATCTTTTGCATAATTGTTTCTACCTGGTCTGCTGAGTTTGGGCCCGCGCTGCGCTCAACTGCAGTTAACACTTCCCAGTTCATGGTTCAGTTTTAAAGTGTCCGCACTACGCCCGGCATCTGTCTTCCTGTTGTCACAACTTTTTCAAAAGTGCAAAAACTAAAGCAAGGCTAACGGGAGAGCCCGGTCCCGACAACGACACGCACCTTTGTCCCCAACGCCGACGCGGGCCGCAGACGTCCTCCCGCGGCGGTCCTCATGCCGGCCAGGGCCCCGGGCGGTCGCGCAGCTAGCGGTCGGCTCCCGAGCCGCGGCTCCCGGCGGGCGGGCGGCCCGTGCCTCGGCCCATGGCCGGGTCCCGGCGCCCAGAGAAGCTTGGGGTGCCGAGCCGCGCGCAGGTCCAGGAAGAAGCGGAGAAATGCCAACTCGACGTCCGCGTAGCCACTCTGGGGACACCCGGGGGTCGGGAAAGCAGTCGCCAGGCGCCCCGGGAGAACTTGCAAAGCTGGACCCCGCGCTCACACGCCGCCTCCGAAAGCGGCCGTCGGGAGGAGTGCTCCAAAGAACCCGGGCGGCGGGAGCGGACGGGCGCGGACACCCGGGCCTCCCGGCCTGCGATCAAGCGGAGCCGCCGGGCACGGGAGCCCAGACCTAGGCGGAGGCTGAGTTCCAGGCCGCGCCGAGCTCCGTCAGGGCAGCTCCCGGGCGCAGAGACGCGGCCGACCGGCGCCTCGGGCTCGGGAATGGCCCCGGGGCCCGCGCCGGACTAACGGCCGTAACGGAAGCGCCAAGAGGGGAGGGGCGCCGACTCCAAGGCCCGGGGGCGGGGCGGGCCGCGAGGCCGGCTCCCTCTTGCGCTCAGCCGGTCGCACAGTCGCCGCCGCCGCCTCAGACCGCGGACGCTTCGTTGTCACGAGCCGGAGGGAGGGGGAAGGAGCCGGGAATCTCTGCGCTCCGGCGCGCGGAGACCGCGGCGCTCGCATCACGTGCCTCTTGGCTGGCCAATGAGCCCCGGCAGGCGCGGTGACGTCAGAGCAGCGGCGGGGCCGATGACAGCCGGCCCCTGTCACGTGGTCTGGCCCACTCCAATGGGCGGCGCCGGGGCGACCTGCTGTTCCCGGCGGCCCGTGCGTCGGCGGTGGTTGGGTGGTAAGATGGCGGCTGTGAGTCTGCGGCTCGGCGACTTGGTGTGGTGAGTCCAGGCGGCCGGGTCAACTGAGACGCGCCGGGGAACTGCCCGCCTGTGCGCGGGGTTCGCGGCCGGCCTAGGAGCTGCCTTTCTATGCGCTCCAGGTCGTGGAGAGAGGGGAAGAGAAGGTGCCGGCGCTTGCGAGCGGCGCCGGCGGAAGGGGCAGTCCAGCCCCGGGGGACCGAGGCCGAGAGTGGCCACGGCGGGCACCGGCTCTGATCTCCGAGGCCGCCCGGGAGGGGGCTGCACTCGGGGCCCAGATATCGGCTGTCATGGTGAAGAGAGCCGCTGGTGCCGCGAGGCTTCCCCGGACGCCGGGTCCCCGGGGTCTTACTGCGGCTTCCCAGAAAGCAAAAGCGCCGGGGACCGGAGCCGCGAGTCCATCTCGCCGGTGCTAGTCGGTCAAAGCCCTGGTTGCGATGCAGCCGACCTGTGCGGGCACCGCAGCCGGGGGTGTCTTAAACCGGACTGCTTTTGTTGCCCCGCGAAGAAACGGCGGGGGGATTTCTCCTTTCCAACTGATGGCTTGGCAGTGACCAGTGCCGGCTTGGGTGCCTCCCGTGGTCTGCTTCTGTGTCCCAGACAACCGCCCGAACCAAGACTGATTGTCGCCGCCTCCCTCGAGCTGCGTAGCTTGTTTCTCCACCCAGAGGAAGCCTTCCATTAGCATTTGTCAAAGCCAGGCAGGTCTCCTGTTGAATTAAACCAGACTTAGGGAGGGGAAGTCTGTGTTTACAGAGGAAACTGTCCTCCCACCCCCGTCATTAAGAAGCTCTAGACAAGTGACTTTTGACAATTTTGTTCTGTATTCATTATCAACAGAAGAATGGACATACGTTGTGCACATAAGAATACAACTTTACGTTTTACTTCTGAGGGTCTTGGGCCGAGATGTGAGAGACAGGTTAAAAACTCTCGTTTGCAAGCTTTTGTTCCGGTACTTGAGGATGCCAGCAGAGATTTAGGAAAATAAATAGCGTATTGAGTGGGTTGAAGGAGCTGGACTGGCTTTTCCAGGGCAAGTGCTGACTCTGTGTGTTTTCTCTAGGGGGAAACTCGGCCGGTATCCTCCTTGGCCAGGAAAGGTGAGTGTCTTGCTCCTAAAGGAAGATAACTGAAGATGGGTATGAGGAGGTGGAGAATATAAGATTCATTCCTCTAAATTTCTAGCATTGAGTTAAACGGGGCCAATTCAGATGGCGCTTAGAATTTTGTTCCCCCGAGTTTTTTTTTAAAGGCAGTACAGTATACACCAGATCGTTTAATCTGCTCTAATCACTATTTGTTGATTTAGAGGAGGTTTATGAAGTTTCTTTTTTTTTAACCCCGGAAATAATTCTAATCTGAATTTAGCTTCATGTTTAAATGTAACAAAAGGAGAAGAAAATATAAATTATCCAGGAAGAGAGAGAAGTCTAAATGTAGGTTAGTGAAAAGCCAAAGTATTTTTGTCCCAACTAAGTTTAAATCTTTTTTCTGTGTTACCATATGTGCTACTCCAGTGCCTCTTTGCAGAAGTTGGCATTCCAAATTTTGCATGAGGTGATCTATCATTGCTTTCCAAATGTTCTGTTTTTATATTCTTGTTCAGAGCCCAGGAAGTGTCTTCAGATGGCCTCTTTGCAATATGGTGTTTTCTGTGCTTCAGTTGTCCTTTGTTTTCACTATTTCCTATCTCAACTCTTCCTGCACAGGAAGTATTTCAAAGAGTATCCTCTGCATTTCTTCCGTAACCAATGTCACATGTTGGGGGCGCAGCAAAGGAGCAGGGGATGCTGTTGATTTAACTCCTGGTAAAGCAGGGCCACTGCAGTGAAAGGGATATTGTGTTTACTAAGCCCTGCGCCACATGTTAGATATTGGGAACTTCTAAAATATCTGCATGTTTCCACACATCTCAATCAAAAAATGGGAGATTTAGGCAAGTACTGGCCTTGGGTTCTGTTTTGTACATGAATAAATTTGTTTATAAGTAGGTCTTTTAATTGACTTTTTTCTTACCAATGTAGAGCTGTGCAGGGCACTGTGGAGCCACTAGAAAGTGGGCTGTTATGTTGCCAGCCAACCTTTTTCCCCCTTTTTACTCTCCAGATTGTTAATCCACCGAAGGACTTGAAGAAACCTCGTGGAAAGAAATGCTTCTTTGTGAAATTTTTTGGAACAGAAGACCAGTGAGTAGTAGTCACCAGGAGTCTCCCTTTGCCTTTCTTTCTGTGTTACCTGGAGTTTGAGCTGCTTTGAGAATATTCTAAGGATCCTTAGTTCAGTCTTCTTGTAGTGTATAAGACTGGCATCAAATCCTGGCTTCATACCTAAATAAAGGTGCAGTTTTCTGCAGAAATTGTCTTATAAGAGCTATGTTCAGTTCTCTTTTAATGCTATATTATCATTATGGTTCATGCATGAGGTATACAGTGAAAACTAAAATTTTATTTATCTTAATAAAATTGTTCAAACTTGTTCTCATTTGTAAAACTAAGCGATTTGCTTTGACATTATTATAGTAAGTCTTTTTACCAGATCTGTCCTAAAGTTGAGCAAACCAAGACCATTAATCTGAGACTCTTTGACCATATAGCATGTCACAGTGAGGGGAAGAACATATATTAATTTGAGTTACTAGTGATTTGTTTAGCTTTCTCATCACTGCATCAAGTTGCTTACCTCAGTCTAGCTAGATGGTTTGATTTTTTTTTTTTTTTGAGATGTAGTTTCACTCTGTCACCCAGACTGGAGTGCAGTGGCATGACTTCAGCTCACTGCAACCTCCACCTCTCAGGTTCAACCGATTCTCGTCCCTCACCCTTCCAAGTAGCTGTGACTACAGGCACATGCCAGCACCCCCAGCTAATTTTTTTGTATTTTTGGTAGAGACGAAGTTTCACAATGTTGGCCAGGCTGGTCTCAAACTCCTGACCTCAAGTCATCTACCCCCTTAGCCCGCAAAGTGCTGGGATTACAGGCAAGAACCACCGTGCCCAGCCAGTTTGATTTCTTTAAGTAGTTGTATTTCTATTTATTACTATTATTATTATAGGAAAATACGGGCTTAGATTTGAAAAAAAAAGTCTGTGACTTCTCTGGTAAATCTAATTCTGTTGGTTAAAGTATTTCTTCGTAGAAAATGATATGTTATAAACAGTATTCTTCACTCATCCAGGAGTTTTTATGTCAGAGTGCTCTTCCTGGTTTCATGTTTACAGATATACCCAGCCCCCAGTTCTCTATCACAAGCCAGCGTAGTAGCCTGTGGTGGCAATATTTCAAGGAGATCATTGGCCTGGAGCTGTGGAGGCAGAGCTTCTGGAAGAGGGAATGTTCTTATAATTCCAGGGATTTAAAAAAGAAGATTTGGCTGGGCATGGTACCTCAGGCCTGTAATCACAGTACTTTGGGAGGCCAAGGTGGGCGGAGGTCAGGAGTTGGAGACCAGTTGCCAACATGGCAAAACTCTTTCTCTACGAAAAATACAAAAATTAGCCAGGAGTGGTGACGCACAGCTGTAATCCCAGCTATTTGGGAGGCTGAGGCTTGAGAATCACTTGAACCTGGGAGGCAGAGATTGATTGAGACACTGCACTGTAGCATGGGTGACAGACTGAGACTCTCAAAAAAAAAAAAAAAATTGTCCTCAAGTGTTGTGTGTCCACACTCTGAATTGCTTGACGCTGAGGGAACTTGTAGGAAAGCAAGTGTTATGGTTCCCACCTTCCAGATGCTCAGTTAAGTGCCAAGTTGTAAACATTTCAGAAAAGATTATGTGCAGAATGATGGCTGGGCAGGGTGGCTCACGCCTGTAACTCCAGCACTTTGGGAAGCCGAGGTGGACGGATCACTTGAGGCCAGGAGTTTGAGAGCAGCCTGGCCAACATGGTGAAACGCTGTCTCTGCTAAAAATACAAAAATTAGTCGGGCATTGTGGTACACACCTATAATCCCAGCTACTCAGGAGGCTAAGACAGGAGAATCGCTTCAACCTGGGAGGCAGAGGTTGCAGTGAGCCGAAATTGCACCACTGCACTATAGCCTGGGCAACAGAGCAAGACTCCATCTCAAAAATAAAAGATTATATGCAGAATGAATTATAGCAGGTAATTATTAATTCTAGGCTGGGCACAGTAGCCATGCCTGTAATCCTAGCATTTTGGGAAGCCAAGACAAGAGGATTGCTTGAGCCCAGGAGCTCAAGACCAGCCTAGGCAACATTGCAAGACCATGTCTCTACGTAAAAAAAAATTTTTTTTAATTGCCAGGTGTGGTAATATGCAACCGTAGTCCCAGGTATGCAGAAGGCTAAGGCAGGAGGATTGCTTGGGCCCAGGAGGTCAAAACTGTAGTGAGCCGTGATCACGCCATTACACTCCAGCCTGGATGACAGAACTATACCCTGTCTCAAAAATAAAATTCTAGAAGAGGGAGAGAGCAGTAGAGAGCCATGAAATCCAAGAAGACTGACAGAAGAGATGGGATTGGAATCAGCTCTGAAAGATAAATAGAATCTAGATGGGCGGGGACTATACGGGTATTTCAGGCAGCGGGGATACTATGAGCAATTGGCATTGAGCTGGGTGTTGTGGAAAGGGAGAGGCTCCCTGTCTGGGGTAACGTGCTTAGGAATAACAACCAATATGGTTGGCCCAAACTTCATTAGCTGAATGAATAGTTACACAAGTCTGAAACAAAAATGGAAACTCAGTCTCGTCATAGGGAGCCTGAAAGCCATTGTTTCCTTATGATAAATTTTTTTTTGAGACAGCACTGGAGTAGCATGGACATGGCTCACCGCATCCTTGACTTTGCAGGTGCCACAGGTGTATGCCATCATGCCCTGCTAAATTTTTTACTTTTTTTTTTTTTTTTTTTCTGTAGAGACAGGTTCTTGCCATGTTTCCCAGGCTGGCCTCAAACTTCTGGGCTGAAGCGATGCTCTAGCCTCAGTCTCCCAAAGTATTAGGATTACCAGTGTGAGCCATGGCGCCAAGCCCCAGTAATTTTTTTTTTTAATAATTTTTTTTTTAATGCTAAAAGACTAGATGAATAAGCTGGGCATGGTGGCTTACGCCTGTAATCCAAGCATTTTGAGAGGCTGAGGCAGGCAGATCCTGAGGTCAGGGGTTTAATTCCAGACTGGCCAACATGGTGAAACCCTGTCTCTACTAAAGAATATAAAAAAAAATTAGCTGAGCAGGATGGCTGGTGCCTGTAACCCCAGCTACTTCGGACGCTGAGGCAGGAGAATTGCTTGAACCAGGATCTGGGAGGTGGAGGTTTCAGTGAGCCGAGATCATGCCACTGCACTCCAGTCTGGGCTACAGAGCGAGACTCCATCTCAAAAAAAAAAAAAAAAAGGCTAGATGAATAAACTGATCCTTGTTTATAACAAGTGCTAGAAAGAGGACACAGAAAACTGGAGTTGAGTGAATTTCAGAGCTTAACCAGGCAAATAGGTGAAACCAGTGGTGATGTGCTTGCTGCGAACAAAAATATCCTAATGGTGGTAGTGGTGGTGATACCATTTCTAACCGACTCAAGTTCTTTGGAGGGTTATAAACAAGTGGGATATAAGGCAACTGCTAAATGCAGTATTTTTAACCTTTTAAACTCCCTTGATAGAGTTCCACATTTTTAAAGACTATATAAAAATGAAGTCACTGTGGTAGTAATGTGTGATATTTTTCTGGGTAGGCAGTTAACTTAGCAAAAGGAAATGAAGGGTAAGGATGTACAGGACTTCTCTAAAGGATGAACACTTCCTTAGTGACCAGTGCTGGGGCAGATTTTATTTAGTGTTTTTCTATTAAGGCAAGATCTCCATATTAGCTCGTGGCAGCAGATTACTTTGGGGAAAGAGTTCTGGATTGGTTACCTGCCTAATGTGCATTCAGGTACTGGTTTCACCCTGCTCCATGATCTGGGCAAGCTATTCACCTTTCTAAGCCTCTGTGTCCTCCACATAAGGGGATGATAGATACCGTCTACCTCATAGGAAGGAAAAGTAGTATAACTTGTGTAGTGTGGCTTGGCATATAGCAGGTGTTAAGAGATATTGAGCCAGGAAAATAAATCTGCTGGGAGAGAACAAGTGGGGAGGGAGGGAGGGAGAGAGAGAGAGAGAGAGAGAAGAAATATGAGAGTTGCAGAGTATGGAAAACTGAGAGAAAGAGACTCCCCCTATGAGAGAGTGGGGGGAGTGTGTGTGTGTGTGTGTGTAAAGAAATATGAGAGTTACAAATTCCTAAAGGATGTCAGCCAGGTATGCTCTTTTTACCAAAAAGGCTTTGAGTTCAAAACCACGCCTTATTCCACCTTTATGTGAAACTGTACTGTGCCTCCCCAGGAATACTATGTGCACTTCAGATCATGTTTCCAAAGTGATCTGTTAGAACTGGCCAAGATGCAGAAAAGGGAACTGAGACTAAAAAGCAGGACTCCGCAATGTGGAGAAGCAAAGATTGAAGGAAGCACAGGATCAGGACGTAAGGAACAGTATGGCCTGGAGGACCTTTGTGACGGGCACTGTGAGTGTATTGTCATGCGACTGTGTTTAGGACCTGCGTGAGGAGCACTGGATGAAATGGGTGTTTAAGAGGTGGTGTGGACAGGTATTACAAGGGGATTTTTTAGGGATGAGAACTAATTTGTAAAGACAAAACCATAAGTGGTTCCTGGAGAAGCTGGACTGCGCCTCACCTTTGACATGTGACGTCAGGGATGGGGCATGTGGTCCCGGCACATCCTGGATGGGGGCACCATTGGTTACTGACTCTGGCCCAGGTGGATAGGGTCTGAGCCAGTGAAATGTCCTGTGTTCCTGAGGAATACAGGATTTGGTCAGAGATGTTCAATTTCAAAACTGACATGCTACTTAGGGAAAAGGTATGGGTAGTTACAGTTTTTTATTTGCAAGGTCTTTTATTAAAAACAACAGCTCCCGGCTGGGCGCAGTGGCTCACGCCTGCAATCCTAGCACTTTGGGAGGCCGAGGCGGGTGGATCACGAGGTCAAGAGATCGAGACCATCCTGGTCAACACGGTGAAACCCCGTCTCTACTAAAACTACAAAAAATTAGCTGGACATGGTGGCACATGCCTGTAACCCCAGCTACTCAGGAGGCTGAGGAAGGAGAATTGCCTGAACCCAGGAGGCGGAGGTTGCGGTGAGCCAAGATCGCGCCATTGCACTCCAGCCTGGGTAACAAAAGCAAAACTCCGTCCCAAAAAAAAAAAAAAACAACAGCTCCTATGACAAGATAGTCGATGATTCCAGCCTTTTAGAAACCTGGTTTTTCTCTCTCCCTTTCTCTGCCACAAGATCTAACAAATTGTGTTGACATCCCACCATTAGGAGAGGGCCAGACCTTCCTAATCTTGTGTCTCAGTGAGAGAAGGACTTAATAGTATGTTTTCAACTCCCTGAGCCAGTTGGCTAAGGCAAAACTGCCCATGGAATTTTTCTATTTTCATGGAAACACAAAGGGGATATAACTTCGACATAAACCTGCCGGCTCCACCTGGTGACCACAACCAAAGATTAGGTGTCAAGTGCAGGAGGGTCCGTCTTGGACAGGTCTGATTAGTGGTGACCACGCATCAGAGAAGAGACAGAGCTAATGGTTTAAAAGTTTGATTGCGGCCAGGTGCGATGGCTTACACTTGTAATGCCAACACTTCAAGAGGCAGAGACAGAAGCATTGCTGGAGCCTAAGAGTTCAAGGCCAGCCTGGGCAACGCAGCAAGATCCATCTCTCCAAAAAAACTTAAATAGCTAGCTGTAGTAGCATGCACCTGTGGCCTCAGCTACTTGGGGGACTGAAGCAGAAGGATGACTTGAGCCTGGGCAGTCAGGGCTACACTGAACTATGATTGAGCCACTGCATTCCAGCCTGGGTGACAGAGCAGGACCCTGTCTTTAAAAAAACAAAAAGTAGGCTGAGCGTGGTGGCTCACACCTGTAATCCCAGCGCTTTGGGAGGCCGAGGCAGGTAGATCACGAGGTCAGAAGTTCAAGACCACCCTGGCCAACATAATGTAACCCCATCTCTACTAAAAATACAAAAGGTTAGCCAGGTGTGGTGATGTGTGCCTTTAATCCCAGCTACTCGGGAGGCTCAGGCAGGAGAATCACGTGAACCTAGGAGGTGGAGGTTACAGTGAACTGAGATCACACCATTGCATTCCAGCCTGGGCAACAGAACCACACTTTGTCTCAATAAAAAATAAAAATAAAATGTTTCATCAGTGGCTGTGGATAGTGGAGCAGAGGGAGTGTTCATTTGAATTACAGGTGTTTGGAAGCCACCAGAAAGCAACCAGTTCAGCAGATTGTAGACAAACAGTGGAGAGGCTGCAAGCGGCTACCTTCGGTTTTCCATAGCAGTCTCACCTCCAGTCCTCGTGGCAGTCCTGTCAGGAGGTACGCAGGGTTATTTTTCTGGCTCTTATTTTTTAACAGATGAGGAAACTGAGAGGCCAGGGCTACTTTTTCCATCAAGCTACGTCTAAGGTAGACAGGTCTGACTAGATGTGAGGTGTATGAGTCAGGACTAAAAGCAGCTGTTTTAGAAGGATTTGTAGTTAATAATTAGAAGCATGGCAGCTTGGAAGCATCCCTTTTTCCTTTTACCTGGCACCTGATTTGTGTGGGTTTTTTTCTGGTGCCTTTATTTCTGAAGAACCTAAGAGTTGTACCTGTAGCACCTCAGTAATCTTCAGCCCATTTTGATGGATTTTTTTAAAAGGCACGCATAGAAATTTTTTACTAAGTATTCACCAAATCCAAATGGAAAAGCAAACCCACACCTTCTGGCCCCGTCTTTGTTTTCACCTTTTATTTTATTTTATTTTATTTTATTTTATTTTATTTTATTTTATTTTATTTTTGAGACGGAGTCTTCCGCTGTCGCCAGGCTGGAGTGCAGTGGCACAATCTCAGCTCACTGCAACCTTCGCCTCCAAGGTTCAAGTGATTCTCCTGCCTCAGCCTTCCGAGTAGCTGGGACTACAAGTATGCACCACCATGCCCAGCTAATTTTTATATTTTTAGTAGAGACGGGCTTTCACCATGTTGCTGAAAATGGTCTTGAACTCCTGACCTCATGATCCGCTGTCCTCAGCCTCCCAAAGAGCTGGGATTATTCTCACCTTTAGACTCTATGTGTGTGTGTGTGTGTCTGTGTGTATGTGTGTCTGTGTGTGTTCTTTCTCATCCATCCTCTCCTCACCATTCCTCTTTTCTCTTTCTCTTACCTTTAAGGCTTCAGCCCAGGTCACTATGTCTGTGCAAAGGCTGAAACACACATGAGAGGGTTCTAGATTGGTCATAGGCTGATAATGTTAATACACAGTTTGTAGATGTATAATTTTCCTTTCTTTTTCTTTTTTTTAGATCAAGTCTTGCTCTGTCACCCATGCTGGAGTGCAGTGGCACTATTTCCACTCACTGTAACCTCTACCTCCTGAGTTCTAGCAGTTCCTGCCTCAGCCTCCCTGGTAGCTGGGATTACAGACGTGTGCTACCATACCCGGCTAATTTTTTTGTTTTTTTGGCAGAGATAGGGTTTCGCAATGTTGACCAGGCTGGTCTCGAACTCCTGGCCTCAAGTAATCTACCTGCCTCGGCCTCCCAAAGTGCTGGGATTACAGGCGTGAGCTGCAACACCCGACCCTACATGTATGATTTTCATTTAAGAGGAAAGCAAATCAGAAGCGTGGAAATTACTGAAAATACCAGATTTTCATTCATTTGGATTGGAGTAATCTGAGAGTGGCTTATCAGCGGTTTTGTATTTATAGATGAAGAGACTTTTTATAGAAAGTGTATCAGGCCACCAGGGTAAATTGGCTGTGTTACAGGTACAGTTATGCCAGCTGCCAGGCAGGAGCGACCCACCAAAGCAAACCTCAGGAAGTCATGGGGGAAACCCTCTGGGCAGTCAGAATAGCCTGTGTTCTATGACAGAGCCTTTTAGTATTGATTTGGTGTTTTTTCAAGATAATATGTGTTCACCATTCAAAAAAAGCTGTAAACATTGTAACAGTGGCATTAATCCCCATCCCACAGCCACCTGGTTAGACCAGTTTCTGCTGGTGTGTCCCTCCAGAGATATCAGTGCAGAGTCAGCCCTTTTTTCTTGTCTTTGCACAAGTGGTAGCACATAACGTGCATTGCGTTTCATCTTGCTCATTTCCACATAGCCAGATATGTTATGGGACTTCCATTTCCTTCTCTGGAGTATCTTGCTTGTTTTCAGGCATTTACTACTACAATGTGTCGTTCATTCCATTGCAGATCAAAGCAAAGCCTCCTACTTTAGACATAACTTGAGTAAGCTTGATTTTTGTGAATTTCTAGCCCACAGCCAGTTGGGCTGAAAGATACCGCTCCATCTAAAGCTTGGGAGGATATTGGGAAAATCACAAGTTACAGCTTATATCAAGGAAAGAAACTTTAAAAACCAACAGTAGCAACAACAACAAAACAAACACTAAAGCCTTACACAGTGGAGCATTGTAGCACCTTGTAACTCACTGGTGAGCAGTACATCCTCCTGAACATCTGGGAAGGCATCCTTTACCCAGTGATGATAAGAGAACTATAATTTTTAGAGAAAAAATTATATTCAGATAACAAAAGTGATTTAAAGTTTGGTTTGCTTACAAGAGGTAATCCACCTAAGCTGGGTTTTGTTGTTGTTTTTGAGATGGAGTCTTGCTCTTTTGCCCAGGCTGGAGTGCCCAGGCTGGTGCAGTCTCGGCTCACTGCAGCCTCCGCCTCCTAGGTTCTAGCGATTCTCCTGAGTAGCTGGGATTATGGGTGCATGCCACTACACCTAGCTAATTTTTATATTTTTAGTAGAGATGAGGTTTCACCATATTGGCCAGGCTGATCTCAAACTCCTGACCTTAGGTGATCCGCCTGCCTAGGCCTCCCCCCAAAGTGCTTGGATTACAGGTGTGAGCCACCATGCCTGGCCAAGCTGGTCTTTATGACTGTTTTCTGATGTAACAGGATGCTTCTCCAGCAAAAGCTGATGCCTTAAATAGATGAACATTTCTTGCATTTACCCTCTTATTCATACTGGCAGTTCATTTAGCCATTTTAATGTTTCGGAGATGGTTATAAACAAAATTTCAGTATCTCAAATGCTTTAAAGTGAGTGGAGTTTTGACGTACGTTTCCTTACAGCAGAAATTAGTAAACCTTTTTAAATGCTTCAACAAAAAATGGGATTGATGCCTTGGCACTTCCTTCACAGACATCTTTACCTTCCCATTCCCTCAGAATCAGGGGTTGTTGTGAGGCTGGGGAGTGGGAGGCGGGGATGGAGGTAGGAGGATGAGGGCATGGGTGGGATTAGGAGTCTTGGAGTCTGTTGTCCCATCTCAAGGGGCTCCATAAAAATCACCTTGTTAGTCTTACATTGGGAACTTGTGTGGTTCTCAGCTTCTGACCACAAGCTCCTAGGAGGAAGAGACTGGTCCTGAGTGTCATGACTCTTTAAGCTTCATGCCTGATACTGGTTGTGTCATCTCAAACCCATGGGTTAGTATCATAGCTTCACTGACTTTTGGGGCTGGGTCTGACTTTGCATCTGATTGCTCTGGTCTCTCATTAGCATCCCTATAAGGAGAGAGAAGGGAGTCATTTCAGGGATATACTTGCTAGAAAGCCTGGGGTCAAAATCTCATTCCACTTTTCCTCCTGATAGATTGGACTCACTGGCACTCTCATGTTGAATTTCAAACTTTAAGATGAGTTGTCACACCTGTAATCCCAGCACTTTGGGAGGCTGAGGGGGGCGGATCACGAGGTCTAGAGATGGAGACCATCCTGGCCAACATGGTGAAAACCGTCTCTACTGAAAAATACAAAAATTAGTTGGGCGAGGCTGAGGCAGGAGAATTGCTTGAACCAGGGAGGCGGAGATTGCAGTGAGCTGAGATTACACCACTGCACTCTATCCTGGCAACAGAGCCAGACTCTGTGTCAAAAAAAAAAAAAAAGATGATTTGGTTACTACAAAGGAATTTCCAGGTTCACACCTGTAATCCCAGCAGTTTGGGAGGCCAGGGCGGGTGGATCGCTGGAGGCCAGAAGTTCAAGACCAGCCTGGCCAACACAAAGAAACCCTGTCTCTACTAAAAATACAAAAATTAGCTGGGCATGGTGGTACATGCCTGTAGTCACAACAACCCGGGAGACTGAGGCAGGAGAATTGCTTGAACCTGGGAGGTGGAGGTCACAGTGAGCGAAGATCGCACTATAGCTTGGCTGACAGAGCAAGACTCTGTCAAAAATAAAAATAAAAAATAAGGAATTTGCCTAACTCCTTGCCTAACTCCTCTAGTTGGAGCTGTACCTGGAATACCAGCTTCTGTGTCCCCATTGGTCATCTTGTCTCACTTAGCCATGGGTGGCATGCCTGATAGTGGTTTGCTGTCTTGACATCTGCACGCCAATTGGTCCCAGGGCTGTTTTTGCACAGACCCCATCATCACAACTACTGGCACCAGGTAGCTGGTAGAGAGTTGGTAGTATTATTTGTATATACAAAGGTTAACACTGTCACCAATATTCTCTACCTTTCTATAAAGAAAACAACCTTAAACCAGTGAGACAGCCCGGTTTCTATATCCTTAACCTCATCTACTTTTTCTGAAGGTTATGCTGTGAAACCTGAGAGTATCACAAGCTAAAACATGTAAATTAACTGATAACCTTAGCAAGCCTGTGAAATTATTTTGTGCTTGGATTCTACAAGCTGCATGCCATTGAGGGTTACCATAGAAAGCCAGCTGCAGCAGATTTGTTCAGGTTGGTGTGTCCAGATACCCCAGAATTGACACCTGACCACATTCACTTTCTTTTTTTTTTTTGAGACGGAGTTTCACTCTTGCTACCCAGGCTGGAGTGCAATGGCGCGATCTCGGCTCACCGCAACCTCCGCCTCCTGGGTTCAGGCAATTCTCCTGCCTCAGCCTCCTGAGTAGCTGGGATTACAGGCACGC
>NW_016107661.1:550151-552900 GCF_001604975.1 Cebus imitator | reverse complement strand
AATCTGCAACACAGGGCTTTCACTGGAGGAATTTGATGTGTGGTTGCTGCAGTGGCCGTGGTGGTTGTTTAGGCTCAACATTCTGAGATGGTTGATAGCATGTTTTGAAAAAAATGGCGAGGCCTCTTGCAAAGTCCAGTTAAACCAAATCGATGTTTACACTGTGCTGCAGTGAGGTTATCGATACTTTATGGCATATGCAATATGGATCCTACCCTTTCTGTGTTTGTTTTCTGCTAGTGCCTGGATCAAAGTGGAACAGTTGAAGCCATATCATGCTCATAAAGAGGAAATGATAAAAATTAACAAGGGTAAACGATTCCAGCAAGCCGTGGATGCCGTCGAAGAGTTCCTCAGGAGAGCCAAAGGGAAAGACCAGGTGAGAGACGACAATGTTCACTTTCTTCTAACGCCAGACTGCTTATTTTTGCATAGTAATTAGCAGATTAAATGTCACCCAAACCCAAACGTTTGTTCTTCTGAAATGCCACTGGAGAAAGCTACTTCAGTTCTAAGGTGGCAGCGTTTTGCTTATCAGCCTGAAACTCTCTGTGGCTAACCTTGCTGGACTAGGTTGTTGCTTTTAGGAAAGTCGCTTGAACCCAGGAGAAATAGCTCAGCATTTGAGTCTAGCACAGGCCATTTCTTCCTTTTATAGCACAGAGATTAGGAGCATAGCCTCAGAAACATATATACTACGTGGATTTAAATCCCATCTCCTAGTTTTGGGACCTAGGGAAAGTGACTTTTGATATATATATATTTTTAATCTGCTTCTCCCAGTGTCTGAGGAGAACAGCAGATTGTATTTCTAGGATCATTTTGAGGATACTACACAGAGTGCCTGTAGCAGCGTGTGGCACCTGTAAATGGTGGTGGCGATGGCGGCAGCAGCTGTGGTGGTAGTTATCATTATTATTATTAAACTTTCAGACGTCATCCCACAATTCTGCTGATGACAAGAATCGACGTAATTCCAGTGAGGAAAGAAGTAGGCCAAACTCAGGTGATGAGAAGCGCAAACTTAGCCTGTCTGAAGGGAAGGTGAAGAAGAACATGGGAGAAGGAAAGAAGAGGGTGTCTTCAGGCTCTTCAGAGAGAGGCTCCAAATCCCCTTTGAAAAGAGCCCAAGAGCAAAGTCCCCGGAAGCGGGGTCGGCCCCCAAAGGATGAGAAGGTTTGTTTTCTCTCTGCAGCTTCCGGGATTAGTGATGTCCTTTTAGTATAAAGTAGAGTTAAGCTCTACAGTATGCTTCTGCTCACGGAGTGGGAGCAGAATTCTGTGCTCAGGAATCCTGCAGGGCAGGTGTGGTGACTCACACCTCATCCCAGCAACTCAGGAGGCTGAGGCAGGAAGAGGCTTAAGCATGGAGCTCAAGGCTGCAGTGAGCCAGTTGTACCACTGCACTCTGGCCTGGGTGATTGAGTGAGACCCCGACTCTTATTTTAAACGAAAAGATAAAGAATCCTGCAGACCAGGTGAGAGACACGGCCTGGGTGCAGGTGTGAGGTAGCAGCACTAGGCAGGAGAACACTCCACTTGAGCCAGTGTGCAAGAGCTGGTCCTGGGAAGGGCTTAGCAAGAAAGAAGGGCAGGCATTCCAGAGGTGGAGGGCACGGCCCGTGTGAGGCTCGGTGCTGGTGAAGATACTCTTAAACAGGGAGAGAAGAGGGAGGAGAGCAGAGAAAAAGGAAGCTTGTCCCTGGATCATGGAGAGCCTGAAGTTCTACCTAAGGAGTGTAGTACTGAAGCATCCTAGAGTCAGTGGGGCCTGTGAAGGTGGTTGAGCTGGTGGCACTGTGCTTCCCGTGTGTGCGTCAGTATTCGCACAGTGCACAGGAGAAAGGTTAAGAGCCAATTAGAAGGCTAAAGCTAGGTGTGCGTTCATCAGGGGGTGATTGCATATATCACAAGCAAAACGGTGAGAGGTGCTTCAGAGGAAGAGTTCCTAAGATTCCATAACTGGTTATATAGAGGATGAATGAGAAAAAGGAAAAGATTTCCAGCTTCATTCCTGGGAAAGTGATGATTACTTTCTTAAAAGTAGAGGAGTGGGCTTGTAGAGATGGCTTGTCGAGAAAGAGTACCAATTCTTTCTGAAACGTGAAGAATCTGAGGGAAGGCCTAGACAGTCTGGGAGCTGTCTTGGTGCGATCTCAGGATAGAAATGTCGATTTGGAAGGGGACTTTGTAAAAGGGTAGTTGAGTCCAGGCAGTATGATGTAGCTTGTCTCAGGAAGAGAGGTAGAAGAGGAAAGGGCAGAAGGCTGCTTTGCAGCAAGAATGCCGTGCTTGGGTGTAGGAAGGAGTGGGAGGAGCTAGAAAGATGAGATAAAGCAGTGAGGGTGCATCTCTTGCCTTCTTGCTGACAAGATTTGAGGCCAGTTTTCGAAGGCCACATAGAAGAATTTCAAAACGAAGGGGTCTGTGTCAGGAACACGGCAGGATTGTCAACAGCAAGATAAAGGGAACAGAAGCCAGATGACTGGCAGAAACAGTTGGGTGATGATGCCATAATGAAGCACTAGGCATTGGATCAAGGCTCAAAAATTCAGACACCAGCGAGCCCAGGCAGGTAACGGAAGCAAGTGTAGCTGACTAGACTTAAGAAGCAGTGGCACAGGTCCCAGGCACCCCAGCTAACGTGCCTTGGTGCTCAGAGCAGCAGAGCTGGCCATGGTCAGGGAGTCTGGGGAAGTCCTGCTCCGTCCACAGGGTTCCAGCCAGCTTCTGCCAAATTGTCTGTTTT
>NW_016107661.1:532231-550106 GCF_001604975.1 Cebus imitator | reverse complement strand
CTCACACCTGCAGTCATAGCATTTTGGGAGGCTGAGGCAGGAAGATCACATGAGCCCAGGAGTTCAAGACCAGGCTGAGCAACATAGTAACACCCTTTCCTACAAAAAAAAAAAATTGTGGTGGCTTGTGCCTGTAATCCCAGCATTTTGAGAGACTGAGGTGAGCAGATTTCTTGAGCTTAGGAGTTCAAGATGAGCTCTACAAAAACTAAAAAATTGCCCAGACATGGTAGCTCACACCTGTCATCCCAGCACTTTGGAAGGCCAAGGCAGGAGGATCCCCTGAGGCCAAGAGTTCAAGACCAGCCTGGGCAACATAGGGAGACCCCATCTCTATTTTTTTTAGTTATTTAATATAAATGAATTAAAAATGAGCTGGGGTTGGTGGCATGTGCCTGTAGTCCCAGCTATTCAGGAGACTGAGGTGGGAAAATCACTTGAACCCAGGAGGTAGAAGTTACAGTGAGCCAAGATGATGCCACTGCACTTTAGTTTGGGTGACACATTGAGACCCTCTCTCAAAAAACAAAAAAGAAAAAAAAATAGCTGGGCCTAGTGGTACACACCTGTAGTCCCAGCTGCTTGGGAAGCTGAGGCGGGAGGATCACTTGAGCCCAGAGGTCAAGGCTGCAGTGATAGGTCACTACAGTTGTACCACTGTACTCCATCCTGGGCAGCTGTGTGAGACCCTAACTCAAAAAAAGACAGAAGCTGGAAATACAGGTTTTTATGTGAAATATCCCAATTTTAAATATGCTTAGTTCAAAAATATGTCTTGGGCACACAGGAACATCTCTGGGATGCCAGAGTGAGGCCTCTGTGAGAGACAGCCCTTCTCACTGTAAATGACCTAAGGCTGAGGGAGCGGTGAGAGGAATGGTGATGCTATCCCTGAATACCATGACCCCAGGGTTTGGAAAAACTATCAGCTGCAGTGCAGAGAAAACTTTATAGGGAGCATAATCTAAATTGATCCACAAAAAATGTAATGTGACTTCAGAGTTTATTTCCTGGAATCCAAAAGGAATCTGGGCTGTCAGATTTTATACTATTTCCCAAGTTGATATTGGCCTGGTATGTGGAGCCATGTATCTCACCAGTGACTGTGTCACCTCGGAGAGAAACACCTTCTCCTTGGATAAAGGGAAGTACAAAGCCGGGCGTGGTAGCTCACGCCTCTAATCCGAGCACTTTGGGAGGCCAAGGTGGGCCGATCACCTGAGGTCAGGAGTTCAAGACCAGCCTGATCAACACAGAGAAACCCCGTCTCTACTGAAAATACAAAATTAGCTGGGCATGGTGGCACATGCCTGTAATCCCAGCTACTCGGGAGGCTGAAGCCAGAGAATTGCTTGAACTGGGGAGGCAGAGGTTGCCGTGACCCAAGATCATGTCAATGCATTCCAGCCTGGGCAACAAGAGTGAAACTCTGTCTCAAAAAAAAAAAAAAAAGGAAGTCCAAAGGAGAGGGTATGACAAGGGCCCGGAGTTTGAATCACATATATGGGATCTTGACAAGGCACCTTTGCCTCAATTTCCTCATCTGATCGTTAGGAATTATAACAGTATGTGCCTCAGAGGTTCACTGTGGGGATTAAATGAGTGACATGGACACAGCACTTAGAACAGTG
Organism: Cebus imitator; assembly: GCF_001604975.1. Classification (NCBI taxonomy): domain Eukaryota; kingdom Metazoa; phylum Chordata; class Mammalia; order Primates; family Cebidae; genus Cebus; species Cebus imitator. The sequence goes on along the minus strand of NW_016107661.1, from coordinate 548,475 downwards.
CCAGTGTACAAGGCATTTGATAAGTTCATTCGGTTTATTTCACAGACAGTAGCCAGTTGTGCAGTGAGAACACCAGAGGCCCCTGACCAGGCTTACAGGGACTCATCTCACAAGCTCCCAGTGAACAGCAGCCTGCCCTTGGGTCTGAATTATTAATCTGGGGAGTAGTGTAGCATACCTTGGAGATACTGCAGGTTTGATTCCAGACCATTGCAGGTCACACAAATGCGTTGGTTTCCCAGTGCCTGTATAAGTTATGTTTATACTGTAGCCTGTTAAGTGGCACAATAGCAGTATATCTTTTAAAAATGTATATCTTTTTAAAAATGTACATACCTTAAGTTAAAAATAACTTCATTGCAGCCGGACACAGTGGCTCACTTCTGTAATCCTAGCACTTTGGGAGGCGAAGGCAGGTGGATCACAAAGTCAGGCATTTAAGACCAGCCTGGACAGCAGAGTAAAACCCCATCTCTACTAAAAATACAAAAACATTAGCCGGGCGTGGTGGCGCATGTTTGTAATCCCAGCTACTCAGGAGGCTGAGGCAGGAGAATCACTTGAACCCGGGAGGTAGAGGTTGCAGTGACCCGAGATTGTACCACTGCACTCCAGCCTAGGCAACAGAGCGAGACTCTGTTTAAAAAAAAAAAATGCTTCATTGCTTAAAACAAAAAAAATGCTGACACAAAGACATAAAGTGAGCACACGCTGTTGGGAAAATGGCCTCCATAGACTTGATTGACACTGGGTTGCCACAAACCTTCAATTCGTTTAAAAAAAAAAAAAAGTGCAACACTTATGAAGCACAATAAAATAAAGCGCAATAAAACAAAATGTGTTTGTGGTCCAGGAGCTCTACCTTCTATTGACCTTTCAAGGTGCCCTTCCTGCCTGGTCTTTGTGCTCGGCCTGGCCCATAGTGAAAGGACAGAGCTGGCGAGTAGTACAGGACAGATAGGTGTTTCAGTTCAGCACCTTCAGACAAGTAGGGAATCGGTGCCTGGGCTTTGGAATTTAGGTGCATTTTAAATGTGATCTAGGCTGGGCATGGTGACTCATGCCTATAATCCCAGCACTTTGGGAGGCTGAGGCGGGCAGGTCAGGAGATCAAGAGATTGAGACCATCCTGACCAACATGGTGAAACCTCCTCGTCTTTACTAAAAAAAAAAAAAAGAAAAAAAAATATATACATATATATGTTAGCTGGACGTGGTAGCGCATGCCTGTAGTCCCAGCTACTCAGGAAGCTGAGGTAGGAGAATTGCTTGAACCTGGGAGGTGGAGGTTGCAGTGAGCCAAGATCAGGCCACTGCACTTCAGCCTGGTGACAGAGCAAGACTCCGTCTCAAAAAGAAAAAGTGATCTCTCCTGTAGTCTCAGAGGAGGGTGTTTGTGTGTGTGTTGCTATAGTAATTGTCATCTGGCTGGTGAGCTTCTCTTAGAAACAGTGAACAGTCGCATAGGCTGATAACTTGGCAAAGCCCCAGATGAGTGCCATTCCTGGACATAATCTCCTGCCCTGTGAGGATTAGTGGAAAAGGCTGACCTTGATGGCAGAGGCGTCGATTACATGCAGGCAGAGGAAGGCTGGGAAGTTAAATACAAGTTAAAAATGTAGCCTCCCCATCACATTATCATTGTGTGAGATGCTCCATGGTGACACTTGACTGATGCCTGCTTTATCACACAGTGCAAATACAGAACACACCCGTCATTGCAGAATATTCTTTTGGGCAGCTCTGGGCTGGGCCTTTCTTTTCCCCAAAAAACCTGTATTCAGCAAATGTTTATTGAGCAATTCTACCATAGACCAAATGCCTGGAGGGAGAGCAGCTTAAAAGTCAGACAAGGCTCATTCAATAAATATTGAACCTGGACTGTATGCCAGCGTGGGTTTTAGAGTAGGCAAAGCTGGCAGAGTTCTTGCTTTCCTAGGACATGCTTCTAATATGACAGACCCTGGAACCAAATTCTGTCAGTCACCCCGGCACAGTGGCTCACTCCCATAATCCCAGCACTTTGGAAGGTCAAGATAGGAGGATCACTTGAGGCCAGAAGTTAGAGACCAGCCTGGCCAACATAGCAAGACCCTATAAAAACAAAAAATTAATAATTATTTTTTAAAATAATTGCAAATAATAAATCTACAAAAATAAAAAATTAGCTGGGCATGGTGGCACACACCTATAGTCCCAGCTACCCAGGAGGCTGAGGTGGGAGGATCACTTGAGCTCAGGTGGTTGAGGCTGCGGTGACCTCTGATTAAGCCCCTGAACTCCAGCCTGGGTGACAGAGCTGGAGTATGCCTCCAAATTAATAAATAAATTGTATCTACCACACCAGTGACTGGCTCGGTTACCTTAGGCAAGGCTACTTAAGCTCTGTGTGCCTTAGTTTCCTCTTCTGTAAAAGAAGATTATAATAGTTCTATAAAAGGAGATAACAGTTTTGTTTCTTGAAGGGATGAGAATTACATGAGAACATACGTATTAAATAGCATTTACGTGATGTCTAGTGCATTGTAAGCCCTATGAAAGCATTTGCTGTCATTATAATCCACATCAGCATTATGTTCTGTGGGCAAAGGTACAGAGAGGTCAGTTGAAGCCGCTCTGATAAGGTGACATTTCAACAGAGTCCTAAAATGAGCCTGAGCCAAGGAGGTAACTGTGGGAAGAACATTCCCAGTAGCACAAAGGCACCAGGGCAGGCACGTGCTTGGTGTGTTTAGGGCTGGGGTGGAAGGCCAGCAGAGTGCTAACGAGCTGGAGAGCAGTGGGAGGGAAGGAAGAAATAGGACTTGAGGTTGGAGATTGGCATGGGGTGGATGGGAGAGTGCAGAACTTGCAAGCCCCTCCCTGTAGGCCATGTTCATAAAGCCCGTAGCTTCACTATGTAAGACTGGAAGCCAGTCTTAGGCAGAGAAGTATCACGGTCTGATTTGTCTTTTTGATAGATCACTCTGGCTGCTGTGTAGAGACTGGACTCTAAGTGGAAGCAGGGAGGTTTATTTTTGCAACTGTCCAGGTGGCCAGTGATGGTGGTCTGAGTTTGGGTATTAGTAGCCAGAATGGTGAGAAGGGGTTGGGCACATCCCCAGCCGTAAAGCCCCATTTGTTACCAGTGGATTAGAGAAGAGAGGGGTCAAGAAGGGCTCTAAAGATGTTGGCCTGGTAGAATGGAGCAGGTGTTCTCTAAGACTGGAAAAATGTCAGGAGTGGTTTAGGCAGGGGTGTCAGGAGGGCCACTGTAGCTGGAAGGAAGCAACCAAGGAAAGGAAATGCAGGGTAGCATCAGAGCAGTGGAGAGGGCCCAGACCAGTGTTAAAACTGGAAAGACGACCCTTTGCCCAGGAAGAACGTGAGCCGGGAACTTCGGTGAAGAGGAGCCGCTTGCCCTACCACGTCCTCGCCTGTGTCCATCTCAGGATAGCTTGGGCTCTTGGGTTCCAGCCACTCTGGAGGTTAATTCTGCCTTTGTTATGGTGGCTATAAAATGTGGGCAGATCTCCCCAGCACCACGTGGTTTTGTTTGTTTTTTTTGAAATATGGTGGATTCCTTCTGAAGCCGCTCTTGTTGTCGAAATGTTCGGTATTCACCATCAGAAATGTGCTCTGCAACTTTGTGGACAGTACTGCAGATCATACTTGGGCTTTTTAATTACCTCCATCCTTGTGAAATTTAGACATAAGCACATGTTTTATTATTTCCAGAATCAAGAAGAGTCACTGTGTGTTAATGGGAAGAACTGGCTCATTTCTCCTGAGGGACAGTCATCAGAACGGTGGCTGGGGGTTGGCTTGAACTTGCACCTAGACCATGGCACTTGCAAGGGGTTTCATTGGGGTTTGAATGTGATTTTAAAATGCCCTGCCCCTCCCTCTAGGATCTCACCATCCCAGAGTCTAGTACTGTGAAGGGGATGATGGCCGGACCAATGGCCACGTTTAAATGGCAGCCGACCGCAAGCGAGGTAAGGAGCTCTCCTGCCGGCAGCAGCTTAGGGCTGCAGCTTAGGGCTGGGTTCCTGGCGTCCCTTTGTGATCCTCTTTTTCCTTTTTCATCTTTTTCTTTTGTGTGAGGCTTAATTTATTATTACAAAATAGTATAGAAGTCAATGAGATAAAAAATTAAAAATCTCCTCCCTCTGGCTTGAGCACTGTAAAGTTTGAGGTGACTGATTTCAGACCTTTGGGATGCCCACTCAGCATTCATTTAGATGATGATAGAACTATGTTTAGTTTTTGTTATTGTGGGCAGGGCTGTTTTTCATAAAAGTGGGATCATCTCACAAGTTTTCCCCGCTGATATTTAGTAAACACCCTCTCATTGTCTGTAATTACAACTTTGATGTTTGGTTCTGTTACCCTTGGTGCAGCTGCGCCTGTTGCTGGGCATAATAATGGAAAGCCCATGCCTGCAGGTCCGCCATCCTGGCTACTCTGTTTCTGTTAATATGCTCAGTAAGATGAGATCCCCCAGGGCATAGGTACCAGACACAAGTAGGCCAAAAACCCTGAAATTCCGGAGAATAGATGTGACTTAGCCTGCTGGGTCATCTGCCGTACCTGATAAGTACTGAATTTATAAAACACTAGTATGCTTATTAATATTTTCCCACCGGATTATTGGAATAATTTGCGTACCAACCTAGCAGAATCATCTCTTCTTTTCCACTTGAAAGCCAGTTTTCCTCTAGCTGGAATGGGGGTTGTTTATAAAAGTCTTAGGCTAAAATGGGAAAACAGTTTCCATACAATTGTGAAAAAAGAGACCAGAATCCAGAGGTGTTCCAGCCATAGGAGAGTCCAGTTACCAGGGAGAAGGAAATGACCTTTGGTGGCAGATAACTGGTTTTATTTCATTGTTTTCTGGTTTCAGCCTGTTAAAGATGCAGATCCTCATTTCCATCATTTCCTGCTAAGCCAAACAGAGAAGGTGAGTTGCCCTTTGAGGCTCTTGGCCCTTGGTCAGGGGCTGGCCAAGGAGTACTCCTCCACTGGTTCCTGGCCTGGCCAATCTGAAAAGTGAGGCTCTTCCAGTGCACTGCCCAGAGCAACTAGCCCAGAAGCCCCTGTATGGGCCCACTAATGAGCCAAGCATTGTTAAGATTAAAAATAAATCCAAAGGCCAGGCACAGTGACTCACACCTGTAATCCCAGCACTTTGGGAGGCCTAAGCAGGTGGATCACCTGAGATCAGGAGTTTGAGACCAGGCTGGCCAACCTAGGGAAACCCTTGTCTCTACTAAAAATATAAAAATTAGCCGGGAGTGGTGGCGGGTGCTTATAGTCCCAGCTACTCAGGAAGCAGAGGTTGAGCAACCTGCCTGGGAGACAGAGCAAGACTCTGTCTCATAATAAACAAACAATAAACCCAAAAAAAGCTTTTAAAACTCAGCCAGCTATGTAGTTCAGACATTCATGGAGACCTTTAGAGGCTAGGGCATTGTCCGGGTGTGGTGGCTCACACCTGTAATCCAAGCACTTTGAAGGCCAAGGCGGGCGGATCACCTCAGGATGGGAGTTCAAGACCAGCCTGACCAACATGGTGAAACCTCGTCTTAAAAAATAAAAACATTAAAAATAATAAAAAATAAAAAATACAGCCTAGGGCATAGGGCAGAAACCAAACGTTGTACACGGTCAGCCCTTCCCTCTCCCCACCACCACCCCGCCATGAACTAGCCCATGTTGCATGGCAGACATATCTTGAGGCACACTCCCAAGTCCTGTGGATGCAGAGGGATGCTCTCCCAAGTCTGCAGGGTTACAGGTTAGGCTGAGCCTTGCTAGGATCTGATGAGAGTTTGTGGATTTGGAGTTGGACAGATATGGGTTCCAAGCTTGTAACTTTGGCACATGACCTCACACCTCTGGTTCTCAACACCATGGCCAGCAAAAAGACCTTGTAGAATTGCATGGGGACTTGAATGAGGTAATGTGTATGAACTTCCTAGTATAAATTTGGAGTTGACTAAAGTATATAACAAATACGTATTTGATGTTCACTTCCCACTTTAGGCTAATCCTTTTAGGGGATTATTATGAAGACTGGTTAAGTCTTCAGTTTAGTAAGTGGCCTCTTTTCTCCTTCTTTATTAGCCAGCTGTCTGTTACCAGGCAATCACAAAGAAGTTGAAAATATGTGAAGAGGTACGTAGGCGTCATACCTCTCCATTTTAATTTTCACCTGGGGCCTTAAACTGCGTGCAGACTGACTTTATGATGTGTGCTTCCTATCCATAGGAAACTGGCTCCACCTCCATCCAGGCAGCTGACAGCACAGCGGTGAATGGCAGCATCACACCCACAGACAAAAAGTAGGACCTTTGACGAAAAGGCCTCCAGTGGCCCTGGTTCTGTTGAGGGTGGGAAGAACATGACCGCAGGGGATTGAATGGGATTCCAGCTATTGCTGGGATTGAATGGAAAAGGCGGGAACATTGTAACTCGTACTGATACTGATTTGTCTAGAAGCAGTTTGACTCATAGGAGTCAGAAGCTGTGTAAATCTATAGTAAGGTCTCCCTTGGGCATAAGCTGAGGGATTGACTCCAGAACTCAAGAGCAAGGAGCACTTGGATCAGTGGTCCTCAGACTTCCCTGTGCCTTAGAGTCACCTGGAAGATGGCTTCTGAGTCAGTATGTCTGGGCGGGGCCCAAGAATTTGTATTTTTAACCAGTTCCCAGGTGTACTGCTGCTCCTGGCCGGAGAGCCACACTGTGAGAACCACTGGCTGAGTAGAATCATGATGAAGCCCCAAAATTGGCCATGGTGGGGCAGGTGGGGGAAGAGAGATGAAGGTGCTTGAGGGTCCTCACTGGGCGCCTGCTGGCTGTCGTGGACCCTGCCCAGTGTGGGTGGGGCAATCCCTGGACATGCTCACAGACCCAGCTTCCACCGAGCATTACCTCTGTGCCTGTTCTGTAGGCCCATCTCTTCTATAGAGTCTTGTTGACAAAAAGGTGTCTTTTCTAAGAAAACCTGTTCTCTGGAGCAAGTCAGCTAAGTCAGTCTTCAGTTTGTGCCTTTCACATTGTCTTCTCAGACTGAAAACACTGCATCTTTTACTTTATGTTTTTGTACTGTTGAAATCACCAATTATACCAGTTATTTTTGGTGAACTTCCCCCTGTAGAGGAGAGGAGATAAGGGCATATTAGGTGCTAACAAAGGGGGAGAAGAAGGTCAGCTGTTAATTTAATGAGGATTGTGTTAGTTTTAAAAACAAAACAGGATGGGGCTGAGGACGGAATCCTGATGTTTTCACCCAGCACGTTTATTGGCCCATTAGTCAAATTTTAATATGAGTATGAAGCCAGCATCAAAACCAACCAGTTTCGGTGTTGCCCAACCCACCTTAATCCACATTTCCGTCTTATTTGGGGCCCAGTGTGAAGGAGTTTCAGTTGCCATCTTAAAAATCCAGAAGCAGTCAGGCACAGTGGCTCATGCGTGTAATCCCAGCACTTTGGGAGGCCAAGGTGGGCAGAGACCATGAGGTCAAGAGGTCGAAACCATCCTGGTCAGCATGGTGAAACCCTGTCTCTACTAAACTACAAAAAAATTAGCTGGGTGTGGTGGCATGCACCTGTAGTCCCAGCTATTGCGGAAGCTGAGGCAGGAGAATCGCTTAAACCTGGGAGGTGAAGGTTGCAGTGAGCCGAGATCATGCCATTGCACTGCAGCCTGGAGATAGAGTGAGACTCTGTCTCAAAAAAAAAATACAGAAGCTTGGCCAGGCGTGGTGGCTCACGCCTGTAATCCCAGCACTTTGGGAGACCGAGGTGAGCGGATCATCTGAGGTCAAGAGTTCAAGACCAGCCTGGCCAACATGGTGAAACCCTGTCTCTACAAAAATTAGCCAGGCATGATGGCGGGTACCTGTAATCTCAGCTACTGGGGGGGCTGAGGCAGGAAAATCGCTTGAACCCAGGAGATGGAGGTTGCAGTGAGCCAAGATCACACAGTTGCACTACAGCCTGGGCAACAGAGCCAAACAGCCTCAAAAAAAAAAATCCGGAAGCTTCATCCCAGGTCTACTGGACTTCCTAGAACACCAAGAAAGAAAAGGGAATTCACCTGTCGTGATTTAGAATCATGGGGGAATATTGCAGTACCCAAATAATGAGTGACAAGAAGATACCTCCTTGTTTTTAAGCCTCAACTTGAAGCAGTGGGCCAGGGGGCCTATTTTGGTGAGGAAGGCGGTAGGTTCCATTTTCAACATGTCATCCAAATTAATACAGGCTCAGACCGGGAGAATGTGAGCAGCTCATATTCTAGCAGAGATTAGGGGCCCATTTGTAGGGATGGTTCCAGAAGACCAAAACCATGGAAAGGATGACGGAGTCAAAGTGGAGGAGCTGCAAGGAATGTCCAGCACTCAGAGAAAGCCTAAATTGAAAACAAGAATATGGCCAAGTACAGTGGCTCATGCTTGTAATCCCCACACTTTGAGAAACTAAAGCAGAAGGATCTCTTGAGGCTAGGAGTACATGACCAGCCTGGGCAACACAGCAAGACGCCATCTCTACCAAAAATTTTTAAAACTTATCCAAGCATGGTGGCACACATCTATAGTTCTAGCTGCTCAGGGGTGCTGAGGTGGGAGGATCACTTGAGCCCAGGACTTTGAGGCTGCAGTGAGCTGTGATCACACCATTGCACTCCAGCCTGGGAGACAGCAAAATGCTGTCTCTAACAAAAGAAAAGAAGCTGGGCACAGTGGCTCACACCTGTAATCCTAGCAGTTTGGGAGGCCAAGATGAGAGGGTTGCTTGAGACCAGAAGTTTGAGACCAATGTGGCCAACATAGCAAGACCCACCCCATGCCCCTTTTTAAATAAATAAATAAAAATAAATTTTAAAAATATAAAATAAAGCAAGAACTTGACAAATAAATAAATAAAAATAAATTTTAAAAATATAAAATAAAGCAAGAACTTGACATGATCAGAAATTAGGAAAGAGGCTTTTTTTTTTGGGGGGGGTGGGGGGGGCAGACTCTTGGTCTGTTACCCAGGCTGGAGTGCAGTGGCGAGATCTCGGCTCACTGCAAACTCCACCCACTGGGTTCAAGCAATTCTTCTGCCTCAGCCTCCTGAGTAGCTGGGATTACAGACACGTGCTACCCCACCCAGCTAATTTTTGTATTTTTAGTAGAGACAGGGTTTTACCATATTGGCCAGGCTGATCTTGAATTTCTGACCTTGTGATCTGCCCACCTCGGCCTCCCAAAGTGTCGGGATTACAGGTGTGAGCCACCGAGCCCCGCCAAAAGAGGCATTCTTTAGCACCCTTGTCACATGCAAGGAGAAGTAAAGAAGTACAACAATCAAGAAAAGACAGTTGGGCAAGCTAGAAGTCACCTGTAAAAGCAGGTTGAAATAGCAGCAATGGTGGCCAGCCAGCCCCCAGCTCTCAGGGTTGCAGGAAGGAGCAGGCAGAGTATATGAATGTGTGTGAGCAGACTGGCCAATGAGTACTTCTGTCACAAAGATCAGGAAGGACCTGTGGAAGGAAGGGCTGGGGGAGTGCTGAGAGGTTTGGGGGAAGGCAGGCATGGGGAGAAGGATTTGTGGACTGGGAAAGTTTGGGTTCCAAGCTCAGGTGAAGGACTTAGCTTTGGAGAGGAGGGGCAAGGCTCACTCTGTTGATAACAGGAAGACTGGAAAGGCAATGTATGGCTGGAGAATTGAAGTTGGGAAAGAGAGGTGAAAATTGTGGTCCTGGTTCTTGCAGTCAAGGAATTTGCCTGGCTCTGAACACACGGCTTCAGTGACTTGTGGTGGACCCTCTTGTGCTATAAAGTAGTATCCAAGGCTGGGTGCAGTGGCTCACAACCTGCAATCCCAGGACTTAGGGAGGCTGAGGTGGGTGGATCCCTTAAGCCCAAGAGTCCGAGACCAGCTTGGGCAACATGGCAAAAGCCTGTCTCCTAAAAAATTAGCCAGGTGTTGTGACACATGCCTGTATTCTCAGCTACCCCGGAGGCTAAAGGGAAAGGATTACTTGAGCCCGGGCAGTCAAGGCTACAACGAGCCATGATCAAACCACTGCACTCCAGCATAAGCAACAGAGCAACAACAGAACATTTTTTGAGAAACTGTCTCAAAAAATAATAAATAAAGTGGCATCTGAAAGCCTAGCACTCAAGATGGCTGATTGGCAAACCATTTCAAGGGCCGAAGACAAATGTCCGGTTTCTCACTGTAAATGGCATTGTGAGCTCAGACCCTCTATCAAAGCAACAAGAGGACCTTGCCTTGGGAGACTGGCCCTGAACCATACACGTTATACTTTTTTCTGTGACTGTCAAGGGTTTCAAAATGCCTGTTTACATCCTCGGACACGTTTAGACCATGGCATAAGAAAAGATCCATGTGCGAGCACGGTGGCTCATGCCTGTAATCCCAGCATTTTGGGAGGCCAAGGTGGGCGGATCATGAGATCAGGAATTCAAGACCAGCCTGACCATCATGGTGAAACCCCGTCTCTACTAAAAATACAAAAATTAGTGAGGCGTGGTGGTGCACACCTGTAATCCCAGCTACCCGGGAAGCTGAGGCAGGAGAATCGCTTGAACCTGCAAGGCAGAAGTTGCAGTGAGCCGAGATCGCGCCACTGCACTCCAGCCTGGGCAACAAGAGGGAAACTCCATCTCAAAAAAGTAAAGACCCATGTGCCTGACACCCCTGGCTCTGCAGGTGGATTGGCACACTGCTGTTGCTGGTGGTCTGACTTCCCCCACCCCAGGCTATATAAAGGAGCAAGCCTTGTGCTGCATGAAGGACTCATCATCACTCTGTCCCTCCCACTCTGCTGTGAACTCATCAGTCTCTGTCTGTTTCAGGATAGGATTTTTGGGCCTTGGTCTCATGGGAAGTGGAATCGTCTCTAACTTGCTAAAAATGGGTCACACAGTGACTGTCTGGAACCGCACTGCAGAGAAGGTAAGCATTCAGGGGTGGTGCCTGTTCGTTCAGGGGAGTGTGGGATAACCATAGGGTGGAAATCTCCCCCTGCTATCTCAGCATTCTGCATGCAGTAGAGTAGAAGCCAAGCTTCTAGTCCAGGCAAGTAGAAATGTAGATGCCTAAACTTAGGATGTTATTATAAAAACTAAGCATTTAAAAATACCCAGTGGGTAAAAAATGAGGAAAAACATCCCCCGCTTCGGTTTGAAATCCTTGTTTCCATACCTTTACGAACATACACACTTACAGTGAGTGTCATTCACGTGGAGTGTGTGGGTAGATCTTGGTTCTTTTTAGCGGCTGCGTGGTATTCTGCATGCTGGAGCATTCTGCAGTAATGGCAGTGTTTCACATCTGTGCTGTCCAGTGCAGTAGCCATTAGCCACTGGAGGCTATTAAACATTGACAACATGGTTAGTACAGCTGAATAACTGAAATTTTATCTCATCTAAATTAAAATTTAAATAGTCTCATGTGGCTATCATATTAGACAGCATGAGTTTAGAAGTTCTCAACCTCAGGTGGTGGTCCATGGCTTCAGAAGATCTGAAGCCTAGAGATGGCGTTCCAAAGCCATGAATGATCGCCTTTTGTAATGGAGAAAGGCAATGGTTCCCACCAAGTTCTTATCCAAGAAAAGGTGAAAGGCCATGGCCTGACTACCAGAAAACTGAAGCACCGCACTCCTGCACGGAACAAAGGAAGAGAGACTAAAAAGTCCCAGCCTCGCCAGGCGCAGTGGCTCAAGCCTGTAATCCCAGCACTTTGGGAGGCCGAGGCGGGTGGATCACGAGGTCAAGAGATCGAGACCATCCTGGTCAACATGGTGAAACCCCGTCTCTACTAAAAATACAAAAAATTAGTTGGGCATGGTGGCGCGTGCCTGTAATCCCAGCTACTCAGGAGGCTGAGGCAGGAGAATTGCCTGAACCCAGGAGGCGGAGGTTGCGGTGAGCCGAGATCGCGCCATTGCACTCCAGCCTGAGTAACGAGAGCGAAACTCCGTCTCAAAAAAAAAAAAAAAAAAAAAAAAAAAAAAAAAAAAAAAAAAAAAAAAAAAAAAAAAAAAAAAAAAAAAAAAAAAAAAAGTCCCAGCCTCTTAACATGGTTAGGTATGGTGGCTCATGCCTATAATCCCAGCACTTTCGGAGGCCAAGACAGGTAGACCGCTTGAGCTTGAGACCAGCCTAGGCAACATGGCAAGACCCCATCACAATTTCTGTTTTCTTAAAAAATATATATTTTTTTTCTTTTTGAGGCAGTCTTGCTCTGTCGCCCAGGTTGGAGTGCAGTGGCACGATCTTGGCTCACTGCAACCTCTGCTTCCCAGGTTCAAGTGATCTTCCTGCATCAGCCTCTTGAGTAGCTGGAATTACAGGCAAATGCCACCATAGCTGGCTAATTTTTGAATTTTTAATAGAGATGGAGTTTCACTGTGTTGGCTAGGCTGGTCTCGTATTCTTGACCCCAAGTGATCTACCCACCTCATCATCCCAAAGTGCTGGGATTACGGGCGTGAGCCACCGTGCCTGGCCTGAAAAAAAAAAATTAATGCACATAGTGTGGTTAAGCTTGTTTGTGAAAGGAGTGGGCGTGCACATGTCTGCACAGCAAGGTGCTTCTGGGAGCCCTGTGAACAATATAGCAATGGCATGAGCTGGAAGGAGGTGTCATTGCTGGAGTATTGGAGCTGATGACTTTAAATTTAAGTGCTTTTAGGCACTGCAAGAAGTCTTATTAATGTGACAGCAGTGTTGAGAAACAACCCAAAAAGGAATGGCCACCAGGCGGAAGGCTCCCTGCCACAGCCCCACGTCCCCAGCAGAGTGTTGATAGCTCAGGGCCATAGCCAGGACAGCACAGTGGGGCTGAGGACAGGGACTGTTCACGTCCCATTCTTCAAATGGCACACCTTCAGCAGACACTCATGAAGCAGTTCATCATCTTAGGCACCCAGTCAGGCCAAAACTGAAGATGGCCAGTAAAAGGCCCCATGCACTTCCTCAAAAGTTGGGCTCCCATCTCCATGACCCAGGCTCCTGGACTCAGCCTCCTGCCTTGGGAGGCCAGCCAGGAGGCCTGGTCAGCGCTTCTCTGGCCTGGCTGGCATGTTTGTTGTGCACTGCCTACAGCTCACGTTAGGATCTGTGACTTTTGCAGTGTGATTTGTTCATCCAGGAGGGGGCCCGCCTAGGAAGAACCCCCGCTGAAGTCGTCTCAACCTGTGACATCACTTTCGCTTGTGTGTCGGATCCCAAGGCGGCCAAGGACGTAAGGACCCCCTCCCTTCCCTCAGCGACTTGGGTCACAGCCAGGATTGCTGGCTGGCCTCCTCCCCTCCTTCCCTGCACACCAAGTGAGTGTCCATATGTGGGGGGCTGGATTTCCCGTCAGGGGCCATCCTCTACTGTGAAGGGTGTTTGCATTAATTGAATACAGACTTCCTTTAATTCAAAACATAGAATGAACACTACCAGGACCCTTGAAGTCTGTGCTAAAGTGGGTCTTAACAGGCTTCATCTGTTCTTGTTGAGGTGGAAGCTTTGGGGCCAAGAGTGCCTTTGGTCCAGGTGCCAAGCTTCTTTGTTTAGCTGTGGCTGTATTTGTATGTTTTACAAGTTCAAGTGCAGTAGTCGTCTTCTTAAACTGGTGACTAGCCTATTCCAAGTAAATCTAAAGAACCCCAAAAATAAATGCTGAGGTTTAATTCTTTTAAATGCTTTTTTTTTTTAATAAAAAGAAATGCACACATTTACATTCTTTTTTTAAAGATAAATGGGAGCATGCAAAAAGTATTTTTCTATCCCTTGCTGATTTCATTGTTCTTCCCTTTTCAGCTTGATAGAAATCAGGAAATGAGCCAAAACAGCAGCAGGATTCTGATCTGAGGTCTGTAGGGCTCCTGAGCATCTGCCTGGGAGCCTGGGCTATTGCTTCTCCCTTGTGTCCCCACAGCTGGTGCTGGGCCCCAGTGGTGTGCTGCAAGGGATCCGCCCTGGGAAGTGCTACGTGGACATGTCAACAGTGGACGCTGACACGGTCACTGAGCTGGCCCAGGTAGCAGCCTTGCTCGGGCTGGCTCTCCAGCATCCTTTCTATCTGAACCCAAGACCCAGGCTTACAAGAGTGGGCAATTTGGTTACTCTAGAGCCAAAGCCAGAGAGAGAAGAGGAGAGACAAGTAGCCTTGGGACTAGCCTATCCCGTGCTCCACCTTCAAACCACAGGTCGTCTGAACAGCCATGGGCAGTCGCTGCATTGCTGGGATGGGCATCAAGTCCTGGAGCTGCCAGCCTTATGATGAGAAGCAACCCAGGCTGCCCGCCTGGCATTGGGGTTTGAGCAGCTATCTGCATGTGACACTGGCAAAGCATCCCTCCTCCCCAAACATCTGGCCCAAATAAGGGAGTGGGGACTTTGGGACCCACGTATGTTCTGAGGGAAGAGCAGCATCCACAGGGGAGTTGTGTGTTCAGCCGAGGCATTGGCATGGTCATATCTGGTTCTAGTTGTTGATCTCTAAGAAAGTCCTAATCAGTGGGCGCCTGTGTGGAGACCCCCACATCTCATCACTGCTGTGATTCGGCCTGTCTGACCTGCACATGGTTAGTCCCTGGGTTCGGGTGTCAGCTATAGGGCCTTGGTATGGGTGGCCATGCCCTCCAGCTCTGGAAGGCATTATGAGCAGCCATGGCCACCCTGCAACAGTCCTTGCGTCCTGCCCAGAGACCCCTGGGAGAGGTGAGGCCTCCAGAAGTGGTGACTTTTCTTTCCAGGTGATTGTGTCCAGGGGGGGGCGCTTTCTGGAGGCCCCCGTCTCAGGGAATCAGCAGCTGTCTAATGATGGGATGTTGGTGATCTTAGCGGCTGGAGACAGGGGCTTATACGAGGACTGCAGCAGCTGCTTCCAGGCGATGGGGAAGACCTCCTTCTTCCTAGGTAACATGGCTGCACCCGTCAGGCCTGCAGCGTGGGGCCACATACCCTCTATATCACACTGATGACAACGTCAGTCCCACGCGGCCTTTCTGCCAGGGGCCCCGGGGAAGATTTCCTTTCACCTGCATAGTCATTGCGTGGAAGGAGGATGAGCCAGTCTGCTGGGGGCAGGTGAAGGGGGCCACCCCTGGAGAGAGGTGGGTCTGAGCAGAGGTGAGGGCAGGCAGAGAGGCCCTGCCTGTGGCTTTCTTGGGCCGTGACCATGAGTCTTTGCCCTGGGCAGGTGAAGTAGGCAACGCAGCCAAGATGATGCTGATTGTGAACATGGTCCAAGGGAGCTTCATGGCCACTATCGCCGAGGGGCTGACCCTGGCCCAGGTGACAGGCCAGTCCCAGCAGACACTCTTGGACATCCTCAATCAGGGACAGTTGGCCAGCATCTTCCTGGACCAGAAGTGCCAAAGTGAGTTGCCTTTGGCCCCTTTTCTTGTGTTTGGTGTTTGATTAGAGCAGGGGAGTAGTTCAGGGATTCAGTGAGCATGAAAGATCCCCCTCTCCGGTTATTCCCTGACCCTGGCCAGAGGAGGTTCAGAAACACAGTGGGAGGGATTTGGGGGTAAAGTCTGGGAGCTCTAGCTCTCAGGTGTCTAAAGGTGTGGGAGGAGCCAGGAGGCCGAGGCTATGTGGAACTGAGCCCTGAATATGTTTTAGGTATTGAGCCCTGATGGATTGTAGGTGGTTTTTAATTTCAGGTCCTTTCCTTTTGTCTGATATTGGCTTTTTCTCCTCAGATATCCTGCAAGGAAACTTTAAGCCTGATTTCTACCTGAAATACATTCAGAAGGATCTCCGCTTAGCCATTGCGCTGGGCGATGCGGTCAACCATCCGACTCCCATGGCAGCTGCAGCCAACGAGGTAGGGCAGCTTGACAGAGGTTGTGGCCCAGGCCCCAGGACCCTTCAGTTTCTCGAGACAGAGTCTCACTCTTGTTGCCCAGGCTGGAGTGCAGCAGTGTGATCCCAGGTCACTGCAGCCTCTGCCTCCTGGGTTCAAGTGATTCTCATGCCTTAGCTTCCCAAGTAGCTGGGATTTCAGGCGTGCCCCAACCTATCTAACTAATTTTTGTATTTTTACCAGAGATAGGGTTTCACCACTATCTCCAGTTGGCTAGGCTGGTCTCGAACTCCTGACCTCAGGAGATCTGCCTGCCTTAGCCTCTCAAAGTTCTGGGATTATAGGAATGAGCCACTGCATCCAGCTTCTTTGTTCTTTTTCTGACCCTTTAAAGTGGAATCTTTTTTTCCTTTTTTTTTTTTTTTT
>NW_016107661.1:508639-531151 GCF_001604975.1 Cebus imitator | reverse complement strand
GAGGCGGGTGGATCTCTTGAGGTCAGGAGTTCAAGACTAGCCTGGCCAACTTGGCAAAATCCCATCTCTACTAAAAATAGAAAAATTAGCCAGGCGTGGTGGCGGTTGCCTGTAATCCCACTTACTCGGGAGGCCAAGGCATGAGAATCACTTGCACCCAGGAAGCGGAAGTTGCAATGAGCTGAGATCCAGCATTTCACTCCAGCCTGGGCAACAGAGTGAGACTCCATCTCAAAAAATAATAAAAAACTAAATAAATAAAAGTACAAAAATTAGCCAGGCATGGTGGCGGCAGTTGCCTGTAATCCCAACTACTCAGGAGGCTGAGGTCAAAGAATCTCTTGAACCCAGGAGGGGTATGTTGCAGTGAGCCAAGATTGCACCACTGCACTCCAGCCTAGGGGACAGCAAGACTCCATCAAAAAAAAAAAAAAATCTCCAACTATGATTGTGAAAGTGTTTGCTCCTCCCTTTATCTCTGTCCATTTTTGCTTAGTGTCTTTGAAGCTGTTGTTATTAGGCTCTCTTAGCCATTTATGATTGCCATATTTTCCTGATGAGTTTCCCCTTTTATTATGAAATGTCCCTCTTAATTTTGTTTTGAAATCTATTGTTTGGCATTAAAAGAGCTGCTATAGGCAGGGCGCGGTGGCTCACACCTGTAATTCCAGCACTTTGGGAGGTTGAGGCTGGTAGATCACAAGAAAAGGAGTTCAAGACCAGCCTGGCCAAGATGGTGAAATCCTGTCTCTACTAAAAATACAAAAAAGAAAAAAAGGCCAGGCATGGTGGCTCACACCTATAATCCAAGCACTTTGGAAGCCAAGGCGGGTGGATCACCTAAGGTCGGGAGTTCAAGGCCAGCCTGACCAACATGGTGAAACCCCATCTTAAAAAAAAAAAAAGAAAGAAAGAAAAAAGAAAAATACAAAAAATCAGTCGGACGTGGTGGTGCACACCTGTAATCCCAGCTACTCGGGAGGGTGAGGCAGAGAATTGCTTGAACCGGGAGCTGGAGGTTGCAGTGAGCCGAGATCGGGTTCTCAGAAAACTGAGAAAACTGCAGTTACAGCTTTCTCAGGCTTATTGTTTTCATGGTGTGTATATTTTTCCATCCATTTCCTGTCTTATTTCTGACTACTTTTAAATTATATCTTTTGTAGACAGCATATAATTGGGCCTTGGATTTTTATCCATTTTGACAATATCTGCCTTTTAATTAGAATGTCTATTAGCATTTTTCAAGTGAGATTTTAAGGACTTACACATGCGCTTTTTTTATTTTTGAGACAGTCTTGTTCTGTTGCCCAGGTAGAGTGCAGTAGCTCAGTTATAGCCCACTGCAGCCTTGACCTCCTAGGCCCAAGCAGTCCTCCCACCTCGGCCTCCCGAGTGGCCAGGACTACAGGCATACACAACTGCACCCGGCTTCACACGCACTTTTGAAAGCTTTTTAGGGTAGAAGTTCTGCTTCCTTAGTTCACCTTGATAGACTTTTAATCTTAAAAAAAGAAATGAACAACAGTTGTCTTTACCATATGATTACAATAAAAATGATACTTTGTGGCCGGGCATGGTGGCTCACGCCTGTAACCCCAGCGCTTTGGGAAGCCGAGGCAGGAGGATCACGAGGTCAGGAGATCGAGACCATCCTGGCCAACATGGTGAAACCCAGTCTCTACTAAAAATAGAAAAAATTAGCCCGACATGGCGGTGCATGTCTGTAGTCCCAGCTACTCAGGAGGATGAGGCAGGGGAATTTCTTGAAACCAGAAAACGGAAGTAGCAGTAAGGCAGGATCATGCCACTGCACTCCAGCCTGGCGATAGCAAGGAGACTCCGTCTCAAAAAAAAAAAAATTGCACTTTGTAAAACATACATGTGAAACACATAGATTTATATTAGCAGCTGTATTTTTCAAGTACTATCAGCTGATACACTTTTTTTTTTTAACTTTATTTTATTTTGAGACGGAGTTTCACTCTTGTTGCCTAGGCTGGAGTACAGTGGTTCAATCTCGGTTCACTGCAATCTCTACCTCCCGGGTTCAAGCAATTCTGCCTCAGCCTTCTTAGTAGCTGGGATTATAGGCGCCTGCCACCATGCCCAGCTAATTTTTTGTATTTTTAGTAGAGACGGGGTTTCACCATGTTGGCCAGGCTGGTCTTGAATGCCTGACCTCAGGCATTGATCCACCTACCTCAGCCTCCCTAAGTGCTAGGATTTGCAGGCATAAGCCACTGCACCCGGCCAATATTGTGTTTGTTCTTTTGACACCTGGCTTTTCATAGTGTAATTCTCTGTTCCTGAATTCCTTGTTGTGTTGTTTTTTTGTTGTTGTTGTTTTTTTTGAGACGGAGTTTCGCTCTTGTTACCCAGGCTGGAGTGCAATGGCGCGATCTCGGCTCACCGCAACCTCCGCCTCCTGGGTTCAGGCAATTCTCCTGCCTCAGCCTCCTGAGTAGCTGGGATTACAGGCACGCGCCACCATGCCCAGCCAATTTTTTGTAGTTTTTAGTAGAGATGGGGTTTCACCGTGTTGACCAGGATGGTCTCGATCTCTTGACCTCGTGATCCACCCGCCTCGGCCTCCCAAAGTGCTGGGATTACAGGCGTGAGCCACCGCGCCCGGCGTCCTTGTTGTGTTTTGTTTTGTTTTGAGACAGAGTCTCATTCTGTTGCCCAGGCTGGAGTGCAGTGGCATGATCTCAGCTCACTGCAGTCTCCACCTCCTAGGTTCGGGCGATTCTCCTGCCTCAGTCTCCCAAGTAGCTAGGACCACAGGCATGCACCACTACACCCAGCTAATTTTTGTATTTTTAGTAGAGACAGGGTTTCACCATTTTGGCCAGGCTGGATACGAGCTCCTGGCCTCAAGTGATCCACCTGCCTTGGCCTCCCAAAGTGCTGGGATGACAGGTGTGAGCCACTGTGCACAGCCTGTTCCTAAATTCTGTCTGTCTCGTCCTTGTATGTTTCAACATTTCAGAGTACTTACTTCATTACTCTTTCAGATTATGATACAATTTCAAGTCTCTCCTGTTCATCCTACCTGTGAATTCTCTCTGGACAGTAGAATTCCTCATGTATTTCATGAGCCTTTATTGATGAAAGCTCATCTCTGACTCTAGTTACTTCCCAAGGGTTCCATGTGGCTTGGACTGGGAAAACTTCTCTTCGAAGTGGCTTCCAAGTTGCCTTCACCTTGACTGCAAGATTCGTTGGTTTGGAAGCAGAGTTTTTAGATTAATTTTTCAGTGCACCTCGGTGCTTTCAGGCCTTATGGATGGTATGAACTTAGGCTCTGTAAGCTGTTAGAGGAGTTAAGTGGTCAGGTTCCTAAGGTTAACTGGTACATTGACCTTTAGTAGTTGTGTTGATACATGGTTTAATTTGGTGCTACCGCTTTATCATTTAATTTCTGTTTGTTGCCTTTGTCTTTTGTTTGTTCCTCCTTGCTTGCCTTTTTAGAATTCCAGTTTCATTTATCTGTCGGGTTTTTGAGATGGAGTCTTGCTGCATCACACAGGCTGGAGTGCAGTGGCATGATCTTGACTGACTGCAGCCTCTGCCTCAGTTTCAAGTAATTCTCCTGCCTCAGCCTCCCGAGTAGGTAGGATTACAGGCACCTACCACCACATCTGGCTAGTATTTATCTTTTTAGTAGAGATGGGGTTTCACCATATTGGCCAGACTGCTCTTGAACTCATGACCTCGTGATCTGCCCACCTTGGCCTCCCAAAATGCTGGGATTACAGGCATGAGCCACCACACCTGGCCTATTGGCTTTTTGACTTTGCCTCATTGCATTGTTTTTTTAGTGGTTACTTGACAAATTGCAATACACATGCTTAAGGCAGAGTTAATCTTGCCAGGCACGGGGGCTCACCACTTGTAATCCTAGCACTTTGGGAAGCCAGAGGATTGCTTGAGCCTAGGAGTTTGAGATCAGCCTGGGCAACCCTATCTGTACAAAAAGAAAAAAAAAATACAAAAATCAGTTTGGTGTGGTGACAAGCACCCTATTCCTAGCTGCCTCAGGAGGCTGAGGCAGGAGGATTGCTTGAGCCCAGGAGTTCAAGGCTGCAATGAGCCATAATCCTACTGCTACACTCCAGCCTGGGCAATACAGCAAGACCCTGTCTCATGACAAAAAAAGAGTTAATCTTATGCCATTTCTTGTTGAATGTAAGAACTTTGCAATCACATAGAAGCATTTATCTCCCCTCCCTCATCCTTTAAGGCAGGTTTTCTCAACCTCAGCACTGCTTACATTCTGTGTGTGGGGCTATCACGAGCACTGCAGGAATTTGGGCAGCCTTCTGGGCCCCCACCCACCAGACGCCAGTGACGTAGCTCCTTCTAGGGTGACAGAACATTTCTCCAGGCATGACCAGATGTCCGTTGGGGGCAGAAGCACCACAGGTGTGAGAACCCCCACTCTGAGGTGCAGATCTCCTGGTGTTTCATCTGCCTTTGTTTTAAACCCACCAGGCAACATTGTGATTTTTCACTTTAAGCAGTCATATGTATTTTAAAGAAATTAAGTAAGGCCGGGTGCAGTGGCTTATGCCTATAATCCTAGCACTTTGGGAGGCCAGAGTGGTTGGGTTGCTTGAGGTCATGTCATACGCCTGTAGTCCCAGCTAGTCAGGAAGGCTGAGGCACAAGAATCTCTTGAACTTGGGAGGCGGAGGTCGCAATGAGCCAAGATCGCACCACTGCACTCCAGCCTGGTGGACAGAGCTAGACTCCATCTCAAAAGAAATTAAAAGAAAAAAAAATTATACTTTTCTTTAGATTTACTGTTCCTAGTGGTCTCTATCCCTCCCTAAAGAAGAGTTTCTCTCTGGTGTTACTTCCTTTCCACTGAAAAAACTTTCTTTGGAATTTCCTATAATCTAGGTCTGCCCAGTGACAGTTTCTTTTACCTGCAAATGTCTTTATTCAGTTGTAACTGTCAACTGTGAGCCGACAGTTACATCTGAGTTGTAGGGACCTCAGTTATGGTGGCTCTCACAGGACTACTTAATTTAAAAAAATAAAAAAAAAACTACAGCTAGTTATGTGGGAGGGACCCGTGTGTCCAGCCGTATTGCTTGTGGAGCAATGGCTTTTTAGTTCTTTTCAAGCGTTTTCATATTCCACTAGTATCTCTGGGGCAGGTGCTGATTGCCAGACACTGTTCTGGACTCTGAGGACATGTTGGTGTGCTGCTCCCTCTGTCCCTCCCAGGGGCACTTAAATTTAACTGGAAGGAGGTACAAAATTAGAACATAAGCAGTTAAAAAGGTAAGAATTTCAGAGTATAAGAAATACAAGTAAAGACAGAGACGACTGGGTGAAGTGGTAGGTGCAGCTGCCGCTCTAGTTGGAGTGGTCGGCAAAGGCCTTTGAGCTGACTAAGACGGAACCGGTGATCATTGAGTGAGGGAAAAGCATTCCATGCAGAAGGAAGAGTAAGGACAACAGCCCAGAGGATAACATGGAAAGGCTTTGGAGGGTCATCTACATGAAGGGACATTATTAAATTACTAATAATACTGAATGCTTTTTGTTGTTGTCGTTTGTTTTTTGAGATGGAGTCTCACTCTGTTGCCCAGGCTGGAGTGTGATGGCATCATCTCAACTCACTGCAGCCTCCGCCTGCTGGGTTCAAGCAGTTCTCCTGCCTCAGCTTCCCGAATTACTGGGATTACAGGCACGCGCCACCACACCCGACTAATTTTTGTATTTTTAGTTGAAATGGGGTTTCACCATGTTGGCCAGGCTGGTCTCAAACTCCTGACCTCAGGTGATCCGCCCGCCTCAGCCTCTGGGATTACAGGCGTGAACCGCCGCACCTGACCAGTGCTGAATGCTTTATATCCCATGGTACGTTTCATTCCCACAAGAACCAGCGGGTACTGTTCCCTCTCCCAGAGCAAGAAGCCCAGTGGCCAAGGCCCAGAGAAATGGCGGTGCTTCATGCAAGGTCAAAACAGGATTCATACCCAGACAGCCTGGGCTCCAGAACTTCGTGCTAGCCACATCCAGCATTGCCTCCAGGAATCAGGTCTAGGTCTTACAGGCTCCTCTAGGGCCAGAGAGACTGAGCCATCTTTTTTTTTTTCAGGTATACAAAAGAGCCAAGGCGCTGGACCAGTCCGACAACGATATGTCCGCCGTGTACCGAGCCTACATACACTAAGCCGTCAACACCCCACGCCCAGCCCTCCAGTTCCCCCTGACCGCCTCTTCCTCACATGGGGTTGGGGTCCTGGGACTTCATTCTGGACCAGCCCGCCTGTCTCCATTTCCTTTTATACAGACTTTAAGACTTGCCATCAGCACAGCACACAGCAGCACCCTTCCCATGAGGCCAGTGGGGAGGGGACGAGTGTCAGCAGGATTGGCTTGTGGGAATGCTCTTGAGCTGGGCACTGGCCCCCAGACAAGGTGGCTGTGTGTTCACACACACACGCACACACACATACACACACAGGCTCTCACCCCAGGATAGACGCTGCCCAGAAACTGCTGCCTGGCTTTTTTTCTTCCAAGCTTGTCTTATCTCAAACCCCTTCCAGTCAACGAACTAGAATCAGCAACAAGATTTGGAAGCCTTCCCATAGCTTCCCCCAGAGCGAAGAGGCTGTAGGTGTGTCCACGTCCCCCACTGGATCCCCTGCAGGAAGAGGCCTTGGGCCCAGATGAGCCAGCACAGACTCCAGACGGAGGGTCCCATGAGGCCCCCCAACCTCAGGTGATGATCTGAGAAAGATGTTCACGTCTAAGCGTCCAGTGTGCCCCCAGCGCTCCATAGACGCCTTTGTGAACTGAAAAGAGACTGGCAGAGTCAAGAAGATGGGGCCCTGGCTTTCCAGGGAGTGCAGCAAGCAGCCGGCCTGCAGGTGAGCACGGAGGCCCGGCCCTCACCGCCTCGAAGCAACGCCCCAAACACCACTGTCACAGAGGGCGTTTGCTCCTCTCTGGGCTGTTCTAGTATTTGGATTTGCATTCCAGCCCTTGGGAGGGGGTCCTCAGGGCCACTAGTGAGGAGCCAAGAGGAGTGGGGGTTGGGGGCGCTCCTTCCTGTTTCCGTTAGGCCACATACTTCACCTGGCTCTGAAGAGCCGATCTGACCTTGGTCCCCTCCCAGTGGTCCCCCCTTCTCCAGTCTGCCCTGCCAAGTCCCCTGCATGCCCACTGCTCTCTGTCCTCCCTCTTCCCCATCTTCCTCCTGTGGAGACAGTATTTCTTTCTGTCTGTCTGTCCCTTCTTTGGCCCAGACCCAGCCTGACCAACGATGAGCATTTCTTAGGCTCAGCTCTTGATACGGAAACAAGTGTCTTCACTCCAGCCAGCGTCATGGTCTTCGGTGCTTCCCGGGCCCGGGGTCTATCGGGAGGGAAGAGAACTGGGCCTGACCTACCTGAACTGACTGACCCTCTGAGGTGGGTCTGGGACTTCCTTGAGGCCCTACCTTGGATAGGGGACCAGAGGGGGTTTGGGATGTTGCAAAAAAACAAGGAGAAGTCACTCAAAGGATGTCAGTTTTTTAACCCTCTGCATGGGTTGGATTTTCTAAAATCATAATTTGCAGAAGGAACGCTAGCATTTATGGTGGAAAATATAATTATATATAAGGCGGCCAGACTGGGGCGGCGTCCCTCCCCCCTCACGGATTTGGCCCCTTTTCACAGATTAAAACCTGGGTTGGAGGATTGCAGAAGAGGAGTGGGGGAGGGCAGGGAAGACGCCTGTTGGGTTTTTAGCACAGTTCATTTCACTGGGATTTTGAAGCATTTCTGTCTGAACACAAAGCCTGTTCTAGTCCTGGCGGGACACACTGGGGGTGGGGGTGGGGGAAGAGGCGGTAATGAAACTGGTTAGTCAATGTTGTCTTAATATTGTTGACAATTCTGTAAAGTTCCTTTTTATGAATATTTCTGTTTAAGCTATTTCACCTTTGTTTTGAAATCCTTCCCTTTTAAGGAGAAAATGTGACACTTGTGAAAAAGCTTGTAAGAAAGCCCCTCCCTTTTTTCTTTAAACCTTTAAATGACAAATCTAGGTAATTAAGGTTGTGAATTTTTATTTTTGCTTTGTTTTTAATGAACATTTGTCTTTCGGAATAGGATTGTGTGATAATGTTTAAATGGCAAAAACAAAACATGATTTTGTGCAATTAACAAAGCTACTGCAAGAAAAATAAAACATTTCTTGGTAACACAGCTGTGCTGCGGGGGTCCTGCATTCCTCGCCCTCGGCGAGATGGATGGGAGGGGAGGGCCCGCGGGCCGGTTGGAGGGCAGCGGTGGGACAAGGGTGGGCTTTCGGGACCTCAGCCTCCGAGGGAGACTGACCTGCGAGTGGCGACGAGGTCCGCAGCGGGACGGGAACAGCGACCTACTGAGCCAAGTGGGCCAATAGGGAGGCTAGGCAGGGACAGACTGCCCTGCAGGCCAATCAGCGCGGGTGAAGCAGAGCAACCCCTCCCCCCCATCAGGTGGGGACCCGGGCCAGAGGCCCCAGCCCTCCGCCCCTGAGTGGTCGTCCCTACGGCGCCGCAGGCTGGTGCGGGCAGCGCCCCTAGGCCGTCCGGAGCGAGCCAGACTCGCTCAGCAGCCAACCTTGTTCCTGAGCGCCCGCAGGTCTCGTGATCCGAGGCGGCCGGAAGGCGCCGGCCAATCGCGAGCACGGAGCCTGTCCAGGGGCGGGGCCGGCGCCCGCTCAGCCAATTGGGGCGGAGGCGGAGTCGGACGCTGGGGGCGGACGCGAATACTGGAGGACCCTAGCAGCGGCCCGTGGGGACGGCGCTCGGCTGCGGCCTCCGGCCATGGCCACCGTAATGGCAGCGACGGCGGCGGAGCGGGCGGTGCTGGTGAGGCGCGCGGGCTGGCGGGCGGGCTGTCAGGGCGGCGGGGCCGGGCGTGACCGCCGTGGCTGTTGCGCAGGAGGAGGAGTTCCGCTGGCTGCTGCACGACGAGGTGCACGCGGTGCTGAGGCAGCTGCAGGACATCCTCAAGGTAACGGTCCGCGTCCTGGCCCGCCGGGCGTGGCGGCCCGCCCTCATCTCCCTGGCTCCTCGGGCGCCCGGAGGTTGCGTCCTGAGCGCCTACTGCGTGCGGCCGCTGCCGCTTTTCGGCAAGCCCCCGCCTCCGGGAACTCGAGCCGACCTCGTTACACAAGCACCTCGGTGCGGGCAGGGGCGCGTCCTGGCGGGGGGATGAGCAAGGGCCGCCTTGAGAGCAGCGGCATCCAATCTGGGAGTCGACGAATTCTGCCTCTGCCCGGCAGTGGGACCTCAGCCAAGTCACTCAACCTCTCTGGGTCTCCCTTTTCTCATTTGCAAAAATAGAGATGACAGTACCCGCTTCGCGGGGCTGTGGTGTAGATAAATGAGCCAGGCAGCTCACAGAAGTAACCGGCGCAGTGCTTGCTGAGGCTCAGGACCGCGGGTTACCATGACTACTGCCTTGTTCCCCGACTCTGTGCCTCTCCTCCTCAGCCAAGCTCTGAGGCTGCCCCTGTGTGTCCTGTAGTCCCCGAGGTGGGCACACAGGAGGTGTTCAGGGAATGTGGGATAAGCAGAGATCGGGCTCATGACGAGGTGCCCTGGAGGCTTGGGCAGGGTCTTCCCACCCCAGCTGAACCCAGGTGAGACTAGGCCACCTTGTTCCTTATCCCCCTGACTTGGAGGGAGGGGGACTTCTAGAAGAAGCACTGGGCCGGGCCTGGGTGAGCACTACCAGCTCCCCTCTTCCCCTCTGTCCCGCAGGAGGCCTCTCTGCGCTTCACTCTGCCAAGCTCAGGCACTGAGGGGCCCGCCAAGCAAGAGAACTTCATCCTAGGCAGCTGTGGGTGAGCCTGGGCTGGGCAGAAACCAGGGAAATGGTCTCCTTGGGCTGGGAGACTCCTTGGGTGTAGGAGGCATGGCCACAGCCCTGTCCTGCGGACCAGTTGGGTGTGCGGTGGGACAGGAGGGGCCAGCCAGCCGGGAAGGTGGGCTGGGTGGTGGGGGTGTGGACGCAGGTACTGCTCTGACGCCACATGTTACAGCACAGACCAGGTGAAAGGCGTGCTGACTCTGCAGGGGGATGCCCTCAGCCAGGCGGTGAGTCCCCCGGCCCTGTCCCCTCCCATCCCGCCAGCGGGGAAGAGCATGGGGGCTCCCACTTTCTATGCAAGCTCTGGGACTCTGGGTGGGACCCTTGGTCTCTCTGGCCTCAGTTTTCTCCTTTGGAAAACGACAGCAACCCCCACACCTCCTCCAGGGATCAGCGTGCACATTCAGTAAGAGGTTCAGGAGGGGAGTTCTTCCCACACAGCCTGGTCTGACATCTGGACCCAGTGAAGCATGGGCATTGGCAGATTAGGCTGGCCACACCTCATATTTGAATCAGCCAACGCCTGAGCTCTGGTCTGCACCCAACCCTGTGCCAGGCAGCAAGGCGCAGGGGGGGCCCCCCTCCTAGGCTCCATCTGTTGGCCTTTGTAGACACTAGACGCACTCCATTCACACCAGGCCTGACAGAGGCTGCCTTCTGCTTTCCCCTTTCCCCTTCCCCTATCTCCACCTCTTTCCATTTCACGTTTTTTTTTTGTTGTTGTTGTTTTTTTTTTTTGAGATGAAGTTTCACTCTTGCTGCCCAGGCTGGAGTGCAATGGCAAAATCTCAGCTCACTGCAACCTCCTATGCCTCCCCAGTTCAAGCGATTCTCTTGCCTCAGCCACCCAAGTAGGTGGGATTACAGGCATGCTCTACCACGGTTGGTTATTTTTGTATTTTTCATAGAGACAGGGTTTCTCCATGTTGGTCAGGCTGATCTTTGAACTCCCAACCTCAGATGATCCGCCCACCTTTGCCTCCCAAAGTGCTGGGATTACAGGCGTGAGCCACATGCCCTGCTCCATTTCACTTCTTTGTGGCTCCTCTTGGGCCTGATTTCCTGTTTCCTGACCTCCCTGTTCACCCCCCAAATGGCCAAGGCATCCAGAGACCCTCTGCCCTACAGAGCAGCTGAGGCCTGAGCTGCCACACGCACCATTTCTGCCCCAGGCTCAAGGGCTCAGAGTGGCTGTGGCAGGAGGTATCCCCCTGCCCGGCTCATCCCACTCTTGCCTGTCAGGACGTGAACCTTAAGATGCCCCGGAACAACCAGCTGTTGCACTTCGCCTTCCGGGAGGACAAGCAGTGGAAGCTGCAGCAGGTGACCCCGCCTCTCCCTGGCCAGTGCTCAGCCACAAGGACAGGTGGCAGCAGGCCCGCCTTGGGGCCTCCCTAAAGAGGGATGGGCCCTGGGGATCTGCAGCCACAGCAAGTCTGGGAGGGTGTTTCCTAGCAGCACAGCCGGGGACAGGCGTTGCCTGAAGCGCTGGAGCGTGGGCCATGTGGGAAGGTGGAGAACTTGGCCTGAGGGCCACATCAGGACTGCGAATCCCCACAGCAGCTGGTGGGATGGGATGATTCAGAAGCCCTCTGAAAAGTTACTCCCTTGCCCAGAGCCTCTAGGGATTTGCCATGGCTCTGGGGACGAGGTCCGTGCTCCCTGGCAGCTCCTGTGCCATTGGGCCCTGCCTCTTTCCCCTGCCCCCTCCGCCCGACTGTCTCCATTTCAGGACCCTTGCCTCTGCCCACGTCATCCTATTTGCTTCCTTTTGCAACTCACACAGATTCTTGTCTTGGGCACTACTGTCTTGTCCATCCCTTAGAAAGTGAGCCACACTAGGGCAGAGACTGGGTCTGCCCCAGGTGATGCCAAGTACCCTTCCCCTGGCGCAGACATGGCCCTCTGGGGCACAGAGATGACAGTGTAGAGAATGTAATGACCTGGGGCAGATAGGCAGCACCCACCCTCCCTTCCTGACCACATGGAAGCTGGAGTGACCCCACTGAATGATCCTTGCTTCCAGATCCAGGATGCTAGAAACCATGTGAGCCAAGCCATTTACCTGCTCACCAGCAGGGATGAGAGCTACCAGTTCAAGACGGGCGCTGAGGTCCTCAAGGTGAGCTGCCCCCAGACCTGACTCCTGGAAAGCACTGGCCCCCTGGGCCTAGTCCCGTGTCCTTGATCCTGATTCAGACCCAGGTTCCAGTCCCAGGGCCTCCACTTCAAGCTGTGCAATCTCTAGGCACTTACTTGTCTACTCTGTGTCTCTATTTTCTACCTATGGGGTGGGGGGCCAGCTGGAGTGACTGTGATAATTCAGGTCATGGGGCCTCCAGTGAGCACTTAGCACACCCTGCTGCCACCAGCAGCAGTGAAAGCCTTCACATTAACCACGTGGCACGTGTGAAGAGCTGACCCAGGCGCCTGGCCTCATCCTTGAGCTCTGCCCCTGACGTGGTGTGTGTCCTCTGGTGGCTCACCTGCCCTCTCTGGACCTCTGGTTCATCATACTTGGAACCAGATAGACTGAGGACTGTTCGAGAACTATGACCACCCTGGGGTGGTGCAGCCCCCATGCCTCCAGTCAGCTCTTGTGTGTTTCCTGAGAGCCACATCGCCCCCAGTACCCATGGCCACAGCTGGATGGCATGGAAGCTGGGGCTCTGAGAAGTCTGCCCAGGCTCTGCTCTATGGCAAAGACAAAGTATGGGCTCCACGTGGTCCCACCATCCACCAGCTGTGACCCTGCCTCGCCACCCTGAAAACCTCAACCCAGCCATCCCATCACCTCCTCCAGGAAGCCCTCTCTGGCCTTTCACAGCCAAATTTTGTTGCCCGTACCCCTGTCTGCAAAGCCTGTGCCCCTGGGACTGACCTCCCAGGACCTTCCATTCCCCATTGATCCAGCGTCTGGCACCCCCATGCAGTGAATCAGCCCCATCCTGATGACATTAGTACAGACATCCTGCCCTCCCCCATGCCCAGCTGCAGTCCAGCTACCCGTCTTTAACAGGCCCCTGCTGCTGGGGTTCCGGCCCTGGGAACCATGGCGACTAGGCGGGAGTAGGAGCTACCTTATCTGCTGTTCCCTGATGCGTGGGCGCACAGGAGGAAGCAGAGCCAACCCCGCCCCTCCCCACAGCTGATGGACGCAGTGATGCTGCAGCTGACCAGAGCCCGAAACCGGCTCACCACCCCTGCCACCCTCACTCTGCCCGAGATCGCCGCCAGCGGCCTCACGGTCAGTGCCCCTGCTTGAGGAGAGGGTCCCTGCAGCGGGGCCCAGCTTGCCCACAGGATGGACACAGGGGGCCACCCCCCAGATAGTAGCTAGAATTCTATCTAGGCGGTTTTCTTGGATGGGGTTCTTGGCTTCCGTCCTTTGCCCCCAAAATATGTTAACCCTGTTTGGGTCTGTGCTTCCCAAATCTGGTGGCACAGGAAGGTACTTGGGGCACCTGGGAAAAGCCTGGAAGAACATCCCTGGGGTGGACACTGGGGTCCCCTGCAGACTCCATGACTGACCACAGAGCCCCACTCCACCCAGCCTGGGTTGGGGGCTTGGGAGGGCCTCATCCCACCTGCCTCCTGCAGCGGATGTTCGCCCCTGCCCTACCCTCCGACCTGCTGGTCAACGTCTACATCAACCTCAACAAGCTCTGCCTCACGGTGTACCAGCTGCACGCCCTGCAGCCCAACTCCACCAAGGTGAGGAGAGACCCCTGCCCTCCTGCTGCCCCCCATGCCCACACCCTGTGCGGCCTGACAGCTCTGGTGCTGTTCTGCCTAGAATTTCCGCCCCGCCGGAGGCGCAGTGCTGCACAGCCCAGGGGCCATGTTGTAAGTAGGCAAGGGAGGGAGGTCCAGGCACGGCCACCCAATCCCGCTGCACCTGGAGGGCTGGGCTCTGACTCAGGGACCCTCCTCTCACCGCCCACAGTGAGTGGGGCTCTCAGCGCCTGGAGGTGAGCCACGTGCACAAGGTGGAGTGTGTGGTCCCCTGGCTCAACGACGCCCTGGTCTACTTCACCGTCTCCCTGCAGCTCTGCCAGCAGCTCAAGGACAAGGTAGGGCCCTGGCGAGCACCTTCATTAGGGGAAGGGCTTCTAACGGTCCTTGGCACACCCTCAGAGCACCCGACCTTGGAGTCTGGTGTACCCCCACAGTGAGGAGGGGTTCTGAGGGCCCTGCCATACCCTAAGAGCACCCCAACATTGGGGTCTGGTGTACCCCCACAGCACCGCTAGGCAGCAGTGCCCAGTCCTGACCCATTGCCCTTGGGTGACCTTGACATCTCACTTGGACCACCCATGCCCTGCATCCAGCCACTCACCGAACCCTCCCCTTGCAGGTCTCTGTGTTCTCCAGCTACTGGAGCTACAGACCCTTCTGAGCACAGCGCCCAGGAGCCTGTCCTCAGGAAGATGACCCAAGTCCCTACTGAAACCCGCGCCAGCACCAGCCAACGCCAGGCTGCTGTTTATCTCCCATACCGCACCCCTCCCCCACCTAACACATTTGCACTGCTGGGAGCAGACACTGGAAGTGCCAGGAGGAAGGGAGGCTGGTCTGGTGGGGTGTTGGGGGAGGTCAGGAAGGTGGGGCTGAGAGGGTCCCATATTCCCAACCCCGCCTTCCTGGTCACTGTGGGAATCTTTGAACTCAGGGCAGGGCCAGGCCCAGGGCTCTCCTTCCTCTCCCCTTCACTGTCCCCTCCCCCTGGAGGGCATAGGTTAGGTGGTGGCACTGAGCTATGAGTCCCAGGGGACGGGCAGGAACAGTGCAGACAGAGCCACCCAGGAGCGAATGTAGCGCTGGTGCCTGTGTGTTCCACAGCCCCGACCCAGGATCCTCTAAGAAATAAAGATTATCAGACTCTAACTGGAGCCCCTGTCTGTCTGTCTGAGCAGGGACCCAGGCTGGGGGTCCCTGGTGGTCAGTGGCCTTCAGCTTCAGGAGCTGGCAGTCTCCCCTCTTCCCAGAGCCTGGCTTCCCTGCTCCCTATGCCAGGACTGGACACAGAACCCACCTTCGAGAGAAGACCCTCTAGCTGCCAAGAGACCCCAGCGTGGTGACAAGAGCTCCACCTGGGAGTTGGAGCCGCTGAGTCTGAGACCAGCTGCCTCCCAGCTAGGTGAGCCAGGATGACCTGGCACAGTTGTGCCAGCCGAAGGCTTGGAGGGGCCAGATGGGCACCTGAGTGGGGCAGCAAGTCCCATGTCACCCACCCAGATGGGCTGGAAGACACTGCAGACTCAGACTTTGGGCAGACAGAAGGCTTTGTTACTGCCAATGGGCAGGACACACAGGGTCAGGGTTCCAGGGCCAAGTTATCTACTCCCTTAGGTCTTTCCTGCAAGAGAAGCACAGAGGAACCCAGCAGGTTCGCTCCTTGTTCCCTAGGAGGGGCAAGCCCCCTTTCCACCACCTCCCCCATCCCCCTGCTCCACCCCTTCACCCCCCTCCACCCCTTCACCCCCCTCCTCCACCCCTATTACAGTTCCGTGCAGGTCCCCTAGCACCCAGAGGCCAGCAGGGCTCACCTTCCAGGGGCTCACCTTCCTGGGGCTTTCCCTGTGGGGCCTGGGGGAGCCGCAGCAGCTGCAGCAGCAGCAGTGGGCAATGACCAGCAGCAGCAGGAGCAGCACAGTGCCTGGGGACAGGACAGGTGTCTAGATGTAGCCCCCAACCTGGGACCTGGGCAGGGGTCTGGTGGGGCCCGGAGGCTGCAGCCACACTTACCCACGAAAGTGAGGAAGACAATGAAGGAAGCGGTGTCCCATGTGGACTGGAACAGCTGGTGGCTCTTTAGTCTCCCCAGGACTTCCTGAACTGTGGCCTCCACCTCCTCCGTGGACACAGACATCTTGGCGTCCACAGTGCCGCCTGCCCTGGCCCCCAGAGGCTGCATCAGAACCCTGGGCTTGGCTCAGTGGGGACCACATCCAGGTCTCCCAGAGCCCAGCGTCTGCCCACTCCTGGCCCAGCGCCAGCTTCCCTGCCACCTCCCACTCCCTTGGTCCTAGGCCCAGCCTCTCTCCTTGCCCAGCCCTGTGGTCCCTACCCCGACCCCAGCATGAACAACCTTCTCTCCAGCCACTGTCTCCTCCCTTTCCCACTGGCAGCTCAGCCCCCAGACCCCTCACCTACCTCCTAAAGCCTCCAACTGCCCCCAGCCAGGCAGGTCCTAGGTCCTGGGCTGCTTCCTGCTTCCGGCTCTACACCACCTGAGGCCTTGGCAACCAGCCCCGCCCTCCCCAGGCCAGGAGAGGCCGCCAAGCCCAGGGGAGAGGGCCCAGGCCTGTCTGGTGTACTTCCTGGCGCCCCACTGCTCGAGGCCTAGAGAGGGCACGGGCCTGTGGCTTCTTAAGTCCTGGGACTTCCTACCTTTCCCCAGTATCCCAGATATGCAGCTGGGAATACGTGGGTGCTTGGCCACTGCGGACTTTGTGAATGAAAGAGAGAAGGGAGGAAAGATGTGAGGGGAAGGGAGGGAGGGGGAAGGGGGAGAAAACCTGCCTGCATCCCACGACTCTAACAGCTAGGACAGCTGTGCCTGGCATCATATAGTTGCTCCTGGTATCCTCAGGTGTTGGTTCCAGGACATCCATGGGTACCAAAATCCACAGATGCTAAAGTCTCTGATATAAATTGATGCAGTACTCTGCATATTAACCTCTATACTTTAAATCAAAAGTCACTGGATTACTTATAATGACCAGGCATGGTGGCTCACGCCTATAATTCCACCAGTTTGAAAGGTCAAGGTATGCAGATTACTTAAGGTCAGGAGTTTGAGACCATCCTGGCTAACTTGGCAAAACCCCATTTCTACTAAAAATAAAAAAAATTGGTTGGGTGCAGTGGCTCACGCTTGTAATCCCAGCACTTTGGGAAGCCGAGGCGGGCAGATCATCTGAGGTCAGGAGTTCGAGACAAGCCTGGCCAACATGGTGAAACTTTGTCTCTACTAAAAATACAAAAATTAGCCCGGTGTGGTGATAGGCACCTGTAATCCCAGCTACTCAGGAGGCTGAGGCAGGAGAATCACTTGAACCAACGAGGCAGAGGCTGCAGTGAGCCAAGATCGTGCCCCTGCACTCCAGCCTGGGTGACAGAGCTAGACTCTGTCTCAAAAAAAATAAAAATACAAAAATTACCTGGGTGTGGTGGTACACACCTGTAATCCCTGCTACTCAGGAGGAAGGCTGAGGCAGGAGAATGGGTTGAATCCCAGAGGAGGAGGCTGCAGTGAGCCAAGATGGCGCCACTGCGCTCCCAGCCTGGGTGAGACAGAGCAAGATTCCATCTCGAAAAGAATATGTGTGTGTGTGTGTATGTATATATACTTAATATAATGTAAATGCTAGATGAATGGTTGTTACATTATTTAGGGAATAATTAAAAGGTCTGTACATGTCCAGTAGAGATATGATTTTTTCCCAAATATTTTCTGTCTGTGGTTGGCTGAATCCACAGATCTGGAACCTGCGGATGCAGAAGGCTGGCTGTGCTAGGAGTCTTCGCCGTCCTTATTTTCTCTATTTTAATCCTTGAAAATATCAGCTAATGTAAGGCTCTGCCCCTAGCACTGTACTGTGTCACCTAGCTTATTTCTCATGGCAATCCTAAAGTGGGTATCACTGCTTTTCCCATTTTACAGATGAGGAAACAGACCTAGAGAAGTTAAGCAGTTAACCCGTCGCACACCTAATGTGTTCATTTCCCCATGCTGCCATAACGTTACCACAAACTCTGTGGCTTCAAACAGCACAAACTTATTACCCTACAGTTCTGAGGGTCAGAGTCTATAATGGGTCAGCCAGGTTGGGTTCATCCTCAATGTTCTAGGGCAGAGTCCATCCCTGGCCTTCTCCAACTTCTAGAGGCTGACAGCATTCCTTGGCCCACAGTCTCCCATCCCTCTAACCCTCCAACCTCTGCTTCCAGGCTCACTTCTCCTCTGACTCTAATTCCCCTCCCTCCCTTTTTTTTGTTTTTTGTTTTAGACGGAGTTTTGGTCTTCCCAGACTGAGTGCAATGTGCAATGTCGGTTCACTAGAGTCTCCACCTGACAGGTTCAAGCAATTCTCCTGCCTCAACTTCTGGAGTAGCTGGGATTACAGGCTCCCACCACTATGCCCAGCTATTTTTTTGTACTTTTAGTAGAGATGGAGTTTCACCATGTTGGCCAGGCTGGTCTCGAATTCTTGACCTCAGGTAATCCACCTGCATTGGCCTCCCATAGTGTTGGGATTACTGGTGTGGGTCACCATGCCTGACCCTTTTTTTTTTTTTTTTTTAAGGTAGAGTCTCACTGTTGCCCAGGCTAGAGTGCAATGGCGCAATCTCAGATTAGCCAGTCATGGTGGCACATGTCTGTAATCCCAGCTATTCGGGAGGCTGAAGCAGGAGAATCACTTGAACCTGGAGGCAGGGGTTGCAGTGAGCCATAATGGTGCCACTGCACTCAGCCTGGGCAACAGAGCCAGTCTCTACCTCAAAGAAAGAAAAACCACACACACAGTGTTACCTTAAGACCCAGCAATTCTGCTTATAGGTGAACTGGGGAAATTTCCCATGATTACTGAAAAAGGGCACTCAGGCCAGGCGCAGTGGCTCACGCCTGTAATCCTAGCACTTTGGGAGACCAAGGTGGGTGGATCACCCGAGGTCAAGAGTTCAAGACCAGCCTGGCCAACATGGTGAAACCCTGTCTCTACTAAAAATAAAAAAAAAATTAGCCGGGCATGGTGGCGTGGGCCTGTAGTCCTAGCTACTCGGGAGGCTGAGGCAGGATAATCACTTGAACCCGGGAGGCGGGGGTTGTAGTGAGCCGAGATCGCACCACTGCACTCCAGCCTGGGCGACAGAGCAAGACTCCATCTCAAAAAAAAAATAAAATTAGCCAGGCATGGTGTTGCACACCTGTAATCCAGCTACTTCAGAGGCTGAGGCAGGAGAATCGCTTGAACCTGGGAGGCAGAGGTTTCAGTGAGCCAAGATCGTGCCACTGCACTTCAGTCTGGGCAACAGAGCAAGACTCTGTCTACAAAACAAAACAAAACAAAACAAAACAAAAGCTTATCAGAGAGACGATAAGGGAGCAGTGAGGACCAAGGCAGTCTGGAAAGCACATGGCCCATTTAAAGAGGGCATCTCAAGTCAGCGCGATAATCTATAAGATACACTGGAAATCTAGATATTTCTGTAAACAAGAAAAGAGGCAGTAGTAAACAAGTTATCTTTGTGCTTCTAGAACGATGCCATGTGCAGAGTCAGGACTTGGTAAATATTTGTAAAGCAATCTCATAATGTTTTTGACACTGGCAACTTAAAACACATGGCACCAAGGATGGACACGGATGTCCCGCTAGCCAGCTGTGGGGTCCAGGTTTGCTCGTCCCAGCAGAGGGGTTGAGGGCGTGAGCTTGGAGGTGGAAGCCCAGCTGATGTGGGGGCCTCAGGCTCCTGGTTCTACGTGGGGTGGGGATCGTTGCTTTATTAGGCTAGGGTCATTAGAAGGATTAGAGGGGTAAGAGTTCCTACTCCTGCTGCAGAGAAGCCCCCAGGTGGGGGGGTCAGGAAGTGGGGGATGGAGCTCAAGATTCTTCGGTTAACTGTCACCCTCTCACCTCCCCCCTCACACACACCAGGCCCTTCCAGGACAAGGCAGCTCCTCAAAGCTCCACCAGGACCCACGTGCACCAGGTACCACACCACGCCGCTTCTCTCTTCCTGCCAGGAGGGCTCCCGCTCCGCTCCTTCCCAGCCATCTTCCCTGCCCGGCCTTGGTCTATCCCTCTCTCTCTGTATCTCTGTCACCTTCACGCCTGTGCCATCTTGCTCGCTCTCCACCTCTATCAACTCTGCTGTGTGTCTCCCTGGGGAAAGTAGGGGCGCCTCATCCTGAGCCCCCTGCCTTGTTCCCTGCTGGGACGGGAGCTACTTCATCCCACACACACTCCCTGTGACCCCTCCAGGATTCCAGCTGTCTGCAGACACCATTCCTGGACTCTGCCCAGCCCACCAGGCTTTGCTGGGGAAAGTGACCTGAGAGAATCACCTGGGCTGTAGGTAGGGACAGGGCAGACCGCTGGGGCTGGAGCCTCTCTGGATGGGGATGGAGGCACCCTGGAGAAACGGCTCCCCACATGCCCCTCACCACGCCCCTGGGACTATGGGCACTTAGGATACACCGGAGGCATGATGTGTGGAGGGGGTTGGCCAGCAGCCAAGCTCAAATTGGGGTTCAGATCTGAGGTTAGTGTGGGCTCCTCTGAGCCCCAGCGACCCCCTTCTCCCCACCCACCTGGTGACAGGCATCTGGAACCCTCGGCCCCCATGGACCCCCTGAGGCGCTCCCCCTCTCCCTGCTCATCCTCGAGGCCCTCCAGCCCCAGCACCCCACCCTGCGAGATGCTTGGTCCCGTGGGCATCGAGGCTGTGCTGGACCAGCTGAAGATCAAGGCTATGAAGATGGGCTTTGAGTTTAACATCATGGTGGTAGGTGAGTGAGAGGCGGGGCCCACCATGGGACAGAGCCACAGTGCTACCCTGCAGGCCTGGGCCTGTGGCCTCACCTTTGGCAGACTGTTGTCCCTCCCTGACTGTTAAGTGGGCCTAATAATGGCACCTCACAGGGATGTTGCCATTGAAAATTTGAGAA
Organism: Cebus imitator; assembly: GCF_001604975.1. NCBI lineage: Eukaryota > Metazoa > Chordata > Mammalia > Primates > Cebidae > Cebus > Cebus imitator. The sequence goes on along the minus strand of NW_016107661.1, from coordinate 510,604 downwards.
ATGCTGAGTCATTAAAAGACAAAAATCTGCCTGAAGCGGTGGCTCATAATTATAAGCCAGGGCTTGGGGAGGCTGAGGCTGGTGAATCACTTGAGCTCAGGAGTTCGAGACTAGCTTGGGCAACAAGGCAGAATCCTGTGTCTACAAAAAGTACAAAAACGAGGACGGACATGGTGGCTCACGCCTGTAATTCCAGCACTTTGAAAGGTTGAGGCAGGGCTGGGCGCAGTGGCTCACTCCTGTAATCCCAGCACATTTGGAGGCCAGGAGGAGCAGCCTGGCCAACATGGTGAAACCCTGTCTCTACTAAAAATACAATTAGCTTGGCCGGGCAAGGTGGCTCATGCCTGTAATCCCAGCACTTTGGGAGGCTGAGGCAGGAAGATCACGAGGTCAGGAGATCAAGACCATCCTGGCTAACAAGGTGAAACCCCATCCCTACTAAAAATACAAAAAATTAGCACATGCCTGTAATTGCAGCTACTCGGGAGGCTGAGGCAGAGAATCGCTTGAATCCCAGGAGGCGGAGGTTGCAGTGAGCCGAGATCATGCCACCACACTCCAGCCTGGCAACAGAGCAAGACTCTGTCTCAAAAAAAAAAAAATAAATACAATTAGATGGGCGTGGTGGCCGGCGCCTCTAGTCCCAGCTACTCAGGAGGCTGAGGCAGGAGAATGGATTGAACTCAGGAGGCAGAGGTTGTAGTGAGCCAAGATCAGGCCAGTGCACTCCAGCCTGGGCAACAGAGCGAGACTTCAAAAAAAGAAAGAAAGAAAGGCCAAGACGGGAGGATCACTTGAGGTCAGGAGTTCAAAACCAGCCTGGCCAACACGTTAAAACCTCGTCTCTACTAAAAATACAAAATTAAGCCAGACGTGGCGGCAGGTACCTGTAATCCTAGCTACCTAGAAGGCTAAGGCAGGAGAATTGCTGGAACCTGGGTAGCAGAGGTTGCAGTGAGGTTGCTGGATTGCTCCACTGTACTCTAGTCTGGGCAACAGAGCAAGACTGAAGCAGAAGGATCCCTGAGGCCAGGAGTTCATGACCAGCCTAGGCAACACAGCAAGACCCATCTCTACAAAAAACTTTTTAAAATTCGCTAAGGATGGTGGTGTGCACCTGTAGTTCCAGCTACTTGCAGGGCTGTGGTGGGAGGATCATCTGAATCTGAAGTCAGAGGTTGCCGTGAGCTGAGATCACTTCAGCCTGGGTGAGAGTGAGACCCTGCCTTAAAAAAAAAAAAAAAAAAAAAGTATAAAAATTAGCCGAGCTCAGTGGCGTGCGCCTGCAGTCCCAGCTACTTGGGAGGCTGAGGTGGGAGGATGAGTAGAGCCTGGGAAGGTTAGGGCTGCCATGAACTGTGATTGCATCACTGCACTCCAGCCTGGGTGACAGACTGAGACCCTGTCTCCAAAAATAAAAAAGTAAAGAGTTAGAGAAAAACTGCCTAAAATGCCCACCCTAACTGCTGTCATGTGGTCGCCACTCCCAGGGCAGAGCGGGCTGGGCAAGTCCACCATGGTGAACACGCTGTTCAAGTCCAAAGTGTGGAAGTCAAACCCGCCAGGCTTGGGGGTGCCCACACCCCAGACGCTGCAGCTGCATTCAGTGACCCATGGTGAGTGAGCCCCTGCCCACACCCCACCCCACCCTACCTGCTCCCATCCCGGTCCAGCCTCTCCCAACTCCGCGCTCCCTCCACAGTCATTGAGGAGAAGGGTGTGAAGCTGAAGCTGACAGTGACCGACACGCCTGGCTTCGGGGACCAAATCAACAATGACAAGTGGTGGGTTCTTGAGGTTGGGGCTGAAGTCATGGCTGTCCCCTCCTGTCCCTGTCCCTGCCCCTCCAACCTTTGGGAAACACCCCAGACCTGGAACAGCCAGGCCCCATGTGCTCTTTTTTTTTTTTTGAGATTGAGTCTCCTTCTATTGCCTAGGCTGCAGTGAACAATCTCGGCTCAC
>NW_016107661.1:503587-508125 GCF_001604975.1 Cebus imitator | reverse complement strand
TAGAGACAGGGTTTCACCATGTTGGCCAGGCTGGTCTCAAATTCCTGACCTTAGGTGATCGGCTTGCCTCGGCCTCTTAAAGCACTGGGATTATAGGTGTGAGCCACTGTGCCTGGCCCTGGTTTCGTTTCATTTCATTTCAATTTGGAGATAGCATCTCACTCTGTTTCCCAGGCTGGAGTGTAGGGGTAAGATCATGGCTCACTACAGCCTCGACCACCCTGGGCTCAAGTGAACCTCCTGCTTCAGCCTCCTGAGTAGCTGGGACCACAGACACGTGCCACCACACCCAGCTAATTTTTGTATTTTTTGTAGAGTTGGGGTTTTCCCCCACGTTGCCCAGGCTGGCCTCTAACTCCTGGGCTCACTCGATCCTCCTGCCTCAGCCTCCCAAAGTGCTGGGATTACAGGCATGAGCCACCGTGCCTGGCCTGACTCCTCTTTTTAAAAGGACCTTTCTGGCTACTTATGGTGCAGACAATATCCCAGAGGGGAGGGGACTCGGAAAGGAGAAGGGAGACCCCTGCAACCATCAGGCAAGACTCCTTGGTGGTCCGAGCCCAGCTGTGGCCCTTTAATGCAGTTATGCTCACCCCTCCCTTACTTGCAAAGTAGGTGCTACTATTGTCCCCATTTTATAGACAGTGAAGCTGAGGCCTCCAGTGGAGAATGGCAGGAGGTCTCTTTATGTCTCTATAATGGTACAGAAAGTGGAGGAAAGTAACGGGGTGATCCAGAGGTCCCAGGCAAACTGGGACAATTCCTTATCCCAAGGGAGGACCATCCAGAGGATGCAGCAGAGAGGGATGGGGCTCCCCGGGCACAGCACACTTCTGAGGGGAGGGTCCACCTCCCGCCCCAGCTGGGACCCCATCCTGGGCTACATCAACGAGCAGTACGAGCGGTACCTGCAGGAGGAGATCCTCATCACCCGCCAGCGCCACATCCCAGACACCCGCGTGCACTGCTGTGTGTACTTCGTGCCACCCACTGGGCACTGGTGAGGGGCTGCACCTGCAAGGCAAGGACCACCGGCATGGGGCAGGGAGGAGGAGTAGGGGTCCCAGACATAGGCTGCGAGCCCGCACCCCGCCCGCTGTCACTTACACATTCACCACCACCTCCGCCCCCATCACTGCCTTACCCGGCAGCCTGCGGCCCCTGGACATTGAGTTCCTGCAGCGGCTGTGCCAGACTGTAAATGTGGTGCCTGTGATCGCCCGGGCAGACAGCCTGACCATGGAGGAGCGAGAGGCCTTCAGGCGCAGGGTGATCTGGGTGCCCGGGACAGGGATGGGGTCAGTGGTGCAGAGGGCAGAGTGGGCAGGGCAGGCTGAGGTCACCCGTGCGGGATCTCCAGATCCAGCAGAACCTGAGGACTCACTGCATTGACATCTACCCCCAGAAGTGCTTTGACGAGGACATCAATGACAAAATCCTCAACAGCAAGTTACGGGTGAGAGGCTGTGGGGTGGGAGGTGGGTGAGGTGATTTCCTTCCCACCCATCCTTTCCACCCAAAGATTCATCTCGCTCTACATCTCGGAAATGTGCACATATTCCCAGCAGGTATGACTCTTCACGCATCCACAAACTCAAGGTAAGCAAGAAATAACAGCTCACACTCACAACCCGCAGATTCAGAGAAAATGTCTACAAATCATATATCCAGTAAGGGACTTGTATTGTGAATATATAAAGAACATTTGGCTGGGTACAGTGGATCATGCCTATAATCCCAGCACTTTGGGAGGCTGAGGCGGGCAGATTGATTGAGGTCAGGAGCTGGAGACCAGCCTGGCCAACATGGTGAAACCCCGTCTCTGCCAAAATACAAAAAATTAGCTGGGTGTGGTGGTGCATGCCTTTAGTTCCAGCTACTCGGGAGGCTGAGGCTGGAGAATTGCTTGAACCAGGGAGGCAAAGGTTGCAGTGAGTGAGCCAACATTGCACCATGGCACTCCAGCCTGGGTGACAGAGCGAGACTCCACCTCAAAACAACAACAAAACTCTTACAGCTCAACAATAAAAGAAGCCCGAGGGTGGTGGCAATCCCAGCACTTTCGGAAACCGAGGCAGGAGAATTCCTTGAGCCCAGGAGTTCAATACCAGCTTGAGCAACATGGCAAAACCCCATTGCTCTTTGTGTGTGTGTGTGTGTGTGTGTGTGTGTGTGTGTGTGTGTGTGTGAGAGACCCAGGCTGGAGTGCAGTGGCATACTCTCAGCTCACTGCAACCGCTGCCTCCTGGGTTCAAGCAATTCTGCCTCAACCTCCCAAGTAGCTAGGAGTACTTGGAGGCGCGTGCTACCACACCCAGCTAATTTTTGTACTTTTAGTAGAGACAGAGTTTCAACATGTTGGCCAGGCTGGTCTTGAACTCATGACCTCGTGCTGCACCCACCTCAGCCTCCCAAAGTGCTGGAATTACAGGCATGAGCCATAGTGCCAAGCCCTCAAAACCCCATCTCAACAAAAAACCACAAAAATTAGCTTGGCATGGCAGCACGTGGCTGTAGTCCCAGCTACTCAGGAGGCTGAGGCAGGAGGATCACCTAAGTCCAGGAAGTGGAGGCCGTAGACAGCCATGATGGTGCCACTGTGCTCCAGCCTGGCTGACACAGTGAGGCCTTGATTGGGAAAAAAAAAAAAAAAAAAAAAAATTTAGTGGGTAAGTGAAAAAAAAAAAAAAAAAAAAACAAAGGCAATAAAAGACAACTCAAGGCAGGGTGTGGTGGCTGACACCTGTAATCCCAGCACTTTGAAGGGCAAGACAGACTGACCACCTGATGTCAGGAATTTGAGACCAGCCTGGCCAATGTGGTGAAACACTATCTCTCCTAATAATGCAAAAATGAGCTGGGCATTGTGATGGGTACCTGCAATCCCAGCTGCTCGGGAGGCTCAGGTGGGAGAATCATTTGAACCCGGGAGGCAGAGGTTGCAGTGAGCCGAGATCACACCACTGCACTCCAGCCTGGGCAACAGAGTGAGACTCTGTCTCAAAAATTAAAAAAAAAAAAAAAAGGTACAGTGAGACACCACTTCACACCCACTAGGATGGTTTTTGTTTGTTTGTTTTGTTTTGTTTGTTTTTGAGACAGCGTTTTATTCTTGTTATCCAAGCTGGAGTGCAGTGGTGCAATCTCAGCTCACCACAACCTCTGCCTCCCCGGTTCAAGTCATTCTCCTGCCTCAGCCTTCTGACTAGCTGGGATTACAGGCATGTGACACCATGCCTGGCTAATTTTGTATTATTTTTAGTAGAGATGAGGTTTCTCCATGTTGGTCAGGGTGATCTCAAACTCCTGACCTCAGGTGATCCGGCTGCCTCTGCCTCCCAAAGTGCAGGGATTAGAGGTGTCACCCACCGGCCCCTGCCTAGGATGGTTTTTTTTTTTTTTTTTTTTTAAGTGTTGGCCAGCATGGTGGCTCACACCTGTAATCCTGGCACTTTGGAAGTTGAGGCGGGCAGATCACCTGAAGTCAGGAGTTCAAGACTAGCCTGGCCAACATGATGAAACCCTTTCTCTACTAAAAATACAAAAATTAGCCAGGCGTCATGGGTGGCACATGTAAACCCAGCTACTGGGGAGGCTGAGGCAGGAGACTCTCTTGAATCTGGGAAGCAGAGGTTACAGTTAGCCGAGATCACTCCACTGCACTCCAGCCTGGGCAACCAGAGAAAAACTCATCTTAAAAAAAATAAAGTGTTTCAGAAGATGAGAAGGAAGTGAAACTCTCGCCTCCCGAGGCTGGAGGGAAAGTGAAATGGTTGAGCCACTTTAGAAAACGGTTCTTTTTTTTTTGTATGACCCAGCAACTGAACTGCTACATATACACCCAGAAGAAACAAAAATGCACATTTGGAGAAAAACGTGTATACGAATGTTCACAGCAACATTATTTATTTTAGTCCCCAAAGTGGAAACAACCCAAATAAGCATCAACAGATGAGTGGAGAAACTCAATGTGGCCTGTCCCCTGCCGTGGGCTGTCCCTTAGCCATGGAAAGGAATGAAGTTCACCCTTTAAAAGTGTACAGTTCAGGCTGGGCACAGTTGCTCACACCTGTAATCCCAGCACTTTGGGAGGCCGAGGCAGGCGGATCACCTGAGGATACGAGTTCAAGACCAGCCTGGCCAACACGGTGAAACCCCGGCTCTGCTAAAAATGCAAAAATTAGCTGGGCGTGGTGGTGGGCGCCTGTAATCCCAGCTACTTGGGAGGCTGAGGCAGTAGAATAGCTTGAACCCGGGAGGCGGAGGTTACAGTGAGCCGAGATCACGCCACTGCACTCCAGTCTGGGCGACACAAGCGAAACTCCATCTCAAAAGAAAAAAAGTATACAGTTCACGGCTAGGCCTCTTGCCTGTATTCCCAGCACTTTGGGAGGCTGAGGCGGGTGGATCGCTTGTGGCCGAGGGTTCAAGACCAGTCTGGCCAAAACGGTGAAACTCTGTCTATACTAAGAATACAAAATTAGTCAGGTGTGGTTGCACTCGCCTGTAATCCCAGCTATTGAGGAGGGTGGCAAGGG
>NW_016107661.1:495821-502818 GCF_001604975.1 Cebus imitator | reverse complement strand
AAAAAAAAAAAAAAAGGGAAAAAAAAATTTTATTAAAAAAAAAAATTCAGACACAAAAAGTCACATGTTATAGGATTCCACTTATATCATTTATATGAAACGTCCGAAATAGGCATAGGCAAATCTATAGAGATAGAAAGTAGATTAATGGTAGCCGGGGGTTGTGGGGAAGGGAGAAATGGGGAGGGATTGCTAAAAGGTATGGGTTTCTTGGGGGGATATGATGAAAAGTTTGTGAAATTAGATTGCGATGATGGTTGCGTAACCCTGGGCAAACACTAAAAACCACTGTACTGCACAATTTATTTTTTTAGACAGGGTCTTGTTGTATGGCCCAGGCTGGAGTGTAGTGGCACCATCTCTGTTCACAGCAACTTCCACCTCTTTGGTTCAAGTGATTCTCCCACCTCTGCCTCCTGAGTAGCTGAGACTACAGGCGCATGCCACCACACCCAGCTAATTTTGGTAATTTTAGTAGAGACAGGGTTTCACCATGTTGACCAGGCTGGTCTCGAATTCCTGACCTCAGGTGATCCGCCCACCTCGGCCTCCCATAGTGCTGGGATTACAGGTGTGAGCCACCGCGCCCAATGTTATTAACATCAACATTATTCCCCATCACAGATGAACTCAGAAATAACAAACCTTTATGTGTCACTTCGGAGTTTACAAGTTTGAATTTCTGCTTCTGGCCATGAGCAAGTATACAACTGAAGTTTACAATAGGGTTCAACAACCTTTTCTGCAAAGGGCCAGGTAGTAAATGTTTTGGACTTTGTGAATCATAGGCTTTCTGCTGCAATGACTCAACTCATGGTTCAAAAGCAGCCATAGACAAGAGTGACTCATGGGCCTGACTGTGTGCCCACAAAACTACATACAGGACCGGATGAGGTGGCTCACGCCTGTAATCCCAGCACTTTTGAAGTCCAAGGCTGGCAGACCACCTGAAGTCGAGTGTTCAAGACCAGCCTGACCAACATGGAGAAACCCCATCTCTACTAAAAATACAAAATTAGCCAGGTGTGGTGGCACACAACTGTAATCCCAGCTAGTGGGGAGGCTGAGGCAGGAGAATCACTTGAACCCAACAGGTGGAAGTTGCAGTTAATTGATATCACACCATTCTGCTCCAGCCTGAGCAACAAAAGCAAAACTCCTTCACACACACACACATACACACACACGAAGAAGAAGAAGGAGGAGGAGGAGGTGGAAGGAGGAGGAGGAGGAGGAAAGGGGGAGGAGGAGGGGGAGGAGGAGAGGGAGGCAGAGAAGATGATGATGATACAGGCTGTGCATAGTAGCTCACTCCTGTAATCCCAGCACTTTGGAAGGCAGAGGCAGGAAGATCACTTGAGCCGAGGAGTTAGACACCAGCCTGGGCAACACAGAGAGAACTCATCTCTATGAAAAATTAAAAAACAGTAGCCAGAAAAAAAAAACGCAAAACAGTAGCCAGGCTTGGTGGTGTACACCTGTGGTTTGCAGTCCTTGGGGGACTGAGGCAGGGGTTATCACCTGAGCCCAGGAACTCGAGGCTGCAGTCAGCTATGATTATGCCTGCCTAAATTTTTACTTTTTGCAGAGATGGGGTCTTACCATGTTCCACAGGCTGGTCTCACACTCCTGGGGCTCAAGTGATCCTCCCACCTCAGCCTCCTAAAGTGCTGGGATTACAGGCATGAGCTACCTCACCCAACCAGTGGCACCAATTAGACTTGATGTCTTTTTTTTTTTTTTTGAGATGGAGTTTCACTCTTCCTGCCTAGGCTGCAATGCAATGGCACGATCTCGGTTCACCGCAACCTCCGCCTCTCAGGTTAAAGCAATTCTCCTGCCTTAGCCTCCTGGCTAGCTGCGATTACAGGCGTGCGCCACCAGGCCCAGCTAATTTTGTATTTTTAGTAAAAACAAGATTTCTCCGTGTTGGTCAGGCAGGTCTCGAACTCCTGACATCAGGTGATCCGGCCACCTTGGCCTCCCAAAGTGCTGGGATTACAAGCGTGAACCACCGCGCCCCAGCCTCCGACTTTATGTTTTTGAACTTGGAAATTCTGTGCACGTTCTACCATGTTCCCTCCCTGAAAATGACAGGGCTCTTCTCTCCTGCCTGGGTGCCCTGATTTTTCTTCTCATCTCCCCAGCAAAGTCGATATCCTCCTATCTCCGTCTCCTCCCCTCTCCCAGGACCGAATCCCCTTTGCTGTGGTAGGAGCTGACCGAGAGCACCTGGTGAACGGGAGGTGTGTCCTGGGCCGGAAGACCAAGTGGGGCATCATCGAAGGTCAGTGCGGGGCCCCTGGGTAGGATTCAGGTGAGGACAAGTTGGACGCCAGAGCAGCCCTGTGCCTTTGGCATCCTTAGTCTCCATCACAGGCCCCTGAAAGGTTAAGCCCACGGAACAAACAGGCCTGGGAAACGGTCCTTCTCTCCAGCTGGGGGGACACGGGCAAGTTTCTGGACTCTCCAGGCCTCAGTTTCCTCCCAGTAGAGTGGGCATCACAGTGGCATCAACTTCCTAGGGTGCTAGAGTGGGAAGTGGCACCATTTGGCACAACGCCCAGTACCCAAGGGTGCCCTAGAGGTTGCCAGAACTTACAATGGGCCTACTGTGTATCGGGCACCGCTATGTGCAGTTCCTGCGGTCCATGGTAAAGGCAGGACTGATGAAGTCCCTGTCCCCATAGAGCTGACGAGACAAGGACAGGTGGGGGGAGGGAGAGGAGACCGCCTCAGGGAGCTGGAGAAAGTGAGACAGGAGGGCCAAGACATAGTCCCTGATGCATTATTATAATTATTAGAAGTATACTATGCTATTTTTTTTTTTTTTTTGAGACAGAGTCTTTCTCTGTCGTCCAGGCTGGAGTGCAGTGGAGTGATCTTGGCTCACTGCAACCTCTGTCTCTAGGTTTAAGCCATTCTCCTGCCTCAGCCTCCCAATTAGCTGGGACTACAGATGTGCACCTCCACACCCAGCTAATTTTTGTATTTTTAGTAGAGACGGGGTTTCATCATGTTGGCCAGGCTGGTCTCAAACGCCTGACCTCAGGTGATTCACCCACCTTGGCCTCCCAAAGTGCTGGAATTACAGGCATGAGCCACTGCACCTGGCCAGAAATATACTATACTATTATTTATGATATAGCACATAGTCATTCCACTCTATTTGCAGGGGGTGGTTCCAGGACCCCCAGAGATACCAAAATCTGTAGATGCTGAAGGCCCACAGTGGGCACCCATGGATACAGAGGCCAACTGTATATATAATACAGTAATGATTTGTGGATTCATTCATTCAACGACTACTTGCAGGAGCCCCCTGTACCAGGCTCTGGGACACAACAGTGAATGAATGAATGAACCAACAAAGAGAAGGCGGGATAGAAGAGAAATGTGGGGAAAGGGCTAAGGGAAATAGTGTCAGGTTGTGCGTACAGTTGGTGCTTACTCAGTGCACACTAAGCAGAGCCCATACTGAGTCCTGTGTCTTGCAGTGGAGAACATGGCGCACTGTGAGTTTCCTCTCCTGAGAGACCTGCTCATCCGGTGAGGGTGTGGGAGCCCGGGGCTGGGGGGCTGGGGGGCTGGCAAGGGGCCCTAGGGACACCACAGTTGGGGCTGACTGCCTCCGGTCTCCCAGCTCCCACCTCCAAGACCTGAAGGACATAACCCACAACGTGCACTACGAGAATTACCGCGTCATCAGACTCAATGAAAGCCACCTGCTGCCCCGAGGGCCAGGCTGGGTGAACCTGGCCCCAGCCTCCCCAGGACAGCTGACCTCCCCCCGGCCCTTCAAGGTCTGCAGGGGGGCCCACGACGATTCTGAGGATGAGTTCTGAGCACCGGCTAATCCTGGGCCCGCAGGGCTTCCTGAGTCCCCAGCGGCCCTCAACACACATCCGTGTATCCGAGCATTTATTAAAACGTGGACCTTGCTTTTTATGAAAAGCTGGGCTTTGAAAACAAAAGGCATTTTGTAAATGACTTCTTTGAGCTACCCACAAATAAAAGGCCGGGTCTCACTCTGTTACCCAGGCTGGAGCAGACTGCCGCGATCATAACTCGCTGCAGCCTCAAATTCCTGGACTCAAGCGATCCTCCTCCCTTAGCCTCTGGGGTAGCCAAGACTACAGGCATGACACCACCTTGATTGGCTGATTTTTAAAATTTTTTGTAGGGATAAGTCTTTGCTAGGTTGCCCAGGCTGATCTTTAACCAACCCCAAGCGACCCTTCCACCTCAGCCTCCCAAAAAACTAGGATTACCACTGCTCCCAACCGTGTATGTTTTTGCTGTTATTTTCGTTGTTGTTTCTGAGATGGAGTCCTTTTTTTTGAGATGCAGTCTCGCTATGTCACCAGGCTGGAGTGCAGTGGTGCGATCTCGGCTCACTGCAGCCTCCACTTTCCAGGTTCAAGCAATTCTCCTGCCTCAGCCCCCAGAGTAGCTGGGACTACAGGCATGGGCCACCATGCCCAGCTAATTTTTGTATTTTTAGTAGAGATGGGGTTTTACCATGTTGGCCAGCATGGGCTCTATCTCTTGACCTCATGATCTGTCCACCTCAGCCTCCAAAGTGCTGGGATTACAGACGTGAGCCACCACACCCAATCTCTGAGACAGATTTTCATTCTGTCACATCAGCTGAAGTGCAAGGATGCAATCTGGGCTCACTGCAACCTCTGTCTAGCAGGTTTAAGCAAATCTCCTGCCTCAGCCTCCCTAGTAGCTGGGATTACAGGTGCCTGCCACCACGCCCAGCTAATATGTGTTTTTAGTGAAGACAAGGTTTCACCATGTTGGCCAGGCTAGTCTTGAACTCCTGACCTCAAGTGATCTAGCTGCCCCAGCCTCCCAAAGTGCTGGGATTACAGGTGTGAGCCACAGCACCCAGCCTTCTTTTTGAAGTAATGTGAGACTCGCCGGGCACGGTGGCTCAGCCCTATGATCCCAGCACTTTGGGAGGCCAAGGTGAGGTCAGGAGTTCAAGACCAGCCTGACCAACATGGTGAAACCCTGTCTGTACTAAAAATACAAAAAAAAATTTAGAAGGGCATGGTGGTGTGCGCCTGTAATCCCCACTACTCAGGAGGCTGAGGCAGGAGAATCACTTGAACCTGGGAGGTGGAGGTTGCAGTGAGCTGAGATGGTGCCACTGCACTCCAGCCTGGGCAACAGAGCAAGACTCCGTCTCTAAATAAATAAATAAAATAATGATAATGTGAGACCCAAGGCCCTAGGAGTCTTGAAGGCCTGGGAAGGCACGCCTTGGACAACCAGCCTCCTGTGCCTGAGAGCCAGACCCAAGTTACAAATCCAGCTCTCTCGTCTGTCCCAGCCCATTACTCCTGGCCCAGGGCTAGGCCCACAGGCCACCAAGAACACTTTCAAAATCCCCAGCTTTGTGGCCTGATCGCTGGCTGTCTTACCTGATCTCCGTGTTCCACCGTCCCCCACCTTCCTCATTTCCCTGCCCCAGGGAAATTTATCTGCCCCAGGGACCAGCATGGCCAGATAACGGCTCCCATTGTGGAGCCTGGCAATGCCGATGTGAAAATCGTGGCAGGCAAGCCAGTTACTTATGCTTCCTGTGCTTCACTTTCCTCATCTATAAAATGGGGATCATGGTACCAAGCACATGGCACAGTTGTTCAGACAAAATGGAATACTCCCTAGGATGTGCCGACCTCAACCTGGAAAAATGGCATGAAGACAGAAGCGGCCTGAACAAGACGGAGCAGCAGTCCAGGGCAGAGGACCTGCTGCAGAATGGGTGAGCTCCATGGCCCAGGGACTCTCCAGAAGGCAGTGAGTAGGTTGCCTGAGGAAGTCAAGGAGGGCTTTCTCTGGGTGTCAGTTTCATCCCTGCATCAAGCCCATGGCAGGTGGACACAGCTGCCGACTGAATAGACCCTGCATTGCCTGCTCCATAGCAATCCGCTGGTTGAATTCACAAACCTACTTTTCCATCCACACCCCAGGCTGACTCCAGGACTGGGGAGGTTCCAGAGCCTGTGGGCATGCAAACCACCCGCGACCAACATCTGAGTTGGCTGAGATACTGGCCCATGTCACAGCACATTCCCAGGTTTAAGATTAGCCCTGGGCAATATGGCAACATCTACGCATTTCAAAAGCACACACCCAGACCCACACGGTGGCTCACGCCTGTAATCCCAGCACCTTGGGAAGCCAAGGTGGACGGATCGAAAGGTCAGGAGTTCAAGACCAGCCTGGCCAACATGGTGAAACCCTGTCCCTGCTAAAGAAATACAAAAATTAGGCCGGATGTGGTGGCTCAACGCCTGTAATCCCAGCACTTTAGGAGGCCAAGGTGGGTGGATCTCAAAGTCAGGAATTCGAGACCAGCCTGGCCAATATGGTGAAATCCGTCTCTATTAAAGATACAAAAATTAGCTGGGCATGGTGGTGCACACCTGCTAGTGGGGAGGCTGAGGCAGGAGAATCTCTTGAACTGGGGAAGCAGAGGTTGCAGTGAGCCGAGATCGTGCCATTGCACTCCAGCTTGGGCAACAGAGCCAGACTGCATCTCAAAAAAAAAAAAAAAAAAAAAACGAAAATTAGCCGGACATGATGTTGTGCACCTGTAATCCCAGCTACTCAGGAGGCTGAGGCAAGCGAATTGCTTGAACCCGGAAGGCGGAGGTTGCAGTGAGCCGAGATCCTGCCACTGCACTCCAACCTCTGAGACAGAGCAAGACTTTGTCTTGTCTAGAAAACAAAAACAAAACAAAACAAAACAAAAAATCACACACCTTTTGGGTCAGCTGCATTTCTAGGAATGCTTCTCACAGATAGACCCGGTTTCTCAACCTCTGCACCACCGCACTTGTGCTGGATCATTCTTTTTCTTCTTCAATTTTTTTTCTTTTAGACAGTTTTGCTTTACCCATAGGTTGGAATGCAGTGGCTCAATCATAGTTCAATGCAGCCTCAATTTCCCAGAGGCGGAGGTTCCGGTGAGCCAAGA
>NW_016107661.1:486002-495373 GCF_001604975.1 Cebus imitator | reverse complement strand
TTCTCTCTGGCCCCAGGACCTTTGCACCTGGCACTCCATCAGTCTGGAATCCTCTCCCCCAATTCCCCAGGTTAACCCAAGGCTGCTCAACCGTCATTTCCACCCTGAAAGTATCAGGTCCCCTCTTTTACATCCCTTGGTAACATTTGCCTAAGATGTGATTAAACAATTCTTCGTGCAATTATTTTGTCCACTGTATGCCTCTCTTGGTAGAATGCAAGCTCCATGAAAGCAGCACCTGCCGGCGCTCGGTCACCAGAGCGCCTAGTTAAGAAGGCAGATGAGAGGACGCAACAAGCATTTAATATGCCTGGATGAATGGTTTTAAATGAGTTACAACCTTGAGAGTTAACCTCCCCCATTAACAGATGTGGAAACTGAGGCTCAGAGCGCGCAAGGGAGTGGCCCGCCGTGTCGACGACAAGGACACTGCCGCGGGGAGACTACAGCTGCTTCCTCCGGGGCTCTGGAATTGCCGGCAGCTGGGGAGAGCCTCCAGGCCGCCAATCCACCGCTGTGGGGCTCGCAGGAAAAGGCCTCCGGGGAGGGCGCGGGGCGCTCTGGGAAATGTAGTCCCGCCAGCTCCCTGAATCCAGCGTCCCCAACTTTCGCTTCCGGAGGGCTCAGTTCTCGCGCGTTGCTTTGGGAAAGACGCGCCATATTCCGGGAGATCTCTCTATGTCTCCCCACAGTTCGGGAGGCCAAGGCAGGCGGATTCCTTGAGCTCAGGAGTTCAAGACTAGGATGACCAACTTGGCGAAACCCCTTCTCTACAAAATATGCAAAAATTAGCCAGGTGGGCCAGGCGCAGTGGCTCACACCTGTAATCCCAACACTTTGGGAGGCCGAGGCAGGCGGATCACCAGGTCAGGAGTTTGAGATAAGCCTGGCCAACATGGTGAAACCCTGTCTCTACGAAAAATACAAAAATTAGCCAGGCGTGATGGTGCGTGCCAGTTTTCCCAGCTACTTGGGAGGCTGAGGCAGGAGAATCACTTGAACCTGGGAGGTGGAGGTTTGCAATGAGCCAAGGTCTTGCCATTGCACTCCAGTCTGGGCAATAGAGTGAGACTCTGTCTCAAAAAAAAAAAAAAAAAAAAAAAAAAAAGCCGGGTGTGGTGGTGTAGGCCTGTAGTTCCAGCTATTCAGGAAGCTAAGGTGGGAGGATCGCTTGAGCCCAGCAGGTCGAGGCTGCAGTGAACTGTGACTGTACCACTGCACTCTAGCCTAGGCGACAGAGCAAAACAGTCTCAGAAGAAAATAAATTTAAAAAGCCACTTCATTCCAACAGTGATATTCACTCGGGATCGTCTGTGTGGCGTCTGTTAATTTAATCCAGTGTTGCTTATGCTGTGCAGTGCGCGAGGCCATCCCTTTCCCGTCTTTTTTTTTTTTTTTTTTTTTTATACAGAATCTTGCTCTGTTGCCCAGGCTGGAGTGCAGTGGCGTGATCTCGGCTCACTGCAACCTCTGCCACCCGGGTTCAAGCGATTCTCTTGCCTCAGTCTCCCAAGTAGCTGGGATTACAAGATGCATGCCGCCACACCTGGCTAATTTTTGTATTTTTAGTAGAGACGGGGGTTTCAGCATCTTGGCTAGGCTGGTCTTGAACTCCTGACCTCCTGATCCACCTCTCTCAGCTTCCCAAAGTGTTGGGATTACCGTGCCCGGCACTCTTTTCGGTTTTAAGAAAAATTGCTTCTCCTGAATTTGAGCCTTAGTGGTTAGCAGCCTGGACTGAGACACGGACTGAAGTTTTGTTACGAGGCGGATCCTTGCCTCAAGCTATCCTTCCCCGCCTTGGCCTCCCAAAGTACTGGGATTACCGGCATGAGCCACTGTGCCCGACCAAGTTTGCTGGCTTTGAACAGGGAAGAGGCGGACTTCATCTGTGAACTTTTTCAGGCCAGAGGAGAGGGGGTGTAGAATAGTAACTGGAAGAGCAGCCCAGAGACTGCGGACTGCCGCACGCTCGCGCATGCTTACTGAGATGCTGGGCTACGTTACCCACAATGCGTCCCTTTGAGGACCACATTAACCACAATGCGCATCGCGGGCCCGCCCACGCAGCCTTGTTGCCACGCCCAAACAGCCGGCTCAGCCAATGATTCGAAGGCTGCGTTACCCACAATGCCGCCCGCTAGCCTGGCCATACGGCCTGGTTCCCATGCCTGACCTGGGGGTCTTCGGCCCGGCTTTGGCGTCCGGGGCTGCGAAACTTGAGGTCCGCGGTCTCACTCCAGCTCATATCCGCCGCTCCGACTCTGGCCCGAACTTTCCACGGCCCGCAGCACTGCCAGTGAGTGCGGGGGTCACGGGGACGCGGGTCCCGGTCGAAGCTTCGATTTCGCGGCCCCGCCAGCGTCGGGGTCTGCTGCAGCCTCGGGCAGCGCTCACCCTCCACCTGAGGGGTGAGACGGGAAAGCAAGCCGGCCTGGGAGTCCCAGCCCTCCCAGGACCCTGGAATTGGGGGGCCGTTGTGACCACCCTCTTGCGGGTGTCTGACGGGGTCTTGTAGGGACTTAAGGGTTTGCCAGACCCGGATACCGAGGGTCAAATTGAGGCAGAGTCTGTACCTTGCTTGGCACAAGGGCCCAAGTTTTTATCAGATTTCCAAAGGAACCCCTTCCATATAGGACCCACTGTAATCATAGAAAATGACGATTCTCGAGCTCTGACAGCAAACATCCCTTTTAGATTGTTTTTGTTTTTGTTTTGAGACGGAGTCTATCGCCCAGGCTGGAGTGCGGTGGCGCGGTCTCAGCTCACTGCAACTTTCGCTTCCCCGGGTTCAAGCGATTCTACTGTGTCAGCTTCCCGAGTTGCTGGGATTACAGATGTGCTACCACCACGTCGGGCTAATTTTTGTATTTTTGGTAGAGACTGGGTCTCACCACGTTGACCAGGCTAGTCTCAAACTCCTGACCTCACGCGGTCTGCCCACCTTGGCCTCCCAAAATGCTATTGCAGGCGTGAGCCACTGCGCCTGGCCCATCCCTTTTAGTTCTGTCAGCAACCTGTGTGTGTAGGCCCTGTTATCATCTCTGTTTGCCCAGTGAGGAAGCAAAGCCCAGAACCCTTCAGTAAATTATGTCAGAATTAACAGGGGTTTAGTAGCAAAGATGGCATTGATTTACTTCATCCCTTTTCTTTTTTTCAGGGGGAGTGAGCTGGTCTTGGAACCAGGGCAAGGGCTTCCTTGTCCAGAGGGCTTATCCAGCCCCAACGCTGCCCTTCAAATGGTTTTGTCGTCTTTCCGCAGGGCCCTGAAAAAAAAACTTCCTGTGTCTGTCCAGAGGTATACAGAGAGAGACAGGTTCAATTCTAAGGCCTAAAAAGGAACAAGTCCCACTGGGAACAATGGCCACCATCCCTGGCCTCCAGCCCCTGCCACCCTTGGAGCAGGATCTGGAACAGGACGAGATCCTGATTGTGAAGGTGGAGGAGGACTTCGGCTGGGAAGAGGAGCCCTCCGTGGAGACGGAGGACCCCAGCCCCGAGACTTTCCGCCAGCTCTTCCGGCTCTTCTGCTACCATGAGGTGGCTGGGCCCCGGGAGGCCCTGAGCCGCCTCTGGGAGCTGTGCTGCCGCTGGCTGCGGCCGGAGCTGCGCACTAAGGAGCAGATCCTGGAGCTGCTGGTGCTGGAGCAGTTCCTGACAGTGCTGCCGGGGGAGATCCAGGCTCGGGTGCGCGAGCAGCAGCCGGAGAGCGGTGAGGAGGCCGTGGTCCTCGTGGAAGGGCTGCAGCAGCGGGAGCCCAGGAAACACAGGCAGCGGGTGAGGTGGGGGGCATTTTGACCCTCAGGTGAGAAAACGGGGCCCTGCTGCTGGGGTTTGCAGCTGGAGATTCCTTGGTCATTGGGTGACCAAGGGTGGCTTCCTGGACACTGTGAATTGAAGAAGGCACCTGCAAAAGGTTTCTCAGCCATGGCCAATGGGTGTCCACCCTTTGATTAACCACATGCTACCCTGATAGCCATTTATTAGCTACAGCAGATGGTATGTGAACACTGTCCTAGGTTAGACCAAACAGGTTTTTGGGTTGTTTTTTTTAAGACACGGTCTCCCTCTGTTGCCCAGGCTGTAGTACAGGGGTATGATCACGGCTCATTGCAGCCTCAACATCCTGGCTTCAAGTAATTCTCCCACCTCAGCCTACTAAGTAGCTGAGACTACAGGCATGTACCACCACACCTGGCTAATTTTGTGTATTTTTTGTAGAGACAAGGGTCCGCCATGTTTCCCAGACTAATCTCAAACTCCTGGCCTCAAGTGATTCTCCCACCTTGACCTCCCAAAGTGCTGGGATTACAGGCATGAGCCACTGCGCCTGGCCCAGACACAGGTTTTGGTGGGAGATAGGTCCAGCATACCTTCGAAGGCAAAGAGTTGAAACTACCCCCAAAGTGGGAGAACACTGGGAAGAAAGACCAGGGGCATGGGGGGCACTTGGGTTAGAATCCCCATAAGTTCTAGAGTTGTGCCATGCAAAACAGTAGCTGCTAGCCACATGTAGCTTTTAAAATTATAGTTATATACTTTTGTGTGTGTGTGTGTGTGAGACAGACTCTGTTTCTCTCTCACCCTGACAGGAGTGCAGTGGTGCGATCTCAACTCACTGCAACCTCCACTTACCGGGCTCAAGTGATTCTCATGTCTCAGCCTCCCAGGTAGCTGGCATTACAGGCATGTGCCACCATGCCAGGCTGATTTTTGTATTTTTAGTAGAGAAAGAGTTTTTGCTGTGTTGGCTAGGCTGGTCTCAAACTCCTGGCCTCAAGTGAACTGCCTGCCTTGGCTCCCAAAGTGCTGGAGTTACAGGTGTGAGCCACCACACCTGGCCACTATGTGGAATGTTAAATTAATTCCTCAGTCATACTGGTCACCTCTCAAGGGCTCAGTTGTCACACATGGCCAGTGGCTACTGTATTGGATGGCAGAGACTGGTGCCCCGAAATCTCTATAGACTGTCCCTCTCCACCTCCTTCCAACCACATTTGGAGGAGCAGGGAAAGCCTCTTACTCATTTTTCCTGCTTCAGTTTCAGTCACTGAACTTATTGAGATTAAAATAGAAAAGTCCTGCCACCTGCTGTTTCAGTGCATTTTTCAGGGCCTTTATGGATGGGGCACATGGGCAGTGCTTACCAGCTGCGTTTCTCCCTATAGCAGCGCCACTGGCTGCACACTGCTGGTCTTTTACAGCCAGCAGAGGAGACATATCCCCTAACGCTTGACCAGATGGTGAGCTGACTGCAGTTAGAAAATCCTCCCATTGGCCAGCGTGATGGGTCACACCTATAATCCCAGCACTTTGGGAGGCTAAGGTGGGAGGATCATGAGGTCAGGAGATCAAGACCATCCTGGGTAACACAGTGAAACCCTGTCTCTACTAAAATACAAATTAGCCGGGATTGGTGGTGGGCACCTGCAGTCCCAGCTACTCCAGAGGCTAAGGCAGGAGAATCGTTTGAACCTGGGAGGTGGAGGTTGCAGTGAGCCGAGATTATACCACTGCACTCCAGCCTGGTGACAGAGTGAGAGTCCATCTCAGAAAAAAAAAAAAAAAAAGCGAGGTGTAGTTGCTCGTGCCTGTAATCCCAGCACTTTGGGAGTCTGAGGCAGGTGGATTACCTGAGGTCAGGAGTTTGAGACCAGCCTGGTCAACTACTGAAAATACAAACATTAGCCGGGCGTGGTGGTAAGTGCCTGTAATCTCAGCTACTCGGGAGGCTGAGGCAGGAGAATCGTTTGAACTCACAAGGCGGAGGTTGCAGTGAGCCAAGACCGTGCCATTGCACTCCAGCTTGGGTAACAGAGCGAGACTTTGTCTCAAAAGAAAAAAAAAGAAAGAAAGAAAATTGTGCCATTGTGGTGGCCAAGAACTCAGGATTTCTTCCTAGCCGGCTGGCCTCTTTCCTGGCCCCTGCAGCTTCAGTGTTTGGGGTTCCTGGCATGGCTTCCTTCTGTCACTGTCCCGGCATCTCTGCACACATGCCACAGGACCACCATCGAGCAGAGAGAGGCAGGCTCTGCTCCCCAAGGGGACTACCCTCCCTTAGAGGTGTGGAATGTTGGACAAGAGGAAGCCCAAGACAGGGTCCCTGACACTGAGTTTGCAGTTGTCTGGGGATGTCTCTTGTCCAAGTGCTATTACAGAGCTCAATTCTAAGATCCAGTTTCATCCAAGTCACCTTTTCTGGTATTAGGAAATAGAGCATCTCAGAGCACCTGTTGATAATTTCTCACACCCACCCCCCTCCACCTGGGACAGAGTCTTGCTCTGTCACCCAGGCTGAAGTACAATGGCATGATCTCGGTTCACTGCAACTTCCACCTCCCAGGTTCAAATGATTCTCCTGCCTCAGCCTCCCAAGTAGTGGGATTACAGGCATGTGCTACCATGCCCGGCTAATTTTTGTACTTTTAGTAGAGATGTGGTTTTACTATGTTGGTAGGCTGGTCTCACACTCCTGGCCTCAGGTGATCCACCTGGCTTGGCCTCCCAAAGTGCTGGGATTACAGGTGTGAGCCACTGTGCTTGGCCAGATAATTTCAAAAAATCCAGCAAATGCAGTAATGTGAAGTTCTAAAATGAGGCCAGGGCTGACTCAGGGCCCTTCTGACCCAGGGTCTATCAGGAGGGCCAAGGAATGGAGGGTGAGAATGTGAAGGAGTTGGGTGTGATGGCCCACGCCTGTAATCCCAGCACTTTGGGAGGATCGGGCAGGCAGATCACGAGGTCAAGAGATCGAGACCATCCTGGCCAACATGGTGAAACCCCGTCTCTAGTAAAAATACAAAAATTAGGCCGGGTGCAGTGGCTGACACCTGTAATCCCAGCACTTTGGGAGGCCAAGGCGAGTAGATCATGAGGTCAGCAGTTTTGAAACTAACCTGGCTAAGATGGTGAAACCCTGTCTCTATTAAAAATGCAAAAATTAGCCGGGCGCAGTGGTGGGTGCCTGTAATCACAGGTACTCAGGAGGCTGAGGCAGGAGAATCACTTGAACCCAGGAGGTAGAGGTTGTGGTGAGCCAAGATCGTGCCACTGCACTCCAGCGTGGAGACAGAGCAACACTCCATCTCAAAAAAAAAAAAAAAAAAAAAATGTGATGAAACACGATTGCAGTGACAGGAGAGACCATGAAATAGAGCAGACTGGGAGCTGGCAGCAGGGAGCCTAAGGGTGGGCAGCGGCTGGGGTGCCTGAGATGGTGTGGGGCCCTGCGGGGATTTTCCTTTTGCCCTTCTGGGAGCTGGTGGGCAGATCTCTGTCTGTGTGCAGGGCTCAGAGCTGCTTTCTGATGATGAGATGCCCCTCGGGATAGGGGGACAGTCCTTAAAATGCCAGGCGGAGGCTCAGACGGAGGAGCTGTTTCTGGAGGAAGAGGCTCGATGCTCCAGCCAGCAGCCCCCAGCCCAGCTAAGCCACAGGCCACAGAGGGGCCCGCTGCTGTGGCCAGAGAGGGGTGAGCAGCACCCCTTTGGAGGAACGGGAAGTGGTGCAGGGAAGGAAGGTGAAGGTGAATGGGGCATGGGGTGTGGCCAGAACAGGGTGTGGCCTGCCTGGATGCGGGGTGCACAGGCTCTCCAGCAAGGAGTGGGTCTTGGGTGGGCAACCACCGGGCTGTTGGGGCCTTTGACTGCAGGGGTGGTGAGGCGGTGCTGGATGAGCTGTGTGACTGGTGGTGACTCTGCTCCTTCCCAGGCCCTCCGGCCCCCCAGCATCAGGAGATGGCATCAGCCTCGCCCCTCCTTTCAGCCTGGTCCCAGGTGAGTAGGGTGCTCCTGGTCTACAGCGTCCCAGGGTCTGGCCCGACCTCCCGTGTGTCACACTTCCTTGTTGAGCGGAGACTTCTCTCCCAGTGGCCAGGGTTTTGGATGTCAGAGGAGCTCCTTCCTAGAATTTCCTCCCTTTCGTCCAGCCCTGGAGTTGCTTCCTCTGGCCTCCTGGGGAGTCTTCTCTCCAGAGGCCGTTTAAGTACTCGGTGACGCCCAGAAGATTCTGGGGTCCAATAGTGAGACAGAGTGGTGACTCCTGTCTTGCTGGGCACAGGGGCCTTTTGGGACTCAGGAAAATACAGGTTCATCTTACACCTCTGGTGTGGAATAGGAGTCTTCTTTGTTTGCTCACTTGTTTGTTTGATTTTTTTTTGAGCCGAAGTCTGGTACTGCGCTCACGCTAGAGTGCAGTAGTGTGATCATGGCTCACTGCAGTCTTGACCTCCCGGGCTCAAAAGATCCTCCTGCCTCAGCCTCCTGAGTTAGCTGGGACTACAGGTGTGCACCGCCACACCTGACTAGTTGTTCTTTTATTTTTTTGTAGATACACAGTCTTTCTGTGCTGCCTAGGCTGATCTTGAACTCCTGGGCTCAAGCAATACTCTTGCCTCAGCCTCCCAAAGCACTGGGATTACAGGCATGAGCCACCATGCCTGGCCTGTTTGATTTTTATTTTCATATTTATTTATTTATTATTTATTTATTTTGAGATGGAGTCTTGCTCTGTCACCCAGGCTGGAGTGCGGTGAAGAGATCTTGGCTCACTGCAACCTCCACCTCCTTGGTTCAAGCAATTCCCCTGCCTCAGCCTCCCGAGTAGCTGGCGTTACAGGAGTTCACCACCACGCCCGACTTAGTTTTATATTTTTTGTATAGACATAGTTTTACCATGTTGGCCAGAATGGTCTCGAACTCCTGACCCCAGGTGATCCACCCATCTTGGCCTCCCAAAGTGTTGGGATTACAGGCATGAGCTACTGAGCCCAGCCCTGTGCATTTTTAAACAGCAGCTTGACTGGGATGTAATTCACATACTGTACAATTCATCCATTTAAAATGGGCTGGGCACGGTGACTCATGCCTATATTCCCAGCACTTTGGGAGGCTGAGGCGAGTGGATCACTTGAGGTCAGGAGTTCCAGACCAGCCTGTCCAGCATGGTGAAAATCCCGTCTCTACTAAAAAAAAATTTAGCCGGACGTGCTTGCCTTGGACCCAGGAGGCAGAGGTTGTAGTGATCCCAGGTCTGCACTAGGCCATGGCAACAGAGCAAGACTCTGTCTCAAAAAAAAATAACAGTACAGTTTGTGTCCAGAGTAGTGCAGCCATCACCACAGTTTTAGAACCCTTTAGCCCCTCCACAAAGACCCCCTTGACTCATTAGCAGAGTCTCTCCCTTTTTCTCCCTCAGCACCTGGCAACCACAAAGCTCCTTTTTTCTTTGTGGATTTGCCTGTTCTGGAAAGGGTTGGCTTTTTTTTTTTTTAAACATGGTTAACCTATGCTTTTTATTTATTTATTTATTTATTTATTTTATTTATTTTTTTTGAGACGGAGTTTCGCTCTTGTTACCCAGGCTGTAGTGCA
>NW_016107661.1:464395-485117 GCF_001604975.1 Cebus imitator | reverse complement strand
TTTAGTAGAGACGGGGTTTCACCATGTTGACCAGGATGGTCTCGATCTCTTGACCTCGTGATCCACCCGCCTCGGCCTCCCAAAGTGCTGGGATTACAGGCGTGAGCCACCGCGCCCGGCTCCACTCCTTTTTTAATCATGCTTCCGGGTCAGTCTGGTGCTACATCTGGGAGCCACTGGCCCAGAGGTGTCCTGAAGTCCCCTGTCCGCCACATCAGGGCCCCAGGCCTGGCTGGCCACAGAGCCAGGGGATGCTCTCATCTTCCTGTGGTGCATGGGAGACTGTGGTGAGTCCACCGCTCCTCGTGGCGAATCTGTCCCTTCCCCAGTGGTGTCCCAACTCTGCAGCAGTGGCACAGGGGAGCAGTAGGCAGAGGCACCAGGACTCACCACTGTGACAAGAGTGGAGAGGACCAGCTGCACCACCACGCTCGGCCCCAGCCTCGAGGGGCAGTGGGGGTGCAGCTCGCTAGACCAGTGGCCCACAAGGAGCAGGCAGATTGCTTGGGGCCTGGACTGAGCAGGGTGCATTCCAGCAGGCGCCTGTGAACTTGGAGGATGTGGCTGTATACCTTTCTGGGGAGGAGCCAGGATGCCTGGACCCAGCTCAGCAAGATGCGCTGCTGGAGAATGAAGGTAATTGCGAGGGACTCTGTCCTCTAGGGGGCTTGCTAAAAATAGGAACTGTCAGGTGCCAGCTCATGGGCTTGGTTACATTGGTCCAGTTGGCCTGGGGCAGTCCTGTGTGCCCAGGGCTGCCCGAATCCCTTCAGGGTCCCAGCTGCAGGGACTGTACAGCCACTTGGCCATGACCCAGGCAGGTGCCCAGAGCTGCCTTGCGATTCTGTTCTTCCATCCCCGCCCCCCTACACATTGGTCCTGCTTCACTTCTGCTGCCCCATGCCCTCCTCTCAAGGGCACAGCTGCTCCCACAGGGCCTGACTCTTCAGCCTCTCCCCATCGCACTGAGCACCACCCTGGCCCGTACCCAGCACTGTCCTCTCAGTTCTTTCTCTGCCTGTTTGTGTCTTTCTGCCTCTCCTGATGCTGCTGGAGCCTTTTCTGGTTTTTGTTTTTTGGTTTTTTTTGAGATGGAATCTTGCTCTGTCATCCAGGCTGGAGTACAGTGGTGTGATCTTGCCTCACTGCAACCTCCGCCTCCTGGGTTCAAGCGATTCTCCTGCCTCAGCCTCCCAAGTAGCTAGGATTATAGGCACCCGTCATCATGTCTGGCTAATTTTTGTATATTTAGTAGAGATGGGGTTTCACCATGTTGGCCAGACTGGTGTCGAACTCCTGACCTCAGGTGATCTGCCCACCTCAGCTTCCCAGAGTGCTGGGATTACAGATGTGAGCCACCACGCCTGGCCATGCTGAAGTCTTTTCTGTCGACAGTGAGAGGTTGCTTTGTATTAGAGTTCTTCTCCAGAGAAACAGAGCCAACAAACACACACACACACACACACACACACACACACACACACAGATTTATTTTATGGCATTTTTATGGCATGGACACTCAAACAGCTCCCTTGGCTGCTTACAGAAGTTGACAAGTCTGAAATCTGTAGGCCAGGCCAGCAGGCTGGAAGCTTAGGATTTCTGTGCAGTGGTCTTGAGGCAGAGTTCCTTCTTTGGGAAACCTCCAGGATTTTCTTCCTTTTTATGGCTGAATAACATTCCCTTATGAATAATGCTGCAGTGAAAGTGGGTGTGCAGATGCATCTGTGATAAACCCTGCTTTCAGTTCTTGGGGTAGATGTTTCCAGCAGTCAGACGGCTGGTGCACACGTGGTCATTCTGTGTGTAACTTTCTGAAGAACGATCATGCTGTTTTCCACAGCGTCTGTACCATCTCACGTACCCACCAAGAGTGCACAGAGGTTCTACTTTCTCCACATCCTCACCAGTGCTTGTTATTTTCTGGGTTTTTTTGTTTGTTTATTTTTTTGTTTTGAGACGGAGTCTTGCTCTGTCACCAGGCTGCACTACAGTGATGTGAGCTTGACTCACTGCAGCCTCCACCTCCTGGGTTCAGGCGATTCTGTCTGAGCCTCCTGAGTAACTGGGATTACAGGCATGCGCCACCACATCTAGCTAATTGTTGTAGTTTTAGAAGAGGTGGGTTTTGCCATGTTGGCCAGGCTGGTCTCAAATTCCTCACCTTAGGTGATCTTACCCCAGCCTCTCAAATTGCTGGGATTACAGGCGTGAGCTACTGTGCCCAGCCAGATTTGCAAATGCTTTCTCCCATTTTGTGCATTTTCACTTTGTTGGTAGTGTTCTTTGACGAACAAAGGTTTTTGGTTCTAGTGGCCATTGTATCATTTTTTTCTTGTGTTGCCTGTGAGCAGGTAGATTTAGACGATGTTGTATGAGACTCTGGTTGGTCATCAGCAGCTTTGGTGATATGCATCCAGACCAGCAGTCTTGCTCTCTAGGGGACGTCTGTCCATGAGTGGAGACATTTTTGGCTGTTAGGATATTTGTCAGCTATATTTGATGAGCAGAGGACAGGGATGCCAGCCACCCTCCTGCAGTGCATAGGCTGGCCCCATCAGCGACTCAGCCTGCTCCAGGCCCCATGAATGTCACCTTTACAATGATTGAGTTACCATGATTGAGGAACCCTGATCTGAAGGTTTCTGAGAGTGTCTCACCTGTGGGCCACTTCATTCCCCGTACCAAAGGCAGGTGGCAAAAGGGAAAGAATTTGCCAGCCCTCCCAACTCCCAAGTGACCACATGGAATCCTCAGAAGGGAAGGAATGAAGTTCTGTCCAGCTCTGTCACCAGTTCCCGGAGCCCAGACACAGCTTCCCTCCCGGGGTCACAGTCATAAGGTTGGATTTTACTTACCCTGTGCCAGAGCCCATGGTAAAAAAGGCCGCTGGGGCCAATAAAAGTTGAATTTATTTGATCTTGCTTTAAAAAAAAAAAAAAGGCCGGGTGCGGTGGCTCAAGCCTGTAATCCCAGCACTTTGGGAGGCCGAGGCGGGTGGATTACGAGGTCAAGAGATCTAGACCATCCTGGTCAACACGGTGAAACCCCGTCTCTACTAAAAATACAAAACATTAGCTGGTGTGCTGACAGGTGCCTGTAATCCCAGCTACTCAGGAGGCTGAGGCAGGAGAATTGCCTGAACCCAGGAGGCGGAGGTTGCGGTGAGCCGAGATCGTGCCATTGCACTCCAGCCTGGGTAAGGAGAGCGAAACTCCGTCAAAAAAATAAAATAAAATAAAATAAAATAAATTAAAAAAATAAAAAATAAAAAAAAAATCCAGATCCGATGGCTCACACCTGTAATTCCAGCACTTTGGGAGCCCAAGGCGGGTGATCACCTGAGGTCAGAAGTTCGACACCAGCTTGGCCAACATGGAAAAACTCTGCCTCTGTTAAAAATACAAAAAAATAGCCAGGTGTGGTGGTGAGCACCTGTAATCCCAGCTACTACGGAGGTGGAGGAAGGAGAATGGCTTGAACCCAGGAGGTTGCGGTCACAGTGAGCTGAGATCACACCATGGCACTCCAGCCTGGGTGACAGGAGTGAAACTCAGTCTCAAAAAGAAAAAACAAAAATAGGCCAGATGCGCTGGCTCATACCTGTAATCCTAGCACCTTGAGAGGTCAAGGCGGGTGGATTGCTTAAGTCCAGGAATTTAAGACCAGTCTGGGTAACATGGAGAAACCTTGTCTCCACAAAAAACGCAAAAATTTGCTGGGCATTATGACGCACACCTGTAGTCACATGTACTTGACAGGCTGATGTGGGAGGATCACTTGAGCCTGGGTTAAGGCTGCAGTGAGCTGTGATTGTACCACTGCACTCCAGCCTGGGCAACCAGGTGAGACTCTGTCTGAAAAAAAACAAAATTAACAAATTAGGTTGGTATGTGGTCTCAAAGTTTTTACATTTTTTCATGAGATGAAATTCACATAACATAAAATTATCAATTTTTCAGTTCAGTGGTGTTTAGTATATTCACAATGTTGGACAATTGTCACCTTTATCTGGTTCTAAAACTTTTTATTTGAAACAGGGTCTCACTCTGTCACCCAGGTTGGAGTGCAGTGGCACAGTCTTGACTCACTGCAGCTTCAACCTCCCAGGCTCAGGTGATTCTCCCACCTCAGCCTCCCAAGTAGCTGGGACTATAGGCCTATGCCACCACGCCCGGCTAATTTGGAAAATTTTTTTGGTAGACATAGAGTCTCACTATGTTACCCAGGCTCAAAAACTTTTTTTTTTTGAGATGGAGTCTCACTCTGTCACCCAGGCTGGAGTGCAGTGGCATGACCTCGACTCACTGCAACTTCTGTCTCCCCGGTTCAAGCGATTCTCCTGCTTGAGCCTCCCAAGTAGCTGGGATTACAGGCGTGAGCCACCACGCCCAGCTTCCTCTTTTATAGATGTAGAATTTGAGGCTCAGTAAGCGCCAAACCCACCTTTGGCTTTCCAGAAGTTGGGCCTGGAGATGGGAGGGGAGGGCAAGGAGGATTCGCCCAGGAGCTCTGGGTGTGGAAGTGTCTTAAAGTGGACATTTCCAAGGGCAGTGGGTGGTTCTGTCCCTCCCCTGTGGGGTCAGTGTGTGGCTGCCACGCACAGAGCTTCTCTCCGGACTGGTGTGAAGACAGCTGCTCCCCCACACCACCAAGCATCATGGTGTGCTTTGTGCCACCAGGTACCCTGTCACCCTCATGCTGCAGACGAGGAACAGAGAAGTCAAGGGCTTTTTCCTGGAAGTGGCAAAGCCTGGATCACTGCAGGCCCCTCTCCCTGTTCTCCTGTCCTGACGGTGTCGGCTCTAGAACTTGGATCTACAGAGGGGCCTCAGGGGCTGCACCAAGTATATGACAACAGAGGGCCAATGGCTGGGACCCATGACTGCCCTGCTCAGCCAGAGCAGCCCAGAGCAGGGCTTCTCAACGTTGGCGCTTTTGGCGTTTGGGCCGGATGGCTCTTCACATGGGTCTGCCTGTGCTGGCAGGAGCTTTTCCAGCTGCCCAGGCCCCTGCCCATTAGAGACTACTTACAACCCCCTCCCCAGACTTGACAAAAATGTTTCCAGACCTTGCCACCAGGTAGGAACCCCTGACTTAGAGCATACAGCAGAGTCCAGAGCTTGATGGCCCTTGCTCTGTAACTTACCAGCCCAGTGATTCTGGGTAAGTTCCTTAACACTTTTGTGCCTCGGTTTCCCCATCTGCAAGATGCAGATAGTAACAGCACTGACCCACTGCTTATTGTGATGGTTAAATAAGTTCCTGTGTGTTTGTTTTATTGATTTAGTTTTTGAAACAGGGTATCACTCTGTCACCCAGGCTGGAGTGTCGTGGCATGATCACGGCTCACTGCGGCCTTGACCTCCTGGATGCAAGTGACCCTCCCACCTCAGCCTCTTGAGTAGCTAGGACTACAGGCACACGCCACCATGCCCAGCTAGTTTTGTTTATTTTCTGTCAAGACAAGATCTCCCTGTCTTGCCCATGCTGGTCTTGAACTCTTGGGCTCAAACAATCCTCTTGCCTCAGCCTCCCAAAGTGCTGGGATTACAGGCATGAGCCACCATGCTGGGTCCCTCTAGACGTTTTGTACGGGAACTTTAGGAGCCCCATAAAGCCTTCATCTTCCTTTCTATTAGGAGCATTTCTCAGCTGGGCACGGTGGCTTACTCCCGTAATCCCAGCACTTTGCAGGGCCAAGGTGGGCAGATCATCTGAGGTTAGGAGTTTGAGACCAGCCTGGCCAACATGGTGAAACCCCATCTCTACTAAAAATACAAAAGTTAGCTCGGCATGGTGACAGGCACCTATAATCCCAGCTACTGGGGAGGCTGAGGTAGGAGAATTACTTAAACCTGGGAGGTAGAGGTTGTAGTGAGCCCAGATCATGCCATTGCGCTCCAGCCTGGCAGACAAGAGCAAGACTGAATCTCAAGAAAAACAAATCATTTCCCTTGCCCTCTTGCCATGAATTCCTAGAGACTATGCTTTCTCTGTCTCAGGACCTGTGATACAGTTGGTGGATGGTGGTGATGGCAGAGAGGACGCCCCGGTGAGGATGGAGTGGTACCGAGTGTTCTCGGCGCGATGCCAGGGCCCTGGCCACCCGCTCCCAAGTCAGAGGCCAGCCCCAGTCAGGGGCTTGGCCAGGCCTGAGCAACCAAGAGGTGGCCCCCCATCAGGAAGAGGGGCTTCCCATGGGGCGGACAAGCCGTACACCTGCCCCGAGTGTGGCAAAGCCTTCAGCAAAACGTCCCACCTGACCAAGCACCAGCGCACACACACGGGTGAGCGGCCTTACAAGTGCCTGGTGTGCGGGAAGGGCTTCAGCGACCGCTCCAACTTCAGCACACACCAGAGGGTGCACACGGGTGAGAAGCCCTACCCGTGCCCCGAGTGTGGGAAGCGCTTCAGCCAGAGCTCCAGCCTGGTCATCCACCGCAGGACGCACAGCGGGGAGCGGCCCTACGCCTGTACCCAGTGCGGGAAGCGCTTCAACAACAGCTCCCACTTCAGCGCCCACCGCCGGACGCACACAGGTGAGAAGCCCTATACCTGCCCAGCCTGTGGCAAGGGCTTCCGCCGGGGCACCGACCTGCACAAGCACCAGCGGACCCACATGGGGGCAGGCTCCCTGCTGACGCTCCCGCCAGTGGCTCCTGGAGGCCCCGGGGCCAAGGCCTGATCACCATATCTGAAACTGCCTTTCCAGGACTCTCGTTCCTGGGCACAGAATTCAGGAAGCTGCCAGAGACCCTGGTCCGAAAGCATCGCCTGTTGCCTCCCATGGCCCAGTATGAGGTCAGCAGGAGACATTTGGGATGCTCAGACCAAGGAGGAAGCTGGGCACTGGGTACAGAGCAAGGGCAAGGACAGGCTGTGTGAGTGTCCAGTGGCGGCCAGAACAGACGAGACAGAGCGAGGACTTCAGACACGGTGACACACTCAGGAAGCCAGAAGCCCGTACCCAAGGTGTTAGTGGGGCTGGCTCCTGGAGGGCCTGGGAGGTCCATCAGCCTCTTCCAGCATCCGGTAGCTGCTGGCGTGTACCCTCATCGCTGCGTCCGTTCCTGTCCCCTGTGTGTCTGTGACCCTGTGCGCCATCTTTGTGTGTCCTCCCCTGCCTTTTTTTTTTTTTTAAAGACAGCCTTGCTGTGTCACCCAGCTGGGAGTGAAGTGCCATGATCATAGCTTACTGCAGCCTCGAACCCCTGGGCTCAAGTGATCCTCCTGCCTTGGCCTCCTCAGTAGCTGGATTACAGATGTGTGCCGCCATGCCCAGCCTCTTTTTGGTAGGGCCACCACTCACTTGGTTTAGGTTCCCCCAATTCACTGTAACCTCATCTTAACTAATTATATCATCAAAACTGGTGTTTGCAAACAAGGTCACATTCTGAGCTCTGGGTAGACATGAATTTGAGGGGCCCCTCTCTGGCCTGCCGTAAGGATCCCTGATGTACCCCAGCCTTCCCAGGACCTGTCCTCCAGCTTCTCCTCCATCCTGCTAGGGTTTCCAAATGCCTGGGGCTGGCCAGCATTCCAGTCCCTTTTGCAGATCCATATCTGCCCTGCAGGCTGGCAGACACCTGGGGCGGGAACACAACCCTGAGTTCCATCTTCCTGACCTGTCACCAGGGATGCGACAGGCCTGACGCCTCCCCAGGGACGAGGTTCAGGGCCACCTTTGCTTCTGGCTCCTTAGTGTCTGGGACATGGCCTTCCATGGTCACCCCCCTTTGTCTTTCTAAGGTAAGAAGCCTTCACCTTCCAGCTTCTGTCTGGCCTGTGCTGTGTGGGAGCGTCTGGTCTGTACACATCATCTCAGCGTGTGAGTGGCTGAGGTGAGTGGTGTAATAGAGTCCTCGGTGTGTGTAGTTGTCTCAGAAGTCATAGGACGGCTGTGGACACCACTGGGTTCTGGAATGTTCCAGCTGGGCAGTGGTGGTTCCTCATGGGTAGGTAGCCTTGGCCCTTGTCCCAGCCTGGGATGCTCCATTCCATTTGTCACACGGTCACCGTATATACGTGCACAGTTTGATCTTGTGGCACAGCCCATGTTCCAGCTGCGTGACCTGCCCTTTCCTCGTTCCCTTAACTAACATAAGTAGTCAGTGCCTCTGGCCCCTGTGTACTCTGTCCTTTGTCTGCAGAGTGAGGCTGCCTGGTTGAGGAACGGCTCCTACCTTCTAGATCAGCTCTGGGAGCTCTCGTGGGGCATAAGGTACCCAGCTAGATGTGGCCAGGTCACCTTCCCACCAGCTAGCAAAGCACCTGGTATTGCTGACACCCATCTGCCCGTTGCAGCCTGAGCCCCCAGGCCTCTCACATGAAGGCCTGTGCTGGAGGTGGCAGCCTGGGGGAAAGTGTGATTGGGGTCTGCCCACTTCCTTTGTTCTGCTATGGCCAGGGCCTCTCGCTGGCTCAGAGGGTCCCTTCCCATCTGGGTGTCATCCTCAGTGCTCACGTGATGGAGTGTCACAGGAGCTGTGAGTCCCAAGTGCATGCATGTTGTGATGTTCTCTCATGCATTCCAGTGGGGGGGCTCCCATTATTATTATTATTATTTTGAGATGGATTTTTTCTCTGTTGCCAGGCTGGAGTGCAGTGGTCCGATCTAGGCTCACTGCAACCTCCGCCTCCCGGGTTGAAGCAATTTTCCTGCCTCAGCCTCCTGAGAACTTGGGACTACAGGCGCCTGCCACCACACCCAGCTAATTTTTATATTTTTAGTAGAGACGGGGTTTCATCATGTTGGCCAGGATGGTCTTGATCTCTTGACGTCGTATCTGCCTGCCTCAGCCTCCCAAAGTGCTGGGATTACAGGCGTGAGCCACCGCGCCTGGCCATGATTCTCTGGGTGGAGGAACTGGGGCACTGGGAGTGTGAAAACCTTGCCTGGGTGGTGGAGCCAACTTAGGATCCAGGTCTGACTTCCCACCCCTTTCCCTTTGCCTTGACAGACACTAATTCACAGAGTTGAACTTGGAACAATTTATTCTCCATCACTGTGGAACATTCTCAGTGAACTTACTGGCATTAAAGGGGCGGGGGGTGATGGAAGAAAATGGGGTTAAAGAATAAGAACAGCTTTTGCTTTTTACAGCTAGGCAGCCACAGCAGAGGCTGCCAGACTGTGAGGGCAGAGTACGGGGTTGTAGCCCGGTTCTGGCTGCCTGTAGGGTCTCTGCAGGTGGGAGAGGGCATGGGAGCTGGGAGGCAGGCAGCCTGGCCTTGTGCCCTGCAGGAGGGGCCTCCTGGGAGTTTGTGGTATCCTGTCTTGCCTTTGGCTTGTAATGAAAACACTCATCATTGGGAGTGAGGTCAGGTGTGGGGTCCGTTGCTAGATCACATGGGGTCTGGAGAGCAGAGGTCTGTGGCCCCAGTCTTGGCAGCCTGTGGCCATGGCCAGACAGGGCCTGTCTTTTGCCTGGTATAAGGCTTGATGCAAAGAGACCCTTGCCCATCCTTGGTGGCATGGCAGAGGGGGGTGAGCCACAGGGGAAGCTGGGAGACTTGACCAAAAGCCAGGCGCCCTGCTATGCTGCCTGAGCCTGAGGTGCAGTGGGGCCCGAGGTGGTGATTTCTCTGTTCTTCCCACAGAGCAGGCAGCAGGACACATCCTGGAGACAAGGTGGGGGAGAGAGCAGGTGCCCAGGTCAGGGCTGATCACAGCAGTTACAAAAGCTTCCTGTGAAGATGGGGCTGCAGGATGGTGCTGGCAAAGAAACAGGACCCAGGAAGACCAGGCATGTCCTGTCATTGGAGTGGGTCTCGGCAAGGGGCAAGCAGCTGTCCCCAGCTCTTGGTGGTGATCAGCAACTGAGGCCTCTGCTCCACGCTACACAGGACAGCGTTTCCAGGGGTTTCCTGTATTCTGTCTAGATTCATAAAGGTCAAAGGCCTTGAGAGTCTATGTGTGCCTATCTTAGGTAAAGAAGAGAAAGAGAAAGCCAATTCTCATTGTTACCCCCTTTCAAAAAGTTCATTAAGAGCCAGGCATGGCATTTCACCCGTCGTGCTGTCCCTGCCCATCTCTTAGAGGACCAGACCCCATTATCCCAAGCTGTTGTCGTGTGTTAGGTACAGATTTGTGTCTGCATCCTTGCTTTAAAGGCATACATCTGTGGCTGAGCTCTAACAGGGTCTGAGGGTCCCTGCCTCTGGAAGCCCCCTGCTAGTGGAAACGCAGGGAGAGCAAAGGGACAGCAGGGCCCAGGGTCCATGGCAAGTCAGCCCGCCCCTGCCCACTCCTGGGATCCCACTACCTGGGTGTCTACAGTTGGTCCAGAGGAGGTACCAGGGCCTCCCTGGCTGCCTCTGGCTCTAGAGTGTCCCCTAGGGCTCTGGGTCTGCCTCCTGGGAGTTGGCCCTGGGTGTTCTGCCTCTCAGCACAGAGCTTCATGTGTTGCTTCCTCCAAGTTCCTGATCCAGCAGCATCTTCAGGGACCTGAGCCCCACCACCACCAGGCCCCTTGCTGGCAGGCAGCTCAAGCTGGGCTGTCCTGTTCCGAAAGGTCCTGAGCTGCTGGAGAAGCTGGCTCTTCCCGGTACAGCTCCTGTGACACGAGACCAAACTCAGCCCTGTGGGGGCCACACCTCCCAGCACTCAACACTGAAACAGGACAAAAGCAGGTGGGCCCAGTTCCCATTTCAAAGTAAGAATGCCATTCAGGTGGCCAGTCACCGCTGCCACTGCTGGGACCCAGTGGACATGGGTGAGATGATGGAAGCTGTGCCGCCCCCCTGCCCTATGTGGTAGGTACAGCAGGACCTCACCACAGGCGGTAAATGTGCCAGGTGGAGGGCTTCCTGCAGGAAGCAGAGCGGATATCTGCAGGTGGCGGGAGGCCCCTTGGTGGTTACCGTAGCCCCAGGGAGGAAGCAGATGCCCCCTCTGTGTCTCCCATAGCTGCCATCTCCTCTTCCTCCTCCTCCTCGCTGTCAGAGGAGCTGTGGGGGAGAGAAATGGGTTTCTGGATGTGCTCACTCCACCCAACATTCCAACTCCTGTTGGGGCTTGAGGCACTCGGGCTTCCCTGGTGACCCAATACAAGAGGGCAATGGACACACTGGAGGCTGGCGGATGTCCTGCCAGGAGGTGAGGGCAGGTGTGGGCGATGCCCTCCAGCTTAATGTGTTGGGCTCAAGCCCAGCTTGAGGGGGTGTGCCCCGTGCCCCTCTTCCCTCCCTCCCTCCAGGGACCCAGGGGGACTCTACGCCAGGCCCAGTTCACCCATGCTAAAAGCACTTCTCAATTGAGCAACGATCCAAAGCATTTTGAAATCCCTGGTCCTTCCCAGTGGGATCCACCAGCTTTGTGAGGTCAACAGGCAACTTTGCAAAGTTGAGGCTGCCATGGGGTAGTCACTGCCCTCCAGACCTTTCTGGGAACAGGTGGCCTGGTGACTCCGTCTGCCGCAGGTCAATGAAAATGGTGGGGGGCTCCGTGTTAAGCCTCATGGGCTCGGCCAGCTGTGGGCCTGGCACGGCCTGGGAGCCTGGCTTCCTGGAAGCACATCTGAGATGAGAGAAACAGGCACTGTAGAGTCATTTGTCTGTGATGACTCTGTTTGTCCAGTCACAGTGCTCATGGCTGCCACCCAGTGAGTGCCCACTCTGCCAATGGGCACATCAAACATATTTGCTCTTTTACTCTTCAGAACAGCCCTCAAGATTTAGGCCAGCACTGGCCAACAGAACTTCCCTGATGATGGAGATGCTCTTTATCTGTGGTAAGTACAGCCATTTGCCACAAATGGCTAAGTTTACATTTAAGCCAATTATAATCAAATGAATAAAAAATTTAGTTCCTCAGTCACACTCACCATGTTAGGTGTTTAACAGCCACACATGGCCAATGGCTGTCATGGTTAACAGTGCAGGTCTCGCCATTTCTTTTTACTTTTTTTTTTTGAGGGGGAGTCTTGCTCTGTTGCCCAGGCTGGACTGCAGTGGTGAGACCTTGGTCACTGCAACCTCCGCCTCCTGGGTTCTAGCAATTCTCTCGCCTTACCCTCCTGAGCAACTGGGATTACAGGCATGCACCACCAAGCCCAGATTATTTTTATGTATTTTTAGTAGAGATGGGATTTCGGCATGTTGGCCAGGCTGGTCTCGACCTCCTGACCTCAGGCAATCCATTCACCTTGGTCTCCCAAAGTGCTGGGATTATAGGTGTGAGCCACCATGCCTAGCCATCTCTGTTAGGTACTTTTAGTTTCCAGGCACAGAAATCCACTGCTGCTCAGGTGAAAAGGGATTCACTGGCTCTCAGATTCCTAAAGTGTGCTACAACCAAACTGTGGGGAGAGCAGGCATATCGCAGGGCCTTGCAGGACCCTGGGGCTCTGCGTCCACCTCTGCCTCTCCCAGCTTCACTGTAGCTTGCCTTTCTCCCTGTGGGGAGCGACTACCTGATCAGATGTTTGAGGGTGACTGAGAAAAAGCACATCGAGCACCCCACCCGTAGTAGGCCCAGTCAGTGCTGCCAAATCATGGGGCTCTTCTAAAGGACCACAGGAGCCGTGCCTGGCTACAAGTCCCACCTGTTTCGGGCCTTTGCCGCTTCGGTGTCCTGGGGGGTGTTGGCAGGCATCTTCTGGGCACAAGCAGAGGCCCCAGACTGCGTGGTGCACAGGAGGGCCAGCTGTTCCATGAGCCTGTCGTGAGCGCTTGGCAACGTGTGGTCTGAGGACGGCCAAAGGAGGCTGATTACTGGGGACTGGGCCCCGAGTGTGGCTTACAGCAGCTCGAGCCTCAGGATCCCTGGGGTCTCCGCATGTGAACGGACCTCAGGCTCCTCCACTGCCCCTGCCCAGCCCTCTCACTACTCAACCCCTCTGAGGACTCCACCTCTGACTCAGCAGAGCTGGCAGGGGTGGAATCTTTATGAGCAGGGCCTGTGGCACATGAGCTTTGTGAAGCAGGAGTGACGTATTTTTAAAAGTTTATCCCACTTCCTCATGCCCAGGTCCCACTTGTCACAGGTGATCATAATGAACAGTTCTGTGTGCTGATGTAAAAAAAGAAAAATAGGATCATCCTCTATAGGTTTTTTCAACTTAACTTTTTTCACTTTGTATATTACATCCTTCTACATTAACCTATAGAGATCCCCTCATTGAGCTGCAGCGTATTCTGTGCTAGAATGATCTAGCTGGACTCCTACTGAATATGGGTTGCTTCCAGCTTTTCAGATTTTTTTTTTTTTTTTTTGAGACGGAGTCTGGCTCTGTCGTCAGGCTGGAGTGTAGTGGCGCATTCTCGGCTCACTGCAACCTCTGCCTCCCTGGTTCAAGTGATTCTCCTGCCTCAGTCTCCCGAGTAGCTGGGATTATAGCATGTGCCACCACGCCCAGCTAATTTTTGTATTTTTAGTAGAGACAGGGCTTCACCATGTTGGCCAGGATGGTCTCAAACTCCTGACCTTGTGATCCACCTGCCTCAGCCTCCCAAAGTGCTGGGATTACAGGCATGAGCTACCACGCCCGGCCAGCATTTCAGATTTTTAAACAACACTGCAGCAAACATCATTGAACACATGTCTTTACCTACTAGAGTAAGAATGTAGGACAAATTTTCCAAGCGAGACAGCTTGATCAAAGGGTATGTGCCTTTAAAATAGAGAATACAGGCTGGGCATGGTGGCACACAGCTATAATCCCAGCACTTTGGGGGACTGAGGTGGGTGGATCACCTGAATTCGGGAGTTCAAAGACCAGCCTGACCAACATGGAGAATCCCCGTCTCTACTAAACATACAAAATTAGCAGGGCGAGGTGGCCCATGCCTGTAATCCCAACTACTCGGGAGGCTGAGGCAGGGAATTGCTTGAACCCAGGAGGCAGACATTGCAGTGAGCCCAGATTGCACCACTGCACTAGAGCCTGGGCAACAAGAGTGAAACTCCATCTCAAAAAGAAAAAAAGGAATACATTCTGCCCCACTCTCCTCCACAAAGAGTGCCAATCACTCACACGCGCACACACAAACACACGCTCTCCATAAGGGTTGACCTCTCTACCTCCTGCCATAAATGGTGTGAATTATAAACAAAATGATATTTAAGACAACTCAGGGGCTGTCAGTCACAGGGGAGTCTTTGCCTTGGGACAAGAGGAGAGGCGGAAGCTCCACACCTGCCCTGGCTCCTCTGCCTCAGACCTACCTCCCCTCGCCTTTGCGGCCCCAGTGGGTGGGGAGGGGTTGGAGAGCTTTTGTTTTACTTGCAGGACTTCCCAGAGCAAAGCCAAGAGTGTAGTGACAGTGGTGACATCCTTTGCCTGCCTTTTTAAATGGAGAGGCCAGGGGAAGCAGGAGCGTGCTTAGGAGCTGACTGTGCACAGAAGGTGGGGCTGAGGAAGAGGAGGGGGAAGGCAGGAAGGCCCAGTGAGGTGGGGAGGAGGAAGTATGGGTCCTGGGGTAGGGATGTGTGTCAGCAGGTCTCTTCTTTGTCCCTGGACCTGGCCCATGCCTAGCACATAGCAGGTGGTCACATATGTTGAATGAATGAAGTCTTTCAAGGACTGGCAGCATGAGTGTTCAGGGCTAGGCCTTCAGGGAAGACACCGGTGGGCTGCAAGGCTGTGCCTGAGGGTCCCAGGGAGGAGCTGCTTGTGGGGGTTCACTTGGGCTCTAGTGTTCAAGGTCAGACCTTGAACTTGGCAGCGGTCAGCTGCCCACCACGCAGTTCCAGGTGCACGATTTCCCTGGTTGTCTTCTTGCCCCGCCAGACTCTGAAGGATGTCATCCAAATCCCATGCTTCAAGTTGCTGAAATCATTAAAACCAGTGATTATGTGAATGCTGAGGGGTCCCAGAGGCACAAATACCTGCTTCACAGCTGCTGAAACCCATGGAGATGGTCATTGGATGTTGGGGGTAGAAATCAGGAATGAAATGCATGACAGAGTTTGCAAATAGCTTCACCTTACCTTTTGATTACAGATTAAACACCTCCATTAAGGTGGCGCCTGCACTTTCCCACCTCCTTCCTATGCCTTTTTTGGGGATCAGTACTTTTGTTTCTTGCACAGGACATTGTTTGACCTGAAGGAAACCCAGTGTTGTTGTTTAGTTTAGTTTTGTTTTTGAGACAGAGTCTCACTCTGTCACCCAGGCTGGAGTGCAGTGATGTGATCTCGGCTCACTGCAACCTCTGTCTCCCAGTTACAGGCGTGTACCACATCTGGCTAACTTTTTTTTTTTTTTTGTATTTTTAGTATTTTTGTGTATATATATATATATTTTTGTATTTTTAGTAGAGATTTTACCATGTTGGTCAGGCTGGTCTCAAAGAAACTCCTGACCTCAGGTGATCCCCCAGCCTCGGCCTCCCAAAGTGGGCTGAGGGCCAGCTCAGCTCAAAGTGCTGGGATTACAGGCATGAGCCACCACGCCCAGCCTAATTTTTGTATTTTTAGTAGAGACAGGGTTTGACCATGTTGGCCAGGTTGGTCTTGAATGCCTGACTGCAAGTGATCCATCCTCCTCGGCCTCCCAAAGTGCTGGGATTACAGGCGTGAGCCACTGTGCCCAGCCAAATCCTGTGTTAAGAAAAACTATTTAGGTTCACCGGGCATGGTGGCTCATGCCTGTAATCCCAGCACTTTGAGAGGCCCAGGTGGGCAGATCACGAGGTCAGGAGTTAGAGACCAGCCTGGCCAACATGGTAAAATCCCGTCTCTACTAAAAATACAAAAATTAGCTGGGCATGGTGGTACGTGTCTGTAATCCTAGCTACTAGGGAGGCTGAGGCAGGAGAATCACTTGAACCTGGGAGGTGGAGGTTGCATTTAGCTGAGATCATGCCACTACACTCTCATTTAGGTGACAGAGTATGTCTGAAAAAAAAAAAAAAAAAAGAAAAGAAAAGAGAAGAAGAAAAACTATTTGGGTTCATACAGGTTCAGAATATTTGGAGGTTAAAAAGTTTTGTTAAGAATCAAGTTGTTCCAGGCAGGAGCTAAAACTGGAAGGCGTGGCAGTGAGTGACTGGGGGCAGAGTGAGTGTGAGGAGGAGGGAGGAAATTAATCAAGAATTCATGCTTATCATATGACTTTTCAACTCTCTCCAGCCCTCTAACTGGAGAAAAACACGTTTTTAGGTGAGCAGAAAGAACAGTTGATTTAAACAGTAATGAAGATGACTTCTGTGTATACCTGGTACCAGTTTTCTCTAAGCTGTTAAGAAAAATTATCCAAAATTTGTAAAATCAAGAGGTGTGATGGTTACTTTTCTGTTTAGTAGACAAGATAACTCCTCTAGGACACTGAATGTAGCAAGCATATCTCCTCATTCCTCTCTTTTTCCCCAGTGTTTTACAAAAATCCCAATTTCTTTTTTTTTTTTTTAGATGGAGTTTCACTTTGTCACCCAAATTGGAGTGCAGTGGTGTGATCCTGGCTCACTGCAAATTCCATCTCCCGGGTTCAAGGGATTCTCCTGCCTCAGCCTCCCTAGTAGCTAGGATTACAGACACGTACCACCATGCCCAGCTAATTTTTGTATTTTTAGTAGAGACGGGATTTTACCATGTTGGCCAGGCTGGTCTCAAACTCCTGATATCAGGTGATCCTCCTGCCTTGGCTTCCCAAAGTGCTGGGATTACAGGCATGAGCCACCATGCCCAGCAAAATTCCCAATTTCTCATGATCTCATTAAGCCAGCTCTGTCATCCTGCTGGTTCCCTCATTAATGCACTAAATACAGCTTTTTACCAGGTGCTCACTAGTTTATGAGAATGAGAGGGCTTTCATA
Source organism: Cebus imitator (assembly GCF_001604975.1). Classification (NCBI taxonomy): domain Eukaryota; kingdom Metazoa; phylum Chordata; class Mammalia; order Primates; family Cebidae; genus Cebus; species Cebus imitator. The sequence continues at coordinate 468,356 of NW_016107661.1, read as the reverse complement.
TTTTGAGATCAGGCTTGGACAGAACCGGTTTCTATATTTTAGATATGGCTATATATGTATTTATAAAAATGCTTGGGAGTAGAATTCCTTTTCTCTCTCTCTTTTTTTTTTTTCCTGCTTTTATTTTATTTTATTTTTATTGCATTTTAGGTTTGGGGGTACATGTGAAGAACATGCAAGATTGTTGCATAGGTTCACACATGGCAGTGTGATTTGCTGCCTTCCTCCCCTTCTCTCTCTTTTTTTGAGACAGAGTTTTCCTCTCTCACTAGGCTGGAGTGCAGTGGTGCGATCTTGGCTCACTGCAACCTCCATCTCCCAGGTTCAAGCAATTCTCCTGCCTCAGCCTCCCAAGTAGCTGGGACTACAGGCATGTGCCACCAAGCCTGGCTAATTTTTTTGTGTCTTTAGTAGAGATGGGGTTTCACCATGTTGGCTAGGGTGGTCTTTATCTCCTGACCTCGTGCTCTGCCCGCCTTGGCTTCCCGAAGTGCTGGGATTACAGGTGTGAGCCACTGCACCCAGCCCCTTTTCTTTCTTTAAATTTATATATTATTTCTTTTTTTTTAGAGATGAGGATCTTGCTGCGCTGGTCTCAAACTTCTAGATTCTCCCCTTGGCCTCCCAAAGTGCTGGGATTACAGGTGTGAGCTGCTGTACCTGGCCTTCTTTTCTCTCTTTAAAGAAGGCAGGCCCTGCTTGTTCTGTGTTCTTGTTAACCATTCCCAGGATGTGCTCTGCTGGGACTGCCCCAATCCCCTGCTAAGTCAGGTACACAGAATGGTGGATCATGGGCCTAAGGTCCTAGCGGGCAGCCCTCAAGCTGCTTCTAGCCCCAGCCCATGGGGACAGTGGCCATGCCACAGGTGACAGGCCTGAGGAACAGCCAGGCATGGGGAGGCACCTACCTGAAACGAGAGCACTGGTGGTCCCTCCCGAGGCTCTGCGAGGGGTATTCTGGGCCTGGGAGCTGATTCCATAGCAGGGCAGGGCGCCTCCTTCACCTGGCCTTGATCACTGCTGGCCGGGCTGCAGGCATCCCAGGTGACTTTCTGGAGGATGTTCCTCTCTATCATCTTCCTTCTCTCCCGTCGGAGGGCCCAGCGGTTCACAGATTCTCGTGAGGCAGTGCTGGGGGGCTCTGCCTTCAGGTCTCCTTCATGGCAGGAGAGAGTGGCTTCGGCCTGTGTGTCCCTTGGAGGACCCTGGGATCCTCTGGTGTTGAAATACAGGCTTCCAAGGTCACCTTCCAGCCACCTGGGCGTCTGTTTGGCCATCCCAAGAAGAGAGATGACCTCACAAGAGCATTCAAAAGGCCTGCCAGGGTCTTTTCCTTCCTGAGAGGACACATCCTTTGTCCTTGCATTCTGCGTGCTCCCAGGTTCTGTGGCGAATTCCGCAGGCACCGGAACTGGCTGCCAAGAATACAGGTGTGTTCAGTTAGCATCCTCAAAAACATGCTCCAGGGAATTTTTTTTATAGTAAAATATGTACATAATTTTTTTTTTTTAAGACGGGGGTTTCACCATGTTGGCCAGGCTGGTCTTGAACTCCTGACCTCAGGTGATCTGCCCGCCTCGGCCTCCCAAAGTGCTGAGATTACAGGCGTGAGCCACCGCGCCCGGCCAATTTTTTTTTTTTTTTTGAGGTGAAGTCTTGCTCTGTCGCCCAGACTGGAGTGCAGTGGTGTGATCACAGTTCACTGCAGCTTCGACTTCCCTTGCTCAGGCGATCTTCCAACCTCAGCCTCCCAAGTAGCTAGGATGACAGATACATACTACCACACCCAGTTATTTATTTATTTATTTTTAAAGATGGGTTTCACCATGATGGCCAGGCTGGTCTTGAACTCCTGACCTCAGGTGATCCACCCACCTCAGCCTCCCAAAGTGCTAGGATTACAGGGCGTGAGCCACTGTGCCTGGCCCACACCCAGTTATTTTTTTTTTTCCTCTTATGAGGTTTCATTTTTAAAAATATTTTGTAGTCACAGAGTCTCTGCAAAATAATTTTTTTTTTTGAGACGCAGTTTCGCTCTTGTTGCCCAGGCTAGGGTGCAATGGCACAGTCTTGGCTTACCTCAACCTTCGCCTCCCGGGTTCAAGCAATTCTCCTACCTCAGCCTCCCAAGTAGCTGGGATTACAGGCAATGTGCTACCACACTCGGCTAATTTTGTATTTTTAGTAGAGATGAGTTTCTCCATGTTGGTCAGGATGGTCTCAAACTACTGACCACAGGTGATCTGCCCACCTCAGCCTCCCAAAGTTCTGGGATTATAGGTATGAGCCACCGCACCCAGCTGCAAAATAATTTTTTTTTTTTTTTTGCAAAATGTTTAAGTATATACTTCACTAAAAATACAAAAATTAGCCAGTGTGGTGGCTCATATGGAATCCCAGCTACTCAAGAGGCTGAAGAGGGAGGATCGCTTCAGCCCAAGAGGCTGCGTTAAGCCAAGAGGGCACCACTGTACTTCAGCCTGGGTGACAGAGCGAGACCCTGTCTCAAAAAAAAAAAAAAAGGACAGTTGGAAAGCTACTGTAAAACATGAGTTGGCTAGAGACACCACAACTGAGGCATCCCACTATTTAAATACAAGGCTAGAGTGGAATGTATTGTTACAGCAATGGGACAGTATTTAAATGATCAATAATGACAATGTTGGGGCTGAGAAATTGATACCCCAGGCTGGAGTACAAACCAACCTTCCACCTCAGCCTCCTGTGTAGCTGGGACCACAGGCATGCCACTGCACCCAGCTCATTTTTCAGAGCCCAGATTACCGAAAAAAAGAAAAAAAAGAGAATCATCCGGAAGATTTCCTGAAGTAACTGATTGTAGAAATGAGGAAGCAAAATTAAATCACACGGAAATTGTTCTACCTGAACCCGACCTGGGGATCTCTTGCGTGGGGATGTTTCAGAGCTAGCTCTAGGCGTGGCCGGGCTGATGGGGGATTTCCTTTAAGGTGGTGAGTGGGGGCATGTCCTGGTTCTGTGAGATGATCTGGTTCAGTGCCCGTGTACCCCATTCAGTTGGTTAATGATTCTCAGCAGAACACTTGAGAGAAGTGAAGCTGGACCTAGTCCCCTCCCCCATTTTCTAAGTGGGTTAGAGCCTCTACACTGTTTTCTTTCTTCCCCTTTCCTTCTTTTCTTTCCCTTTTCCTTTCTTTCCTCTTCTTTCCTTCCTTCCCTTTTCTTTCTCTCTCTCTTTCTTTCTGACAGAGTCTCACTCTGTCACCCAGGCTGGAGTACAGTGGCCCAGTCTCCACTCACTGCATCCTCTGTCTCCCAGGTTCAAGCGATTCTTCTGCCTTAGCCTCCTGAGTAGCTGGGATTACAGGTGTATGCCACCAAGCCCAGCTAATTTTTTGGGTATTTTCAGTAGAGATGGGGTTTGACCATGTTGGCCAGGCTGGTCTCAAACTCCTGACCTCAGGTGTTCCACCTCCCTCTGCCTCCCAAAGTGCTGGAATCACAGGTGTGAGTCACTATGCCTGGCCTTCTACACATTTCATTGGAAACAGGACAATGAACCACAACCTCATCAACATGAGCTGAACAGGTGGTCAGTCAGGGCCTGCCCAGATGAAAGCTAATGGATAGGCTCTATTTATAAACGCAGCAATTAATTTTAAGCATCAAGCCATTAACTTTGTTTATGAGACTGAGTCTTGCTCTTGTTGCCCAGGTGGGAGGGCAGTGGTGTAATCTTGGCTCACTGAAACCTCCGCCTCTGGGTTCAAGTGATTCTCCTGCCTCAGCCTCCCAAGTAGCTGGGATTACAGGTGGATGCCACCATGCCTGGATAATTTTGTATTTTATTTTATTTTATTTATTTATTTTTTTATTTATTTATTTTATTTTTTTTTTGAGACGGAGTTTCGCTCATGTTACCCAGGCTGGAGTGCATGGCCCGATCTCGGCTCACTGCAGCCTCGATCTCCCAGGCTCAAGC
>NW_016107661.1:460621-464015 GCF_001604975.1 Cebus imitator | reverse complement strand
TAGAGACGGGGTTTCACCATGTTGACCAGGATGGTCTCGATCTCTTGACCTCGTGATCCACCCGCCTCAGCCTCCCAAAGTGCTGGGATTACAGGCTTGAGCCACCGCGCCCGGCCCTTAATTTTGTATTTTTAGTAGAGACAGGGTGGTCTCTACCGTGTTAGCCAGGATGGTCTTGAACTCCCGAGCTCAGGTGATCCACCCACCTCCGGCTCCCAAAGTGCTGGGATTACAGGAGTGAGCCACTGAGCCCAGCCACTTGTTAGTTTTCTAAGAGATGGAGTCTTGCTCTTTCACCCAGGCTGCAGTGCAGTGGCATGACCTTGGCACACTGTAGCCTTCACTTCCTGGGTTCAAACAATTCTCCTGCTTCAGCCTCTGGAGTAGCTGGGATTACAGGCACCTGCCATTACACCAGCTAATTTTTGTATTTTTAGTAGAGATAGTGTTTCACCATGTTGGCTAAGCTGGCCTCAAACTCCTGACCTCAAGTGATCCACCCACCTTGGCCTCCCAAAATACTGTGATTACAAGGCGTGAGCCACTGTGCCCGGCCAGAAATGGGGTCTTGCTGTATTCTCCAGGCTGGTCTCAAACTCCTGGACTCAAGGGAACCTATATCTCAGCCTCCAACATTGGTACCACAGGCCTACACCAGCGCGCTCGGTCCACATTTGCTCATTGTCTCCTGGGTTGTCCCTCCCACGAGGTCCAGCTTGTGCGCTTGCTTAGGCACTTACAGGCCATCTTCCTCCCTCCCACTCCCCACTGCAGCCTGCAGCAATTTAGTTTAGCAGTTTAGTAAACTGTAGTTCCTGTTTACTTCCCAGGTGCTGGGATGAGCCAGGTGGCTGTGAGGCCAGCTGGGTTAGGGAGAGACATTTAGGACAAGGGGTTGTGACAATGGCCAGGAGCTATTCAGGATGCCATGATAGAAAACAGAATAGGAACCATCAACAGGAAGAAGAGGGGTCAATATCAGATAGAAAATCAAGCCCCCATGCTGGTCCTAAGGTGCCAGGCTCCCTGGGAGATGGAGGTGCCTGGAGGTTAGATGTTGGGCATCTGAATACCTTGGGTTGTACATGGGGAAAAAAAGGACTGGGTATCATGGAAATGCTAGACCAGTGGTTTAGACCAGTCAGTTCATTTTATTTATTTTTTGAGACAGAATCTCGCCCTGTCATCCAGGCTGGAGTGCAATGGTGCAATCTCAGCTCACTTCAACCTCCACCTCTCGGGTTCAAGTGATTCTCCTGCCTTACCTTCCCAAGTAGCTGGAATTACAGGTGCGCACTTCCATGCCTGGCTAATTTTTTGAATCTATAGTAGAGACAGGGATTCACCATGTTGCCCAGGCTGATTTCAAACTCCTGACCTCGTGATATCCATCTGCCTCAGCCTCCCAAAGTGCTAAGATTAAAGGCGTGAGCCACCATGCCTGGCCAATCAGTCAGTTTAGACTTTTGTTCCATGCGTGCACACACATACATACACACACACAGACACAAACACACACTCTTCCGTGTCCCACAGACCTCAGGAAAGGAATCTTCAGCTGCAGCAGCCCAGATCCTGGACTCAGCAGGGTCTTCAGCCAGCTCCTCTGACAGGTCTGGAATCAGGACAGTTTGGTTTCGCTGGAAGATGAACAGCTCCTCTTCCCCACAGTCCGACTGTGGACAAATGAGAGGGCTTTTTGGAGGACATGGCAGCAGGCAGAGCCCTGAGGGCCCAACTGCTCTCCACTGTCAGTTCCAGCCCAGCCTGCCCAGCCCTGCTGCTCAGGAGCCTCGGGGAGATCCAGTTCTCTCCCAGTCATTTTTGCTACTCATGGCTTCTTGCCACTGTTTAGAAATTGGCCCGGCAGCACCACCTCGTGGAGATTGGGGCTCCTGGTTCTGTAAGTGTCTCACATACAGCAGGCACTTCATTAATGCCTTGTGTGACATGAACAGGGCAGTGAGGTGGTAGCTGAAAGAGCCAAGTACAGCCCTCCCTGTCCCCTGTGATGCTGAGCCGTCACATACAGCTTGGTTTGTGCTCTTAAAGGGGGTGCGGCTCATACTCTCAAATGAGACTGAAGATGTGAAAACGCCCTGAGCACTGAGGCGTGGGGTGTCCTTAGGTACTCCTTAGCCTCACCATGCACTGGATGACGTCTGAAGTCCCAGAAGCTCTGTTGCTGGTGCCCAGGTAGGACCCAAACCAGCCTATTCCTTTTAAAACCCTTGCGCTGTCTCTCAATGCCCAGTGCCACCCTGTGCACTGAGGAGCCCCTGCCTGGAGCATCTTCAGCAGGGTCTTACACCTGCACTCATGGCTATTGGTCTGAGCGTCTTTGAGGGCCATTTCAGGGACCCCATACCACAACTGCAGAATCCCTCAAAGGCTTATCGTAATGCATGGAACGGTACCCATTCTCGGTGGGTTTTCTGGCCCTGTCCTGGCCAAAGAGAGACTGGAGAACAGCAAAAAGGAAAGGACAGAGCCTCTGCATCAAGCCAATCTGTGTTCCACGTGAGGGTCAGAAACCCCACCGAAAGGGTCTCCCAAGATGCTGAGCACCAATACTTGTGCTCAGAGATGATTATTAAGGCAGAGGAAAGGGTATAGAAGGAAATAGGCACCCAGAAAACAAACAATGAGTATGGCCATGTAATTCAAAGTAAAATGACAACAAACTCCACAGGTCAGCAGAAGTCTTCAGAGAAGCACTCCAAAGCTGTCCTGGTCAGTGTCATGCCTGCTCTGTTAGGAAGGAAAAGGCAACCAGGGAGAAAGCTTTTTGCTTACCAAGGAGGAGTCGGAGTCCAGAGATGGCAGCTGGTCTTTGACAGCCTTGAGGATGGCATCCCATGGCCCCATCTGGGAGGCCGAGAGAGAGCCCAGCGAGGGTGCCATACGTTCGTCGTTGGATGCCATGAGGGCCCAGGCTTCCAGATGCCTTCTCAGTACACCATCATCTGAGGAGCTTGTGGGGCACGTGGAGTGACACAACAGGGTCTGGGCCACTGAAGGTCAGAAGAGTGGGGGCTGCCCTACCAGCTGTAGGAGACCAAACAGGCTGGCAGGCATCACCTCCTGGCAGTTTCTTTCTGGTTATGCAAACTCCTGTTGCTGGCACTGTGTGTGTGTGTGTGTGTCCACTCACGCATGCAGGTATGTGTGAAGCCTGCAGGTGTATCATGTATATAGTGATATACACATTATATACAGATATATGGGTATATGTAGATGTATAATATATAAAATGCCATATGTGTATGATATATAGGTATATTTTATATATACTCCATATAGCATAACTATTATCTTCATTTCATAGGCTTAGGGTGTTTAGTAAATAGCAGGAGTGGACTCTGAATTGGGAAATTTCAATTATTAACCTATA
>NW_016107661.1:456402-460111 GCF_001604975.1 Cebus imitator | reverse complement strand
CAGCCCCTGCCTTTGAATCTTTTATTTATTTTTATTTTTAAGAGACGGGGTCTCGCTATGTTGCCCAGGCTGGAGTGCAGTGGCTATTCACAGGCACGATCCCACTACTGATAAGAACGGGAGTTTTGACCTGCTCCGTTTCCGACCTGGGCCGGTTCACCCCTCCTTAGGCAACCTGGTGGTCCCCCACTCCTGGGAGGTCACCATATTGATGCCAAACTTAGTGCGGATACCCGATCGGCATAGCGCACTACAGCCCAGAACTCTTGGGCTCAAGCGATCCTCCCTCCTCAGCCTCCAGAGTAGCTGGGACTACAGGCACGCGCCACCATGCCCGGCTGTATCTTAATCTAAAAGGAGACGGTCCTGTTTTTCAGGAGGCTGGAGAGCTTGAGAGCTGGGGGATGAGGTCCTCTAGAGCCAGTGTCAGGAGAACCCTAAAGCTCAAGAGGCTGCTGTGACTTTGGCCCTGCAGTCAGTGCCTTAAACCCCAATCAAGACAGCGGCAGGAGGTGTGAACTGGGGGCCGCTTGCTTCCTCTGTGCTTCTGGGACCAGGGCAGGTGCTCTGAACTGGGAGCAGCAAGTTGGGGACGCAGCTGGTGCACACCCAGCGGGGGTTTTTTGTAACTAGGGCTCTGTTCCGCAATTCAGAGCACAGTATTTCTTAGGGCAACAGAAATGCCGAAGAGAGCCTCCATAGACTCCGATAAACTCTTCAGGCAGACCCAACAACAGGGGAGGGAACGGCATTACCGTCCAACAGGTTTGAGGGAATTAAGTGTCAGTTGCTGGAATCTGCGGTGAAAACGGACCAGACAATGCAGGACCATGAACGCCAAGTTGAGGAGCTCAGCGCATTCAGCAAGCAAAGGGGGAGGCCTGGAGCCGCCTCTGAATAGCGGCCTTCCGGCTCCGTCTCGGGGTTGGTTTCTCAGCTTCAGCCCGTTAGCCCCGCCGCCAGCCCCGCCCCGGTCCCCAGAGCCCCGCCCCCGGCCCGCCTGCCATGAGACTGCCGGTTGTTATGGCAACCAGACGCCAACAGCCTCCCGGGTCGAGATTTTAAATTTTAAAGCTGTGGAAGTAGAAAGTTCGTCGCTTCGCGTCTCACCCACCCCCAGCCCGTGTTTCCCCATGTTTTGTTCAACTCCCTGTAGCCGCAGCAGGTCCGAGGCCCCTCACCTCAGGCCTCTCACTCCACTCCCTGCGCGGTCCTGGCACGGCCGTAAACAGCCTTCAGCGAATCACTCCGGTCGCCTCCGCCCCACGAGCCGTGCTGCAGTTATAGCGGCTGTTCAGTTCTTCTGAAGTCTCCCTCTCAGCAGAGCATTACATTATTGGACGGTCCCCACATTCCCCCCGCCCCTCTTTCGGGCCTTTGCGCGTCCAGCCTCTCCTGCAACAGGATTGGTTTCCCTGGCCAGGGCAGGGGCGGGGCAGGACAAACACACCTTGCTCATTGGCTGCCGCGGGTATCCTACAACGAGCCGGGAGCTGACCGGAAGGTCCGGATGCGGAACGTGCTCATTCCACTGGGCCCACGAGCTGCCCCGGCGTGGACCCGCGAGCTTCCTGACGTGCTCCACGCCCTCCCGCAACTACTTCCGGGGCGGGCTACGGGGGCGGCGGCCCGTCGAGGGAGCGTGGCGGCAAGCAGCCCGCGGGGCTGGCGGCTGCGGCCCGAGGGCGGCGAGAGGCCTGAGGCCCAACACAGGTAGGTTCCGCGGCGGCCCGGCTCCACCACTTGTCAGCATCTGCAGCCCGTCTAGGCCAGGCGCTCCAACGTCCGGCGCTGCACTTGCTCGCTGTGTGACTGGAGAGCCAAGCCCCACATTTTCTTTATGTGGCTGTGGAATGGGGACGATAGTGCTCAGTGCCCCGTAAGGTTCCTGTGGGGATGCGGCCGGGGGGCGTCGGGAAGCGTCACAGCTGTGAGTTGTGGGGTTGTCGGCCAGGGACCCGACCCGGGGCCAGTCAGCGAGCTTTGGGATGCGCTGGTTCCCGCTGCGGTTCCACGGGGCGAGACAGGGTGTCTAGGGGCTTTCACAGACCTCCTCTGTGGGCGTGACACTTAACCACCAGCATCACATTTGTTAAGATTTTTTATTTTAAATTTTTGTGGGTCCGTAGTAGGTGTATACATTCGTGGCGTGAGAAGTTTTGATATAGGCATGCAGTTCGTAAGAATCACATTATGTAAAATGGGGTCTCCGTCCTTCAAGTATTTATCGCAAACAATCTCATTATACTTTTTTAGTTACTTTTTTTTTTTTTTTTTTTTTTTTTTTTTTTTTTTTTTTTTTTTTTTTTTTTTTTTTTTTTTTTTTTTTTTTGAGACGGAGTCTCGCTCAGTCTCCCAGGCTGGAGTGACGTGGCGCTGTCTCGGCTCACTGCAACCTCCGCTTTCCAGGTTCAAACGATTCTCCTGCTTCAGCCTCCCGAGTAGCTGGGACTACAGGCGTGTGCCAGCACGCCCGGGTAATTTGTTTTGTATTTTTTCGTAGAGACGGGGTTTCATCGTGTTATCCAGGATGATCTCGATCTCCTGATCTCGTGATCCACCCGCCTTGGCCTCCCAAAGTGTTGGGATTACAGGTGTGAGCCGCTACACTCGGCCCCAAGTGCTACTTTATACCACACCTGTAAAGTAACACTGGGGATGGGACGCTTTAGTTTTTCTTGCTCCGTTGCCCAGGCTGGAGTGCAGTGGCTTGATATCAGCTCACTGCAACCGCCTCTCGGGTTCAAGCAGTTTTCCTGCCTCAGCCTCCTGAGTAGCTGGTACTATAGGCTCCCGTCACCACACCCAGCTAATTTTTGTATTTTTTGTAGAGATGGGATTTCACCACGTTGGCCAGGCTGGTCTCGAACTGCTGGCCTCAAGTGGTCTGTCAGGCTGGGTCTGGTTCTGATTATCCTTAAGAGCTTTGGGGGTGTCAGGCATGTAAGGCTCCAATAAATAGAGAACATGGCCCCACCCTGCAGGAGGCCTTTGGAGTGGAAGAGACATGCCCAGTGAAGTCTTGAGTTGGGGTACCAAAGGGACTCTGAACTGACCCTCAGCTCTTCTGGTTTCTTATTCAGGTTCTGTTGGCCAGGACTGTTCAGGGTGGGCTTCTCACCTGCAAAGTGAGGGAAGGGGTATGATCTTGGGCTCTGTTAGCTGAACAGGTGGTGGTTCCAGGAAGGAGGGCTTTGCTTGCCCCACCACACCTACACACACACTCACCAAAGGCCTGTGAAGTGTTGGTCCCCCATATTGGTGGCTTGTTTCTTTAGCCATCTTGGCTGTCACCTGGGGCTTGGAAGCCTGTTTTAGTAGAAGCTGAGGTCCTAATTGCATCTTTTGACTACCATAGCACCTGTAGGTCATCAGAACATGACAAGGCCCTTGTTTTCTCCTCCGCTCCCTTTCCTGCCCTTGTTTTTTGGCATTCATATACCTAAGGGATTCCTGGTGTGCCGTTACTGGTGTGGGCCCGTCTTGGGGAAGGTGTTATCACACCAGTTTACTGGCCTGTTATATTTCCTCCATATCTCTCTCTTCAAAGGATGCCTAAGTGGATTCCTGTTCAGTTGATCTCTGCTGAGTGCCACTAGTCACATCCTAGTTTCTGTGCTGGGGAATTGCTTTCTTTTTCAGAAAAATTTATTTTTCTTCACTTTTTTGAAATTTTAAATTTCATAACCATTCCAGAATTTTTTTTTTT
>NW_016107661.1:447453-455289 GCF_001604975.1 Cebus imitator | reverse complement strand
AGTCTTGCTCTGTCGCCCAGGCTGAAGTGCAATGGTGCAATCTCCGCTCACTGCAACTTCCGCCTTCCTTGTTCTAGTGATTCTCCTGTCTCAGCCTCCCTAGGAGCTGGGAATACAGGTGTGTGCCACCACACCCAGCTACTTTTTGTATTTTTAGTAGAGGCAGGGTTTCATCATGTTGGCCAGGCTGGTCTTGTACTCCTGACGTCAGGTGATCTGCCCGCCTCGGCCTTCCAAAGTGCTGGGATTATAGGCGTGAGCCACTGCACCTGGCTCGAGCTGAATTTTGATCTAACTCCAAACTCAGGGTTCTTCCCCACCACATCAAGGAGCTGATTTGGTTAAATAACCCAATTAGTATTTCTTTTCTGTCTATCTAAGAGGTTGTCAGGTTCCTAGGGTTGATGGAAAATTCTCTTTTACCTGGTGCCTGCAGATGGAAGGAGGAGAACGTACTCTACAGTTAATGCCTCAACATATATGCCCCTCTTTTCCGGTATGGTAACAAGCTCACCAGATTTAGCATTGATGGGACTACCCAAACCATACACTGTTTAAGCAAAGAAACTTGTCTAAATTACTCCCAGGATTGACTGCATTGGGTTATCAGTCTGCTAGGGTAGTGGCATAGCAGGGGCAGGACCAGCCTGTTGCATGCCCTGGAACAGCCAGCCAGGAAAGATCTAACCCTTGGGCCTTCCTCTGCAGTGATGTCCGAGCTCAGTGATGAAGCCAGCGAGCCGGAACTCCTGAACCGCAGCTTGTCCATGTGGCATGGGCTAGGGGCGCAGGTTAGCCAGGAGGAGCTGGACGTCCCCCTGGATCTTCACACAGCTGCCTCCATCGGCCAGTATGAAGTGGTGAAGGAATGTGTGCAGCGGTAAGAGATCTAGGGGAACTTCCCTCTCACATTTTGAGTAGCCCAGTGATGGCTTCGAATCTCGTGTGATGGAGCTTTGCACACATTTGTGGATGTTTAATGCTTGTGGAGCAGGGTTATCTTAGGCAGCTGTCAGTAATTATGCTGGGGCCTGACAAAGTTTTTATTGCTAGGAGGAAAAAGAGGGTGTAAACTTGGATCAGAAGCTTGTAAATAGTCATTCTTTTTTTTTTTTTTTGAGATGGAGTTTCACTCATGTTACCCAGGCTGGAGTGCAATGGCACGATCTTGGCTCACCGCAACCTCCGCCTCCTGGGTTCAGGCAATTCTCCTGCCTCAGCCTCCTGAGTAGCTGGGATTACAGGCACGCACCACCATGCCCAGCTAATTTTTTGTATTTTTAGTAGAGACGGGGTTTTACCATGTTGACCAGGATGGTCTCGATCTCTTGACCTCGTGATCCACCTGCCTCGGCCTCCCAAAGTGCTGGGATTACAGGCTTGAGCCACCGCGCCCGGCTGTAAATAGTCATTCTTTAGCCAGAGTAATTTTATTCACTGGTTGCAGAAATGCTCAAACAAGCAAAATAAAGATAAAAGACGGAAAGTGTTGGCCAGGCGCTGTGGCTCATGCCTGTAATCCCAACACTTTGGGACACCAAGGCGGGTGGGTCACTTGAGGTCAGGAGTTTGAGACCAGCCTGGACAACATAGTGAAACCCCATCGCTACTAAAAATACAAAAATTAGCTGGGTGTGGTGGCACGCACCTATAATCAGCTACTCGTGAGGCTGAGGCAGGAGCATCACTTGAACCAGGGAGGCAGAAGTTGCATTGAGCCGAGATTGTGCCATGCACTCCAGCCTGGGCAACAGAGTGAGACTCCATCTCAAAAAAAAGAAAAAAGAAAGTGATGCCCCTCTGGCCCTCTTTTCCTGGAGGGTTCATTCCATCACTGTTCCCCTCTAGCTTCTGCCATGAAGGAGGAGAGAGGCCGAGCTTTGAGCACCTCTGGGGAATGGCCTCCTGACCTCACTGCCCACCTGCCCTTTACTAATCTGTACATAATAATTAGAGACAAAAAGCCCCTGGCAGGGCCCACAGCTGCGTCTTGCCTGTAGTAGGATGTGATCATTTTGTTTTTGGAAAAGGGTCTCCTCCCCTCCACCCCCTTATGTTCCACACATACTGTGCTTACTCTTTCTGCTGGTTCTCATTTGATACTGTGGTGCAGCAACCTCTCTCCCTATTTCCACCTGCCTCTTCCAGTTCCTAGTGAGCCAAAGCAAAGCCTTGCCGAAGCCCCAGGTCTCTGGTACCCAAGTTGTGGCCCTCACTTGGACATACCCAGCCCATGGAGCGCTGGGGCACCTTGGTACAGGGCGGTCTGTGGTGCCCCCTCCACAGGAGGCTGTAGGCACAGGCAGCTGGGTATGTAGTCAGTGCGGCCCCTCACAGGGCCACATTTGGAATTCTCAGGCTCTTAAGTCTTCAGGTGTCCTGTTAAGATGCAGAGTCCAGAACAGCTCCACAGAAGAGCAGGGGGAGGTGTTTGTGTTCTAATGGGATTTTGACAGTACCTGAAGCAGAGGCTTGCTGACGGAACAGGATGGGGCCTGAGGGGAGCTAGGGGCATCAGAAGAGGGGGTAGGGCTGAATGGGGAGTAGTGAGAGAGCCCCAGAGAGATGCTCTGCTGCTGTGTAAAGGAAGACAGTGTTAGGACGAGCTGGGTGTGTTCCAGCCCTGTTGCAGAAGCATCTCCACATGGCTCCCCTGGCAGGAGCTGCCCCTGCACCCTGGTATCAGGACCTTCTGGAATGGCTCCCTGGGCATGCGTCCCAGAGTCACTGGGGCATGCCAGGAAAGTAGTTGCCTTGTGTGGTCTAATAAGAGAATCACACTAGAGGCACAAATCCTGGGGTTTGATCACCAATTGTTACCCCCACTGCGAGCAGTAATTGGAGAAGGGAAAAAAGGCCTGTGGGTGTTAACTGTGCAGGATGCCAGGTAACTATGCAAGTAGGTTTTTTTTTTTTTTTTTGAGAATGCAGTCTTGCTCTGTTGCCAGGCTAGAGTACAGTGGCTCAATCTCGGCTCACTGCAAACTCCACCTCCCAGGTTCAAGTGATCCTCTTGCCTCAGCCTCCTGAGTAGCTGGGATTACAGGTGCATGCCACCACGCCCAGCTAATTTTTGTATTTTTGGCAGAGACAGGGTTTCACCATGTTGGCCAGGATGATCTCGATCTCCTGAGCTCTTGATCTACCTGCCTTGGCCTCCCAAAGTGCTGGGATTACAGGCGTGAACCACTGTGCCCACTCACAAATTGGTATTATTTTAAAATGTAACTCCCTTGTCCCAATCCCAGAGTCAGGGCTGGGAACCCCACAGCTTTTTTTTTTTTTTCACAGAAAAATACATTTTCAGAATTTTAATGGAAATCAGTGAGGAAGATGGGATTCTTTGATCACAGATTTTTCTAGAATGTTTCTTTCTTTATTTTGAGACAGTTTCACTCTTGTTGCTCAGGATGGAGTGCAGTGGCATAATCTCAGCTCACTGCAACCTTTGCCTCCTGGGTTCAAGTCATTCTCTCGGCTTAGCCTCCCAAGTAGCTGGTATCATAGGCATGTGCCATCATTCCCGGGTAATTTTGTATTTTTAGTAGAGACAAGGTTTTTTCATGTTGGCCAGGCTCATCTCGAACTCCTGACCTCAGGTGATCCTCCCGCCTCGGCCTCCCAAAGTGCTGGGATTATAGGTGTGAGCCCCTGAGCCCAGCCTCAAGAATGTTTCTTTAGGGTGAGGTGACAAGGGATGAATCAGTGGCAGTGGAGTCCCATCTGCTCCTCTACAGCCAGCACTGGGCTGGTAGATGTGTGTCCTTGGTGGTCAGGGTTTTTCAACTGGGCTGTGTTGACAATCCAGCCTGGATCATTCTTTGCTGTGAGGGCTGTCCTGGGCAGTGTAGGATGTTTCACGGTAGCCTTGGCCTCCACCTGCTAAATGCCAGCAGCTCTTTTCTGTCCAGTTGTAAGAACCAAAAATGTTACCAGACGTTGCCTGATATCCCCTGCTTGAGTGCCATCTGTCTATCTGGTGGTGTGAAAGAAGAACATAGCTAGTCTTGGGCTAGGAGGATGTGAAAGCAGAGCAGGGAGATGAAGGCTCAGGGCCTCACAGGCAGTGTACAAGCAACTGTCAGCATTTATCTGCCTACCTGCCCCCAGCCCCCACAACATACAGGATGGCAGGTAACTTCTGTTTCCTGTCGGCTCATTCCGTCTGGCTTAGCCTCGCCACCAGCTTTGGTAAACCACACATGCGAGGCGGCTGGGCTTGTCTAGCATATCTTGCGTTTGTTTAGGAGAGAGTTAGATTTGAATAAGAAGAATGGTGGTGGCTGGACCCCGCTGATGTATGCCTCCTACATTGGCCACGACACCATCGTGCACCTGCTGCTGGAGGCGGGGGTGAGTGTGAATGTGCCGACCCCAGAAGGGCAGACTCCACTGATGCTGGCCTCCAGCTGTGGCAACGAGAGCATCGCCTACTTTCTCCTCCAGGTGAGCTACGAGGGAACTCAGGTCCAGACACCTGAGGGGCTCCCTGGCCACCCTGACAGAGACGCGAAGCACTGCAGGCCATGGTGTGCGTGTGTGCTCGTGTAATCACTTCTGATTCTTGCAGCATGGCCGCCTGGAGGGCGCCCGCCCCACACAGAGGAGATGAGGCCGTAACACACATTCTGTGTTCTCTTGAAGCAAGGTGCAGAGCTGGAAATGAAAGACATCCAGGGCTGGACAGCCCTCTTCCACTGCACCAGCGCCGGGCACCAGCACATGGTCAGGTTCCTCTTGGACAGTGGAGCCAATGCCAACGTAAGGTGATTGCCATGTATTTAGTGGCCTAGCTGTTGTCTGACTCTAAGGAGGGCGGCTCTAGAAGCAGCTAACGAGAGTCTAGGGCCACTCTGCTTCAGCACAAGAGGCTCAACATGAGAAATAGAATGAGAGTCCTGCCAGGCGGGTCTTTTCCGCATCTGTGAGGTGACGTTGTTTGCATCTCTTCAGGCCCTCTGAGCTTCCTTTTTCTTATCTGAAACCCACTTGGGTCATAGAGTTGTAAGAATTACATGTTTTATTGTATGCCAGGGGCCTAACACAGTGAATGGCATTTTAAATGTCATATTTACATGCAAATTCCTTATGCTTTCTTGTTTTTTGTATGGATGAGGTGAGGTGATGCTTTAAAAACAGTCATGAGTTTTATAAGTTGGAAGTGGGATTGTTGTCTAAAGCTTGTCGTGATGGTAATTACCTTTGAACAAATGCTGCGGGTACCAGTGCAGCACCTACTCTGGCTGTGATGCATCCTAAGATGCCGTATAATTTTGTGTGCCACTAAGAAAGAAAAAATATGCTACTAATGAACATTCAGCTTGCCTGTTGATTTAAAGACATGTTCTGACTTCAGAGATGTTAAAATGTGAACACAGTGTGTCTTAGAATGGATGAAAACCAGCGTTTCCCATGCATGGTTCCTATCCTCTAGACCAGCATGAGACAAGAAGGGATTCGGAAGCCCTCTGAAGTCAGTGCCGAGTTAGCATAACCAATCACGGAAGCAAGCTACAGGAGCTAAGCATAGCAAGGACAGCTTAGATTATTAGTACTTGACCTTTTCAGAGAGGGTTCGTGGAGGACTTGAAGCTAGGATTTGGATGAATCGATGGGAGATGTTGGCTTTCTGTGAGGAGTGAAGAGTCAGAACCGCTTTTCAAATATGATTGAGTTGGAGATTTCAGAGGTAGCAGGTGGGAATAGCCAAGAGGAGGGATGATAGGCAGACTCTGTCTTTAAGACAAAGACCAGCCCTCAGGACAGACACCAGAAGAGTAAATGGAGCTGATGTGTTATATTTACCTTTTTCATCTCACCTGTTAATTCTTGAGAGGGAGAGAGAGTATTCTACACTTAGGGATCCGTGAGTCGTGCGCTACCCTGGGTTTATCTTCAGCAGTAAGTTTTTGCCTGTCGGAACTGGGCTCTGCCAATCGTCTGACTGTGACCCACATCTTGCAGGGAGCCGATATATGGATTTACTCCTTTGATGGAAGCAGCTGCGGCTGGCCATGAGATAATCGTGCAGTATTTTCTGAATCATGTAAGTTACCCTGTTTATTAGCCTGTAATGTAGTCACAGCAAATGAGGAATATTACTGAAGTGTAAGCAATTACAGAATTTTCTTTTGCACAGAAATAACTGCCCTTCATTAATTTATTCAACACATTTTCATTGAATATCTGTTGACTCCCGGTGTTGAGCAGTGCTTAGACATTAAGGGTACAGTGGTAAGTAAAAATAGACACCTCTTCCTATAATTATTTTGAAAATACTATTTGAAAAGTTTGGAAAAATACTTTTAATAGCCCTCATAATCCTGTCACTTGGAAAAATTATACAGAATAAGTAGGCAGAGTTCTTCCTCTCTTTTTCCGCCTCCTTAAGATACCCACTTGGTTTGAGAAAGAGCTGCGCTAGGATTCTCCTCTGCTTGGAAAGGTGTGTCTGTAGGCAAGTGTGCGCACATTGCTTTGTGTTTGAACAAAGTGCGATTCTGTGTATATTCTGTAACTTACAGACATCTCATACACATCTTTACAGCATTCCATGTACAGTCTACCTCAGGTAATTTAATGAGTTTCTTATTAGTAAAAACTTAGTTTTTAACATTTTGCAGTTTTAAACAGTGCTCTAAGAATATCCTTTTACACAAAGCTTTAACACATTTGCAGTTATTTTGTATATTGTATTTCTATTTTATTTTATTAATTTATTTTTTTGAGACAGGGTCTTGCCCTTTGGCCCAGGCTGGAATTCAGTGGTGAGATCATGGCTCATTGTAGCCTTAACCTCCCGGGCTCAAGTGATCCTCCCACCTCAGCCTCTGAGCAGCTGGGACCACAGGTGCATGCCGCCATGCCCAGCTATTTATTTATTTATAGAGATGGGAGTCTCAGTATGTTGTGCAGGCTAGTCTTGAATTCCTGAGCTCAAGTGATCCTCCTACCTCAACCTCACAAAGTGCTGGGATTACAGGTGCAATCCTGTTTGCACAGAACCTTGTACATAAATGTTCATAGCAGTATTATTCATAATTGCTAAAAAGTAGAAACAACCCAAATGTCCATCTACTGAGGAATTGATAAAATATGTATCTATATAGCAGGATATTATTCGGCCACACAAAGTAGTGAAGTACTGACACATGCTACGCCGTGGATGAACCTTGAAGCATTAGGCTTGGCCAGGTGCAGTTGCTCACACCTGTAATCCCAGGACTTTGGGAGGCTGAGGCCAGAGGATCGCTTGAGCCCTGGAGTTAGAGGTTTCACTGAGTTAGGATTGCACCACTGCACCCCAGTCTGGGTCACAGAGTGAGATCCTGTCTTAAAAAGAAAGAGAAAAGGAAAACATGAGGCTCAGTGAAAGAAGCCAGACACAAAAGGCCACGTACTGTATAATTTTATTCTTATGAAATGTCCAGAAGCAGCAAATAGAAAATAGATGAGTGGTTTCGTGGGTCTCGGAGGATGGGAAGATATGGGAGATAAAAATGTGCTGAAATTGTTTGTAGTGATGGTTGAACAACCGTGAATGCACTAGAAGCCATTGAATTGTATATTGTAAATGGATGAATTGTTGGTATGTGGATTATATTTTCATAAGGCTGTTAAACCCAGTACACAGGAGTTCAGGTGGTCCTAATGAATTCCCTCCTCCAAGGTCTCCTGTCTTGCCCACTAGTCATATACAAAGGCACCCTTTTTCTCAGGTCCTCACCAGCCGTGATGTCAGTCAGCTTTTTAAGTTTTTGTCACTTTGGGAGAATTGTGGCATCTAATTTTAACTGGTCCTTGTTAGTGTAGTTGAACTTTTTTTTTTTTTTTTTT
>NW_016107661.1:444077-445943 GCF_001604975.1 Cebus imitator | reverse complement strand
TATGGTGGCATGGTATTTCCTGTAGGGATGAATCAGAGTTTCTATAGCAATAATCTGCAGCTAGAATTAGGTCACTCCCAACCATTTGCTGTTATGCACAGCACTGTGCAGAATATCTCTGCATATGTGTCTGTAAACCTGTGTGACCACATCTGTATGGTCCAGTACAAAGGCAGAAGTTTTGGGTGAAGTGTAAGTACAGTCTTAACGTGGATGCCAAAGTGCCATCTTACACTCCCACCACAGTAAGAATCATGCATCCTAAACTATGAAGCACTGAAAAGAGTACAGTGGTAAGATAGTCAGCCATACAAACCCGGTATCTGTGTATGACACACATTAACATCTTGCCTCATCTGCCTCAGTTTTCTCCCGTTGTGTTTGTAAGGGACACAACTAAAGTCCCCTTTATGTGCCTTTCTGTCCCATCCACCTTCCTCCTTCTCCAGAGGGAACCACTCTCCAGCTGCTGCTGTGTACCTCTCCGGTCCCTGATTGATACTTTGATCGCATACCGTGTGTCCTTATGCTATGTGCAGACTTGTTTTGAATCTTTAAAGATGGATGCAAATAGCATATCAGGTTGTGTGTGTCATGGTTGTATGTGTCATTCAGCAACGTGTTGGCTTGTGCAGCAGAATGCACTCTTAACAGCTCTGTGTGTGGAGGGATGCATCAGTCACCTTCATCCTTTCCTTTATTAGTGGGCTCTTAAGTTGGGTTCCACTTTCCTCTCCTGACAGTGCTGCCATTGACATATCTTTCTTTCTTTTTTTTTTTTTTTTTTTTTTTTTTTTTTTTGAGACAGAGTGTTGCTCTGTCCCCAGGCTGGAGTGCAGTAGCGCCTCTTGGTTCATTGCAACTTCTGCCCCCTGGGTTCAAGCAATTTTTCTGCCTGAGCCTCGAGTAGCTGGGACTACAGGAGCATGCCAACATGCTTGACTAATTTTTTGTATTTTTAGTAGAGATGGGGTTTCACCGTGTTAGCCAGGATGTTCTTAATTTCCTGACCTTGTCATCCACCCACCTCAACCTCCCAAGGTGCTGGGATTACAGGCATGAGCCACTGTGCCCGGCCCAATACGTCATTGTGTATTTCCTAAAAGCAAGATAAAATTTGCTTTGCCAGTCACACAAAATTATCAAACTCAGGAACTCAACAGTGAGTTCTTCCTCCAGCACTTTAATCAAGAATCAAGGTGTTGGTCAATTCCAGGTGATTGCTTGGTGGGGTTGGGGAGGACTGGCAGCAGGTGGCCCGATGGCCTAGAGGCTAGTGGGCAAGCCCTGCCTGGAAGCTCCTCTCCCCCACATTCTTCCTGCCGCCCAGTTGTTGGACTACCTGGAGCCAGAGGAGGGGGCCCACCCAGTTTCCTGGCCTGCACCTTCAGAGCTGGGCTCCATTTCTGGAGGGTGGAGAACTGGGCAAGGCTGGGCATCCTATGCTCTTTGCCAGGGGAAGAAAGGCCTGGGGCTGCTTTCCTTGTCCCCCGTTTCCCTTCTGCCAGTGGGGCCAAGCTCCAGGAGCTCAGTCAGGAGAAGATGGTCTGGATCTGTTTGGGCCTCTCTCTTTAAGAGAAAGTTGATTTCTACTTTCCAGATAGTCTCGTTCCAGAGTCTCTAAACTTTCTGATCCCACCTTCATGTTAAAATAAATTACCATGTGTCTCTCTAGTAATATAGACATTAAAATAGGAGAAAAAATTATTTTAAAGCTTAAGTAGATAAAAATGTATTTTCATGTCAGGCACAGTGGCTCATGCCGGTAATCCCAGCACTTTTGGAGGCCGAAGTGGGAGGATCACTTGAGGGTGGGAGTTGGAGACCACTAGGGATAATACAGGGAGACTTTGTCTCTTCATTTAA
>NW_016107661.1:440051-441552 GCF_001604975.1 Cebus imitator | reverse complement strand
GGATGCTTTAAGTCACATAGCAGTGACAGAGCTGTCAAGGTTACCACCACCTTCTGGCAGCTTCCAGTGGGTTCTGTGGGAAGATGCTTTTCAAGCAGCACAGTACCAAGAGCTGATAAAGTTCACAGTCACCAAGGTGGATTGCCGGTCTGAGGGCAGCCTTCCACAAGAACTGGAGCAAGGTCCCACAACTCCTTTATGAGGAGGAGTGGCTCTCGTCCCAAGCCTGTCATACAGTGGGTATCTTTACAATACTGAACGCTGCTGCCTGGGCCATGGATTCTTGTCCTGGTATAACTGTTTGTCCCTTAAATCATGCTCTGCACTGTATCTGCTCTAGGCATTCCTCCAACTATAAGCTGCTTATTCCTTAATTCATGCTCTGTACTGTGTCCACTCTAGGCATTCCTCCGATTATGAGCTAAGATATAATTATAGGTATATATGTAGGGAAATATTCTTTAGGCACTCATACTATCAACTATTATATGATTATATATAAAGGATTATATAAAGGGATTCCTCAAGCCCTATTTCTATAAACTAATATATGATTATGTAAACGATTATATAAAAGGAAATAGCTGAGTAGTAACACTATAAAGTGAGATATTCTTCAAGCCCTAACTGTGCCACGGTTCTGCTTAGCTCTCATTCCTCGGTGCCCATATGAGGGGTTACCCACAGTGGGGGGCAGTCTAGAAAGTAAAACTCCTTAGGCTTTGTGAAAACCCACTTTTTTCATGTATCCTTGCCCAGAGACCGCCTCTGCCCGCCTCACTGACTCTATGTGGGTGTCAGGGTTGAGGTTGCCTGGTCTCAACGGGAGAGCTAGTTGCAGTATGGATGATAGCAGAACTACTTAAGGGTTGTAATTTTCTGTATTTTTTTGAGACAGAGTCTTGCTCTGTCGCCCAGGCTCGAGCGCAGTGACATGATCTCAGCTCACTGCAACCTCCTCCTTCTGGGTTCAAGCGATTTTCCTGCCTCAGCCTCCCCAATAGCTGGGATTATAGGTGTGTGCCACCATGCCTGACTAATTTTTGTATTTTTAGTAGAGACAGGGTTTCACCATGTTGGTCAGGCTTTTCTTGAACTCCTGACCTCAGGTGATCTGCCAACCACGGCCTCCCGAAGTGCTGGGATTACTGGTGTGAGCCACTGTGCCTGGCTTTTTTTTTTTCTTTTTTTGAGATGAAGTCTCCCTCTGTCACCCAGGTTAGAGTGCAGTGGTGTGATCTTGGCTCACTGCAACCTCCGCCTCCTGAGTTCAAGTGATTTTCTTACCTCAGCCTCCCCGAGTAGCTGGAGCTGGAGGTGTGGGCCACCACGCCCAGCTAATTTTTTTTGTATTTTTAGAAGAGATGAGGTTTTACCACATTGGCCAGGCTAGTCTTGAACTCTTGACCTCAGGTGATCCACCTGACTCAGCTACCAAAAGTGCTGGTGTTACAGGTGTGAGCCACTGCACCCAACCTGTGATTTCCACCCCCCACCTTTT
>NW_016107661.1:430876-439376 GCF_001604975.1 Cebus imitator | reverse complement strand
TTTAAATATGGAACGCCTCACTAATTTGCGTGTCATCCTTGCGCAGGGGCCATGCTAATCTTCTCTGTTTCGTTCCAATTTGAGTATATGTGCTGCCAAAGTGAGCACTCCTTTTTTTTTGAGATGGAGTCTTGCTCTGTCACCCAGGCTGGAGTGCAGTGGTGCGATCTTGTCTCACTGCAACCTCTGCCTCCCAGATTCAAGCAATTCTCCTGCATCAGCCTCTCGAGTAGCTGGGACTACAGGCGCACACCACCACCCAGGTAATTTTTGTACTTTTAGTAGAGACAGGGTTTTGCCGTGTTGGCCAGGCTGGTCTCAAATTCCTGACCTCAGATGATCTGCCCATCTCAGCCTCCCAAATGCTGGGATTATAGGCATGAGCCACAGCACCTGGCCTGGCTTTTTTTTCTGTTGATGATATTTTGTGCACCCTAGTACCTGCAGGTACTCCCACCCACCACATATGGGTGGGAGGCACTGTTTTCTGGATATGCTCTCATGTAGCTCACTATTCTCTTAATTTAGGTTCTTTCTAATTCTCACTATGCTAAATGCTGCAGTGAAAATTCTAAATTTCAGTGAATGTCCTGCATTATTTTCTTTGGGGCCACTGCAGTTCAGCCTGGGTGACAGAGTAAGATCCTATCTCAAAAAAATAAATAAATAAAAAAAAAAACAAAATAAAAAAAAAAAAAAAAAAAAAAAAAAAGGAAACATGTTTATGGTAGTACATTTTAAAAACACAGAAGATTGGAAAAATCCTCATCAAAAATAATAAATAACTTAAAGATAATATTTTGGGCATGTTACCTTCCAGTATTGTTTTTTGTGTACTTACTTGTTTTGTCTCATTTTGCTGCAGTTGTAATGTATGCATAGTTTTGTATCATATTCCTTTTTAAGTTTTTTGAGACAAAGTCTCGCTCTATTGCCCACGCTGGACTGCAGCTGGGCAATCTCAGCTTGCTGCAGCGTTGCCCTCTGGGGCTTAAGTGATCCTCCTGCCTCAGCCTCCTGAGTAGCTGGGACTATAGGCATGTGCCATCACACGCTGCTCATTTTTATTAAAGATGCTCCCCCTTGCCTGGCTCTCACATGCTCCTCTGAGTTTTGGCTCTTGCTTCCCTGCCTCCCCAGCTGCCTGGTCTAACAGTAGAGACAGACAGTTCCAGTGCACTAAAATCATGCTGTATTGATTAGAGGTTGTTGTTGTTGTTGTTGTTTTCCCAAGATGGAGTCTCGCTCTGTCACCCAGGCTGGATTGTCGTGGTGCAGTCTCGGCTCACTGCAACCTCCACCTCCCGGGTTCAAGTGATTCTCCTGCCTCAGCCTCCTGAGTAGCTGGGACTGACTACAGGCGTGCACTACCATCCCTGGATAATTTTTTGTATTTTTAGTAGATGGGGCTTCACTGTGTTAGCCAGGATGGTCTTGATCTCCTAACCTCATGATACACCCACCTCGGCCTCCCAAAGTGCTGGAATTATAGGAGACACCCACTGCGCCTGGCCAGAGTTGTCATTGTTTTTGTAGAGATGGGATCTTGCTTTGTTGCCCAGGTTGTTTTCCAACTCCTGAACCTGAGTGATCCACCTGCCTTGGCCTCCCAAATGCTACAATTACAGGCATGAGCCTCGTTTGGCCATGATCCTTTTTTCAACTTGATTACACAGCTGTTTATAAATGTCATCATTTATGGCAGTAATATAGCTGACTTCTCATCCCCCTGAGCATTTGTCTCTAGGTACATTTTCATTATTGTGAACATGTTGTGCCAAACATCTTTGTGCACTGAAGCTTTCTTTGTATTTAGGGCTGTTTCCTTAGAGTCATAGAAGTGGAATTGTTGTGCTGCAAGACCTGTAAATACATTATAGAGCTTTGGATAAAAGTTATGAATTCTGCTTCAGAGGGTGGTGCTTTCATTCTGAATGTGGTTTAAAAGGCTGCTTCTGTTGTGAACTGCTGTCTCCAGTTTTCTTTGAGTGAAGAGAAGCAAAGCGAGTGGCACACAGCCTAGGCGCAGAAGGTGAAGGCTGGGCTCCCCCTGCAAGTGAGAGCTTGAACATGGCAGGCAGCAGTGGGAAGCCGAGAGCTGCTGCAGCTGGGAGATGACTCCCCAGCCCCCCTCATCCTTGTCACTAAGAAGATAGTGAGAGCAAAACTTGTGGCTGTGATGCAGACAAGCCTGCCCCTCTTTCTCATGTAGACATGATTTTTTGCACACAGAGAGGCAGTAAAAAGCCAGCTCTCTTCCCAGCCACCAGCCCAGGAAGCGCAGGTGCTTTGAAGGAGAGGCCCCTAACCCTCCTTTCATGGACATTTGCAGGGAGTCAAGGTGGACGCAAGAGACCACAGTGGAGCCACAGCCCGGATGCTGGCCAAGCAGTACGGACACATGAAGATCGTGGCCTTGATGGACACTCACTCACCCTCTCTGCCCAAGAGCCTCTATCGGAGCCCAGGTACCTGCACCTGCCAGCTGCACTCTGCTGGGGTCTGTGGTTGTCTTGAGCTTTAGGTAACTTGGCAGAGAAAGATGCCCCCCCACCTGCAGCCAGGCATGGTGTCTCACGCCTGTAATCTCAACAGTTTGGAAGGCTGAGGCGGGAGGATCACTTGAAGTCAGGAGTTCAAGACCAGCCTGCCCAACATGGTAAAACCCTGTCTCTACTTAAAAATACAACAACAAAAAAAAAATCAGCCAGGTTTGGTGGCCAGCTCCTGTAGTCCCAGCTACTCAGGAGGCTGAGGCATGAGAATCACTTGAACCCAGGAGGTGGAAGTTGCAGTGATCCAAGATCCTGCCACTGCACTCCAGCCTGCGTGACACAGCGAGACTCTGTCTCAAAAAAGAAAAGGAAAGGTACCCCCCACTTCCCTGGCTCCCACCTGCTCCTCTGAGATTTGGCTCTGCCTCCCCCAGCCACTTCCATGGCAAGGTTGAGGCTGCTGCTGTAACAGGAGAGAAAGTTGGTTACAGTGGAGTGTGGCACCAAAACCAGAAGCTTTCTGTAGCATGCCTTACCACTGCGTAGGCCAGTCCACTCTTAGTTTTCTGTTTTCCGTTTCCTGAGCTATGGCTTGTTTATTTTTCTGTATGAACTTGAATATCAACTTGTCTAGCTCCTTTAAAATAGTATTAATATTTTTATTGAGATTGTGAAAAATTTATAAGTTAACTGTATCTTTGTGATGCTGAGTTGTCCTATGCAAGAACGAAGAATGTCTTCTTGTTCCAGTGTACTTCTGGGTCTTGCAGGAGGGTTTTACATTTTTCTTCATCTACATTTTGCATATGACTTAAGGTTATTCGTAAGAGTTTGGTCATCTTTGTTGCTGTTGTAAATGGGGTTTTCCCTACCATTATATCCTTTTTTTCCCCCAACTCTCAGGGTATTAATTACTCAGTGCTCTTTATTTTGTATTTACTTTTTATTTCAGTAGGTTTTTGGGGAACAGGTGGTGGTTGGATACATGAATAAGTTTTTTTTTTTTGTTTTTTTTCTTTTTGAGACAGAGTCTCACTCTTTTGCCTAGGCTGGAGTGCAGTGGTGCGATCTTGGCTCACCACAACCTCTGCCTCCCAGATTCAAGTGATTCTTCTGCCTCAGCCTCCCAAGTAGCTGGGATTACAGGTGCGTGCCACCATGCCAAGCTAATTTTTGTTTTTTTAGTAGAGACAGGATTTCACCATGTTGGCCAGGATGGTCTCCATCTCTGACCTCATGATCCCCCCTGCCTTGCATTCCCAAAGAGCTGGGATTACAGGCGTGAGCCACTGAGCCTGACCATGAGTAAGTTCTGTAGTGGTGTCATTATATTGTCAGTGCATTTGAAGGCAGTGGATTTCTGCAAACTAATTTTATGTTCTGCTACCTTATGGAATTCTTCTATTGGTTAGGTTAGTTTTGTTATTGATTCTTCAGGGGTTTACAGGTGTACTACCATATAATATTTAAATATCAATGGATACACTGCTTCCTGATGATTCTTGTGACTCTGACTGTTGAATTGCATTGTTCTTTTGTTTAGTTGTTAACACCTCTAGACCATTGTTCAACATCATGGAGACAGTATGCATCCTTACCTTGGTCCTGATCTTAGTGGAAATGCCGCCACATTACGTGAAAGGCTGGTTTTAAAAGGGAAGGCATATGTTATTTTAGCATATTAACAAAGCACTGGCTGGGCGCCTGTAATTCTAGCACTTTGGGAGGCCGAGGCGGGTGGATCACCAGGTCAGGAGTTCAAGACCAGCCTGGCCAAGATAGTGAAACCCCGTCTCTACTAAAAATACAAAAGTTAGCCAGGCGTGGTGGCAGGTGCCTCTAATCCCAGCTACTCAGGAGGCTGAGGCAGAGAATTGCTTGAACCCTGGATGCAGAGGTTGCAGTGAGCAGAGATCACGCCACTGCACTCCAGCCTGGGCAACAGTGTGAGACTCATCTCAAAAAACAAAAGTATTCATCAGTTCTTCTATTCTTGAGTATTGTTTTATAGGAGTCACTACTGAATTTTCTTTCCACATCTTCGGAGACGACTGGAATGTTACCTGTAGCTCTAGTCATATGGTAGATTATCTTCATGAACCTCCTAATAATGAATCAACCTTACATTCTTGGCTGAAATCTCACATGTTGTATTATTTTAATGTGCTTTTAAATTGTTTATTAATATTTAGTACTTTTCTACGGATATACATTCATCAGTGATATTGGTCTATAATTTTTTTTTTTTCTTTTGAGACAGAGTCTTGCACTGTTGCCTAGGCCAGAGTGGAGTGGTGAGATCTCAGTTCACTGCAACCTCCGCCCATAAGGTTCAAGCAATTCTCCTCCCGCAGTCTCCAGAGTAGCTGGGATCACACATGTTTACCACTATACCCAGCTAATTTTTGTATTTTTAGTAGAGATGGGGTTTCACCATGTTGGCCAGGTTGGTCTTGGACTCCTGACCTCTGGTGATCTGCCCGCCTCAGCCTTCCAAAGTGCTGGGATTAGAGGCCTGAGCCACCATCCCTGGCCTGGGCTATAATTTTCTATTTTTATTCTGTCTTTATGATATATACAGTATCAGTGTTATACTTCATAAAAGTAATTTGGAATTTTCCTTCCTTTTTGTGTTCTAGGACAATACACGTAGCATTAGTGCTACCTGGTCTTAGAAGTTTTGATAGAATCCTCCCATGAAACCATCTGGTCTCTGTCTGTGAAGTGGTTCCTCGACAAAAGTTTTTCTCTTTCTTCTGTAGAGACTGGCCTCCTCACGCTTTCTCTTCTTATGGGGTCAGTTTTGGTAAATTATATTTTCCTGAGAGATCACTTCATCTACGGTTTCAGACTTATTTGCGGAGGTCTACAGCATACTGTTTTCCTCCTTTTAAAATACTGTGTTTCAGGCCAGGTGCCGTGGCTCATGCCTGTAATCCCAGCAGTTTGGGAGGCTGAGACGGCTGGATCACTTGAGGTCAGCAGTTCAAGACCAGCTTGGCCAACATGGTAAAACCCCGTCTCCACTAAAAATACAAAAATTAGCTGGGTATGGTGGGATATGCCTGTAGTCTCAGTTATTCTGGAGGCTGAGGCAGGGGAATCACTTGAACCCGGGAGGGGGAGATTGCAGTGAGCCAAGATCGTGCCACTGTCATCCAGCCTGGGTGACAAAATGAAACTGCGTCTCAAAAAAGGTAAGTAGATAAAATAAAGTACTGTGTTTCAGTGGTGATTTTCTCCCATTTTTTTTTTTCCAGAGTGGAAAATACTGATTTACTTTTTGAGACAGGGTGTTTGTTTCTTTGTCATCCAGGCTGGAGTACAGTGACCAGATCTCAGCTCACTGCAACCTCCGCCTCCCGGGCTGAGAGCAGTTCTTCCACCTCAGCCCCATGAGTAGCTAGGACTGCAGGTACACCCTACCGTGTCCAGCTCATGTTTGTATTTTTTGTAGAGATGGGGTTTTGCCATGTTGAACAGGCTGGTTTCAAAACTCCTGAGCTCTAGCAGTCCACCTGCCGCAGCCTCCCAAAGTGCTGGGACTACAGGCATGAGCCACTGCACCTGACCTGGAAAGTATTTATCTCATTTTAATTGACAGAAATAACTACGTATTTATGGGGTACCGTGTGTGATGCTTTGATACATGTATACACTGTCTAATGATCAAATTGGATAATTAGCTTATCTATCACCTCAAACATTTATCATTTCTTTGAGGTGAGAACATTTAAAATCCTCTCTTCTAGTAGCAATCTCGAGATATACACTACTGTTACGTATAGTCACTCTACTGTGAACACCAGAATTTGTTTCGTTGATCTGTAATTTTGTACCTATTGACCATTCTCTTCCATTACCTCCTCACCCCCAACCTTTGATAACCACTGTTCTAGTCTACGTGTATGACACGAGTATTTAAAAATTCAGTAAGTGGGTGAGATCATGTAGTCGTGTAGTTTTGGTTTTTTTGTTTTGCTTTGTTTTTTGAGACAGGGTCTTGCCCTGTCACCCAGGCTGGAGTATGGTGACTTGATGTATTGGCTCACTGCAGCCTCCAATTCCTGGGCTCAAGGATCCTCGCATCTCACCCTCCCGAGTAGCTGGGACTACAAGCGCCCACCATCACACCTGGCTAATTTTTATTTTTATTTTTGTAGAGACAGGGTCTTGCTATACTGACCACGTTGGTTTTGAACTCCTGGCCCAAGCAGTCCTCTCACCTTGGGCTCGCAAAGTGTTGGGATTATAGGTGTGAGTCATCACGCCCAACTAGCATTTGTCTTGCTGTGTCTGGCTTATTTTACTTAACATAGTATCTTCCAGGTTTATTCCTGTTGCCACAAATAATCAGATTTCATTCTTTATGTCTGAATAATATTCCATTGTGCATATAAACTCATTTTCTTTCTTCATTCATCCTCTGATGGACACTTGTTGATTGTATATCTAGGCTGCTGTGAATAGTGCTGCAAAAATCATGAGGCTGTAGATAGCTCTTGGGTACATTGATTTCCTTTTTTTTTTTTTTTGATTTCCTTTCTTTTGGATAAATACCCAGGAGTGGAATTGTTGGATCTCATTTCTTAAAATTTTTTAAATTTTTTATATTAAAAAAAATATAGGGGCAGTGTCTCACTATGTTGCCCAGGCTGGTCTCGAACTCCTGGGCCCAAGTGATCCTCCCACCTCAGTCTTTCACAGTGCTGATATTGTAGGCATGAGCCACTGTGCCTGGCCTCATTTTTTATTTTGTATGTTTGCGTTTCTTTTTTTCTGTTTATGTTAAATACTAGTACTTTGTCCATTTAGTGGAAAACCCATAGGATTTTGGTTTATTAATTAGATCTACTGATTGTCAGTTCTCTATTAATTTCTGCTTTTATTTTTCTTTCACTTAGTTGTTCTAGTTTTTTGAGTTGGGAATTTCTTTCATTTTCATTGTTTCTCTTTTGCTAAATGTTGGAGGCTGTGAAGTTTTGCTGACTGCTGCTTTAAGTATATTCTGGGCGTTCTGTATTTAGTGCTTTTTTTATTTTTCAGAAATTCTATAATTTTTATTTATATTTTCTCCTTCAACCAGGAGTTGTCTAATAGAAGTTTTGTGGTTTTTTGTTTGTTAATTTCTAGGTGGAAGGGCCTTTTTGATCTTTAATTTCTCACGTTATTCTGATCAACTTTATTCTAATTTATCTGGTCAGAGAGTGTTTATAATTCTTAAATTTACAGAACTTCCTTGTCATCTTATTTGTCACCTACTGATCAATATATATATATATATTTTCAAATGAAGTCTTGCTCTGTCACTCAGGCTGGAGTGCAGTGGTGCGATCTTGGCTCACTGCAACCTCCACCTCCCGGGTTCAAGTGATTCTCCTGCCTCAGCCTCCCAAGTAGCTGGGATTACAGGTGTCTGACACCATGCCGGCTAATTTTTGTATTTTTAGTAGGACGGGGTTTCATTATGTTAGCCAGGTTGGTCTTGAATTACTGACCTCAAGTGATCCACCCACCTTGGGCTCCCAAAGTGTTGGGATTACAGGCATGAGCCACCATGACTGGCCTAGTCAGTATTTTCAAATATTCTTTGTTTTGCTTGAGAAGTTGTATTCTCTATTATCTATGCTACAATTTAGCATATCTGTAAGTCTGTCTTAGTGTGTTTGATTTATGAAGGAAGATGGTACATTTTTTTGGTGGCAGATATTCATAATTTGTTACAGATTCATTGTGAATCGCGGCTTTTAGTATTAGAAGTGTCCTGGCCTGGCGTGGTGGCTCATGCCTGTAATCCCAGTGCTTTGGGAGGCCAAGGTGGGCAGATCACCTGAGGTCAGGAGTTCGAGGCCTGCCTGGCCGACTTGGTGAAACCCTGTCTCTACTAAAAATTAAAAAAAAAAAAAAATTGCCGGGCGCGGTGGCTCAAGCCTGTAATCCCAGCACTTTGGGAGGCCGAGGCGGGTGGATCACGAGGTCAAGAGATCGAGACCATCCTGGTCAAC
>NW_016107661.1:410860-430411 GCF_001604975.1 Cebus imitator | reverse complement strand
AAAAAAAAAAAAAATTAGCCAGGTGTTGTGGCACATGCCTGTAATCTCAGCTGCTCAAGAGGCTGAGGCAGGAGAATTGCTTGAACCTGGAGGTTACAATGAGCCAAGATCGTGCTACTGTACTCTAGCCTGGGTGACAGAGTGAGACTCCATCTCAAAAAAAAAAGTGTCCTTCTGTGTCACATGTAATGCTTTTTGGTCTGAATTCTACTTTGATAGCAGGATTGCAGCCCTGGCTTTTTTGTGATCTCCATCTGCCTGCTCTTTTTTAAGTCATTTTGAGGGCATGTTGAGTGCTCGGATTCACACAGCTGCCTCTGTACGTTTACTGTCTTACAGCTCCCTCCCCTTCAGCTTGGATGGAAGCACAGTCTCCCTGGGGTGCTGTAGATCTTTGAATGTGAAAGGGCATATGTCCGCATGGCTAGCTCACTCGCAGAGTGTGAGCCTTTTCATGGGGAAGAGCAGAGTGGCCGAGGTTCAGGGCCTGAGCCTCTCCCACCTACCCCGAGTTGTCCCGAGTGAGCAGCTTCTTTCTCAGGGTCAGGCTCAGCCCAGCTCCTTCCCTGGCACAGGGATTGTTTCATAATAAAAATTTCTCAGGTGGTAAAATGGTAACACAAAGGACCTCTCCCTGCATCTCCACCCCAGTTTACAAGTCTACAAGGAGATCTCATTTCCTCCTATATACCACTCTTGTTCTTTTTTTTTTTTTTTTTTTTGAGAGGGAGTCTTGCTCTGTTGCCCAGGCTGGAGTGCAATGGCGCCATCTTGGCTCACTGCTGGGTCCGCCTCCTGGGTTCATGCATTTCCCTGTGTCAGCCTCCCAAGTAGCTGGGATTATAAGTGCCTGCCACCATGTCTGGCTAATTTTTATATTTTTAGTATAGATGGGATTTCAGCATCTTGGCCAGGCTGGTCTTGAACTCCTAACCTCAAGCCAGGTGCGGTGGCTCAAGCCTGTAAGCCACTTGGGAGGCTGAGGTGGGCGGATCACCTGAGGTCAGGAGTTCGAGACCAGCCTGACCAATATAGTGAAAGCCCATCTTTAAAAAACAAAAACAACAAAAACTCCTAACCTCGTGATCCACCCGCCTTGGCCTCCCAAAGTGCTGGGATTACAGGCATGAGCCACCGCACCCGGTCTCACATCTCTTAAAAGTAGAATTGGATCAGAGCCTTATATGAATCAAATATGAAAAACTGAAAAGCTTCAAAATAGTAAAAGCTCTGGGTTGAGCTCTGAAAGGTCAGACTAGGTAGTGATATGAAAGAGTTAATAATCATAGCAAACATATGCCTTGCTTTAGAAAATACAGAATTCCTTAAGTTGTTTCCAAAGGAAGGGATCCGGACAAAAAAGAAGTTGTGACTGGTATTACCACATTTTAATGAAGAGATTAATTTTAGTTATTCCTTCAACTTAGAACAAAATTTATTTCTGATTATGAACAGTACAGGCTTTTTATGAATTTGCAAACCCCGACAAAGAGATAAGAATGAAACTCCTCACTGGACTCGGTGGCTTAAACCTGTAATCCTAGCACTTTAGGAGGCCCGCGGGGCAGATCACCTGAGGTCAGGACTTTGAGACCAGCCTGACCAACATGGCGAAAGCCCATCTCTACTAAAAAAAGAAGAAAAAAAATTAGCTGTGCATGGTGGCGTGCACCTGTAACCCTAGCTACTTGGGAGGCTGAGGCATGAGAATTGTTTGAACCCAGGAGGCGGAGGTTGCAGTGAGCTGAGATCGCACCACTGCACTTCATCCTGGGGGACAGAATGAGACTGTCTCTCAAGAAAAAAAATTAAGCTCCCTGTTCTCACTAACTTTGCAGCTGCCTGTGGCCCACTGGAGCAGCACCCCGGCCTATGTGGGCATTTCCCAAAAGCGATGTCCTGGCAGATATCCTCTCCTTAATTTAACAAAACCTGTGATAGTTACTTTCTTTCAGTTTACTCTAAGGATTAGTAAATGAGTCCATCACTGAACAGACTGTCTTAATCTTGGTGTTTGACCTACAGAAAAATATGAAGATCTAAGTTCTTCTGATGAGTCCTGCCCTGCTCCTCAGAGACAGAGGCCGTGCCGGAAGAAGGGTGTCAGCATCCATGAAGGGCCGAGAGCGCTGGCCAGGATCACAGGCATTGGCCTCGGGGGCAGGGCCCCACGGTGTCGCTATGGTGAGTGGCCTGCATCTCTCTCTGTTACTGCATACGAAGATTCTGTGTTGGCAAGAATGGAATAGCTCTTAGGCTCCTGAAACATGGGTCCCTGGACCTCAGGTGGCAGCAGGACAAGTGGCCCAGGCTTTCTTGCTTAGGGAGAATCAGGATCGAGTCCAGTGATGGAAATGCATTGGTTATGAGCTCATTCTGGTTTTTTGCTCCTTGACTTCCCTTTTCATTGGTTAAATTTAGGAATAAATCTCTCTGTCCTGCAGTAGAAATGTAGCTCAGGTCAGATTTCATTCATCGCATAGGTGGGTTGGCTCATACAGGGAGGGTGCAAAGTGTGAAGTTCCACTTCCCTGCCCTACCCATACCAGCTGGGTCATGTATGCTCTCAGGGGCAGGAGGCTAAGGGCAGGCAGGCCCAGCTGTTTTCTCAGGGTGATGGAGCTGAGCTCAGACCCTCCTGAGAGAGGGTGCACTTGGTGGTAAAGAATCCTAGCCTTCAGGTTTTCAGATCTCAAGTTTATTCTCAGGTTGTCAGCCCCATAGTGTTGAGAGTTTTGCTCTTGGGGAGTGCTGGGGGCTGTTTTTAGGTGAATTGGGTTTGGTACCCTCTCTCTCTTGCTGAGCTCAGACTGAGCTTTGAGTTGTGTCTTCTTTTGATGGCTGTCACCCACCCATGGCCAGGCCAAGGCTGCTGTTCTCACAGGCCTGGTGGCTGGTCCCTTGCAGGAGCCAGGCCTCTTTGAGGCTAGTACTTGGAATAGTCTGACTTTCGCAGTGAGAATAGACAGTGTTTCAGCCAAGGGTACATGAATCACTGGATTCCCTTCTAAGACTGCAGGAAGAAGCAGATGTGCAGACATCTGTCTTCCCAAGCCTGGGTGCTGGGTTGGGAACTGGGGACCTACCTTCTCCCATCGTCCTGGGAGGGGCGGTTGACTGGGCCACTGGGAAGGCCTCTCTCCAGCTGCTGGCCACCTCTCACCACAGCAAGAGGGCCCACCTGTGTTCCAGCCACTGAGCTGTAAGCACTGGCTCTGGGACACTGGGCTGGTCATTCTGAGCAGCAGAGTCTCTTCCTTCTGAAGGATCTTGGGCACCTGCTACAGCCTGAGGTATGGTGCGGGGAGGAAGGAGGGTTTTCATCCTGGGGCTGGGGTGGTAATTAATCTATATAGCCATACAACAGATGCTTTATCAAAATAATACATATCTGAAGCTGTCTGTGTGCAGTTCTTTTTACATATCCACAGAGCAGTGATGATGGTAGTGGTCTCAGGTGTGGCATTTCAGGGGATTTTTGTTTTTTCCTCTCATACCTTATGAAATTTAAATTTTCCCTAAGTGCATATATTGTCTTTGCCAGTAATTTAAAAAATTGGGGACTGGACACAGTGGCTCAGGCATGTAATCCTGGTACTTTGGGAGGCCAAGGTGGGTGGATCATGAGGTCAAGAGATTGAGACTATCCTGGCCAACACGGTGAGACCCCGTGTCTACTATAAAATACAAAAATTAGGTGGGCATGGTGGCACACGCCTGTAATCCCAGCTACTCAGGAGGCTGAGGCTGAAGAATCATTTGAACCCGGGAGGTGGAGGTTGCAGTGAGCTGAGATCTTGTCACTGTACTCCAGCCTGGCAACAGAGCGAGACTCTGTCTCAAAAAAAAATTGCGGGGCTAGGTACAGTGGCTCATGCCTGTAATCCCAGCACCTTGGGAGGCTCAGGCAGGAGGATTGTTTGGGCCCAGGAGTTGTGAGACCAGTCTGGAAAATGTAGGAAGACCCTATCTCTACAAAAAATTTTGAACATTAGCCAGATATGCTGGCCCATACCTGTAGCCCCAGCTACTTGAGGCTGAGGTGGAAGGATTGCTTGGGCCCAGGAGATCGAGGATCCAGTGAGCCATGATGGTGCAACTACACTCCAGTCTGGATAATAGAGCAAGAGCCTGTCTCAAAAAAATTTGGGGGGAATGATAAATAGCATGTGCTGATTGTAAAAACTTCTCTATAACTAGGAAAATATGTAAAGAAGTTAAGTTCCCCATGGTCCTACCAACCAGTCTTTTGGGTTTTTCTGAGACAGGGTTTCACTGTCACCTAGGCATGATCATAGCTCACTGCAGGCTTGAATTTTGGGCTCAAGTGATCCTCCTGTCTCAGCCTCCCGCATAGCTGGGACCACAAGCATGTGCCACCATGCCTGGTCAAGTCAGTCTTTTGATGTGAATAAATGTGCTTTCTTTGGAGAAGGGGCAGGGGCAAAACTGGAGTGAAACTGCCTGGTATGCATGCCTTTTTCCGCTTGGTTTTAGGGGGAGGTGGAGTTAGGTAATTTCATCTTATTGCTGTTAATTTTTAGCCCAAGGCCTTTTTCCTTCCTGCTTAGCCAGATCTCTTTCTCACTGCAGGTGACTGGCCTGAGGCGGCCAGCCTGTAAGGGCCTATGGTTAAAAAAGATCACATAAACATAAAGATGCCCAGTCAGCAGGCATTTATGTGAGGTCATTAGATACTTCCTGCTAAAAGAAGTATCTGGTCAGGCATCTGTAAACAGAGCTTACCATTTCGTACGTTTTCCCCTTGAAAAAGAGGTCCTGTGGTGCAATGGAGATGTCCCAGGCTTGACCCAGCTGCCACCCCTGACCCCACCAGGCATTTACCTGAACCACTGACTAACCCAGAGTATCTTTCCCACCACACACCACAGATACAGCCATGCTGGGTTGCAGGGGCAAGTGGATGAGGTGATGGCTGGGAAGTCACCTGCCTCCATCCTGGGTCTTGGCCTCTGAGGAGGTCGGGGCATCTGGAACCAGAAGCAGCTTCACTTTGGAGTTCCCTGGGCTTATGGCCCCCATTCTGTACACAGAGCAGGCGCCTCTCCGTGGCTATGTCACCTTCAACAGCAGTGGTGAGAACCCCCTGGAAGAAGAGGGCCTCTGCTGCCGGGATGTCACCTCCCCCATCAACGAGCGGGACATAGAAAGCAGCAGCAGCAGCAGCAGTCGGGGTACGTGTGCCCCACCCCGTTCAGCCTGCGGCTCAGGCAGGTCGTGGAGCTCCTGTGTGCCCATCTTACCTACCCCCCTGGCCTGGCACTGGGGCACAGCCATCCAGCAGAGGACAAGAAAGGGCCAGATGTGGACGGCCCTGGTTCTTGTGAGGAAAGGGAAAAGCTTCTGGTCCAGCAGCCCCGTGCAGCTTAGGGGAGTCATTCCACACCAACAGGTTGAGCCCCTTGCTTGGGAGCCCACTGAGGCTTTCAGGACACGCTCCACTAGGAATGTCTGTAAGAATCACAGCTCTGTGCAGCAGCTGGTGACAGAGTGCCCACCTTGGGCCAAGCATTGCTCCAGGTGCTTGGGATTTAGCAGTGAACAAAAAGACAGAAGCCCTGCCAGTCTGTATAGAGGGGAGGGTTTAGGACAGGCAGGCAGCCTGAAACAAAAGAAATCAGCCGCCGCAGGCGCCAAGGAATGCCTTGGCTGAGGCAGCTTAGCCTGGACCCAGGGCATACCTTGGTGAGGCCTGCAGGCGGACGCCCTGTCTTCCCGCCCTCAGAGGGACATGCTTTCTGTGCCAACCTGGGGGCCGTCAGGAGCAGCAGCAGCAGCGATGGCCTGGCCAGAGTGCAGGGGCTCAGCAGCGAAGCTTCTGTGGAGAGCAACGAGGTGCGGACTCTCTTTCTTGGTCCCCCATAGCCGGTCCCTGGCATGGTGAGGGTGCCTAACATCCCCCAGTCACTTTAAGGTGAGCACATGTGTAAGAAGCATGTGCTTCTTGTGTGTTCTGGGCTGGGATGTGCCATGGACAGGGCCTGGGTTCTCAGACTACAGTGAATGGCACTGGAGGCCCCTGTGTGGCAGGTGGGGCATTCAGGAAGGCTCTCGAATCAACCTGCGTGCTCCTTCAAATACGTGCCTCTTGCTGCAGGACTCGGATCACGCCTGTAAAAGTTCAGTTCGCAGACAAGCTAAAAGTTACATGAAGACCAAGAATCCTGACAGCCAGTGGCTGCCCTGCCCTGGGACTGACAAGGAAGCCTTTCCCCCTGAGTCCAGGCCCCAGACTCAGAGGGCACCTTACTCAGGACCCCAGGTAAGACCACTTGTGAGACTGGCGGTTCCACTCAAGAGATGGCACTTTCTCTGAGTATGAGGCATGTGTTGTGTATATGACGTGCCAGCTGCTGCTGGGAGAACAGAATGGCAGTGGCCTCCCTGTGGCCTGACAGCCTCCACAGGCTCACAGCCGGCTCCGTGGCTGGTGGCTCAGCTGCAGGACTTGCACTCCATTCCTCGCCACGGGAAGGACCTGTGTCCCTGCTTTCCATACTGGAGTTGGCCTCCCTGAGCCTGGGGAGAAGAAAAACACATCTGGCCTGAGAGCTGCCTGCAGGAGTCAGTGACAGGATGTGGTAGAAGCAGAGACAGTGATCACACTCGGCTTGTGCTCAGTGACCGTTACAGTGGCCAGCATGCTCATCCTCCCTGTGGTCCGTCTGACCGCACATTACCTACAGGACACAGGTGTGGTTCGCAGCTCAGCTATCTCACCTGTGTCTGTTGTGTTCTGCCTTGTGCGGGCAGAAGAGGCACAGAGAGGAGAGGCAGAGGGAAGATCTGGCTATTTGTTTTTTGTTTTTTTGAGGTGGAGTCTTGTGCTGTCCTCCGGGTTGGAGTGCAGTGTCGCGATATCAGCTCACTGCCACCTCTGCCTCCCAGGTTCAATTGATTCTCCTGCCTCAGCCTCCCAAGTAGCTGGGATTACAGGCAGCCGCCACCACGCTCAGCTAATTTTTTGTTTTTGGTAGACATGGGGTTTCACTATGTTGGCCAGGCTGGTCTCAAACTCTTGACCCTTGTGATCTGCCCACCTCGGCCTCCCAAAGTGCTGGGATTACAGGCGTGAGCCACCGCACCTGGCCTGGCTGGTTATTTTTTGAGGCACTGGTTTTGCTGCTGAGTAAAGCCTTGGATATGCTGGCTTCTCCTTGCAGCCCTGGCTCAGTGTAGGTGCCTATCTCAGGCTCGTCAGCATGCCCTGAGTGGGGTCCGGTCAGGGCGGTGTCCTAAGTATGTTTTTCTCAGAAAATAGTTTGAGGAAAATGGCAGAGTAATAACCTTCGAAAATTTGTTCCTCCATTAAACGCAACAATAAACTTTCAAAAGTAGGATTTCTGGAGTTGAAAAGTAAATGAAAATATCACTAGATGGGCTCAACAGCAGATTTGAGCAGGCAGGAGAATCAGAAAACTTGTGAACACAGGTCACCTGGTACTTTGCCTGAGGAACAGAGAATGAGTGAAAAAAAAAATGAAGAGAAACCTGTGAGTCCCTTAAGTACACTGATGACGTTCCAGAAGGAGAGAAGAGCAGAAACAACGGGTAAGAAACAGCCTGACCATCCCAAGTGGATCAGAAACATGGATCTTGTATCCAGGGAGCTCAGTGAACTCGGACAGGTGAACTTGGAGAACAACTGTGCTTAGACAAGTTGGAACGTCCGACACTGAGACTCTTGCACGAGAGAGGAACATTCTCCGCGCGCAAAGCCTCTTCCAGATCAGCAGCTCCATCGCCCCTTCACAGAACTAAGCCTAGGATGAGGAGGCCAGTGTCTGGTCATGGACACACAGTGCCCCAGGTGGATGACCATAGTGTGAGGATGCGCCTGCTGTGACACCCAGCCCTGTCTGGGGCACCGGAGTAGGAGGGGACAGCCTGGCTGCTGCACCAGCACACAAGGCACCATCTTGGTGTTGAGCTGGGGGAAGTGGTGCGGCTCCGAGCAGAGGAAAATGGCTCTGCTTCGTTGTAGGTCACTACCTCCCCAAACCCGTCCCCTGTGCCCGCCAGGACCTGGCCGCGCTGCTGGAGCAGATTGGCTGTCTGAAGTACCTGCAGGTGTTTGAGGAGCAGGACGTGGACCTCCGCATCTTTCTGACCCTCACCGAGAGCGACCTGAAGGAAATTGGCATCACGTGCGTCCAGAGGGGCTGCTCTGGCCCTCAGCCTGGGGTTGGGGCAAACTTCCTGCCCACGTAAGTTCCCTTGGGAGGCTGAGGCATGCCGTGGTCGCGTTCCCCGCTGCAGGCTGTTTGGGCCCAAGAGGAAGATGACGTCCGCCATCGCCCGTTGGCACAGCAGTGCCCGCCCGCCTGGGGACGCCCTGGAGCTGGCCTATGCCGACCGGCTAGAGGCTGAGATGCAGGAGCTTGCCATCCAGCTGCACAAGGTGAGTGGCTATGGCTGGAGGGCGGGGTGGCACCCTGGAGTTGGCCCCAGCTCTTGACAGAAAAGGCGAGCGCTGTGTGGAGTGGTTCCACACAGAGGACAGGGCTGGCTTGCACAGGCACCTCCATGCCCCCATGCCCCCTGCAGCGCTGCGAGGAGGTAGAGGCCATTCGGGGCCAGGTGTGCCAGGAGCAGGAGCTGCGGGCCGTGGTGGAGAGCTGCCTGCTGGAGCAGGACCGCGCCCGTGAGGATATCCAGGCCCAGCTTCGGGAGACGTGGGCCCTAGCCCGGGATGCTGCCCTTGTCCTGGACCAGCTGCGGTGAGTGGCTCTGAGCTGCCCTGGGCTGGGTCTCCGGTGGTCACCCCTGGCATTCTTTCTCCCTGACTTTGTAACTGAGAGGTGGATTTCAGGGCCCGGGGCCACCCCACCTCTATTTCATCCAGGCCTTTGCTTCCTGCAGGCAGACCCAGGCAGCACTTGGGGCTGGGAATCTGCACGGGTTTCCCTCCTGCTCATTAGTGCAGCTTCATGTGGCACTGGCCCAGCCCTCAAAGGCCAGCTGCAGGGACAGACAGGGCAGCTGTCAGACCCTTGAAGGTCTGAGTTGGGGGCTCTGCATTTCAGGCCTCTGCCCTCACCAGCACTTGTTCCTGTGTCTGGCAGAGCCTGTCAAGCTGAGCTGTCAGCCCGAGTGAGGCGGGACCAGCCCCCTGGTGCAGCCCCCCTTGGCCCAGCCCTCTCGCCGGCTGGTAAGAACCGTGACCTGGCTCCACACTGGTCAGAGGGGAAGGCAGGGAGCCCTAGAGCCGGGTTTGACCCAGTGGGCTTGGTCTGGTTCTCAGACCAACAGCCACTCTCCCGGGTCCCTGTGTGCACATGACCCCAGAGTCCAGGGAGAGGGGACCCTGGGGATGAAAGCCCACTTCCTCACCTGTGACAGGAAAACTAACCCAGCGGTGGGAGGCACTGGAAAGACCCTGTGCCGTGACTGGCTGTGCTGTGCTGACACCTCCAGTGACTTCTGCAGCCTCCAGCCAGGGCCCAGACCCTGGCCCCCACCGGCACAAATTGTATTCTCCTGTGGGGCTGAGCAGGCTTGGTATTTTCCTCAGCCCATGGGAGGAAGGGCTCCCCAGCCTTGGCCCTCGGAGGTCGCTTCGACAGGGGCAGGCAGGCAGGGAGGGAGGTTCTGATCCAAGGAGGGTCTCCTGCCTGCATGGGCTCAGGATAAAGAGGCAGGGCCTGTGGAGACACAGATCCCCAGCTTACTCAGTCCCTGCATCGCAGAATCCAAGGGCCAGCAAGTGTCCCTGCAGGCCATGAGCCTCCCCGAGCTCTCAGGAGCCCTGGAGGACCGTGTTCATGAGATGGGTGAGTCTCCGGGGCCAGACTTCACTGAAGACTGAGAACCCCTTTTGTTTCTGAGGGAGGCAGAGGGGCCCCTTTCCAGGGAAAGCAGGTTTGAGTCCTCCTACCCCAAGGCTGCCCTTGGGGCCCGAGCCATGATGGCTAAGGAGCAGGACACAACCTGAAGCTCAGAGCCCTGGGCAGCACCACTCAGCCCCAGTGAGCCTGGGCCTGAGAGGCTCAAGGTCATCACTCCTAGTGCCCTGAGCCTGCCACCCAGACTTGCCAAGCATGGTATCTGGTCACATCCTCAGGACAAGCACTGTGCTCAGTGACCCAGAGCCTGGAGAAGCTGCAGGTGCTGAACGGGAAGAAGTGGCGGGAGCCCTAGCCCTTGGCCGGTGAGTATCTGGCAGCCTGGAGCCCACACAGCGGGAGCAGCAGGGCCTGTCTGGGCAGCTGCAGGTGCGCCTACACACCCACCTGTCACCTCGCTTCTCACCAGGGCTTTTTCTTTCAGAATCTGACGTTGGGTGATTGGTCCACCCTGAAGCTGTGTGCCAGGGAGTGAGGAAGGCAGTGAGCAGGTGGCTGCCATGTGCAGCGCGGGCCCAGGCAGGGCCAGAGGATCAGGCCCCGGGAGCAGCCGGCAGACAGAGAGAGGCAAGCTGGGAGCTGCGGCCCTGGCTGGGCAGCTTGGGCCAGCACTGAGGCGGGATGAGGAACTCGCCCCAAGCCTGGCGGTGAGGCCAGAATACATGGGCTGCCCTGGCCCCGACCAGGCAGGGCCCTGGGGGAAGTGTGCCCATACACACGGGTGCCAACTGAGGTTCAACCTTAGGGGTGAGGACAGGGCACCTGGAAAACACCATTTGTTGGAAAATAAAATTTAAGATCAGCTAGTGAAGGTCTCAGTTCTGGTTACATGACATGGGGTACTGGCCCATGTGGCGCCTTTGCTCCTGGAGCCCACGTGACTGACTGAAGACAAGGCTTCGAGAGCCAAGCCCGTTCCCAGCCCGCATAACACAGGGCCTCCCCCGACACACCGCGTGCACATGGAACACTGCCTCCCTCCCAGGCATGGGCTGTGAACATTTTCCCGAGGGTACCACTGGAGTCTTTCTAGACATGAGGCTGTAGGCCGCCACAGGTGATGATGGCTCTGTTTCTTTCTGCACAGTAAGCCTTAACTTGAGGCTGTCCCCTGGAGCTGCTTACAGACAGACAGTGGGGACGGGTGGGTTTTCAGAGCAAAGCAGGTCAGCCCAGGTGGAACCAGGGCCGCCGGGATCAGGACCGGGAGTCTACCTTGAAGGTCTGGGCCCAGAAGCCCCAACCCGGCTGTGCCCAGCGCACATGCTGGGAACCCCTCTCCTGGGCCCAGCCTAGGGCCTCCATCCAGAACCAAAACACAGAGCAGCTGAGGAGCGACTTTATTGTCTTCTTCTCTTGCCACAGATCCATATATAGTTGGGCCCCCAAGGCCCTGACTGTCCCTGGGAATCAAGCCACATGGGGCAAAGCTACCATGAAACCTCACCCACAGTTCACACGTGGTGAAAGAGAAAATTTAGCAAAGTAAATCCAACAACAAACAAAATTAACAGTATTAACTTCCTACCCCAAGCTGGCTCTCCCCTAGGCCCTGGGCTGGCTCAGGAAGGAACGAACTAACCTAGACAAGGCATCCTCCACCCACATATCCTGTCTTCTGAGTGGTCCAAGAACTGTGCACCTCCCCCGTGGGACAATCAGGCACTACCTGGGCCTCCATCAGCCGCAATGAGATGCACACAAATGAGGGTCTGAGCCCCCAGAATGAAAGCATCCCGAAGCTGGAGAGGCAGACCCAGGGTGCCCAGACCACCCTGCCCAGCCTAAGAGGATGGGCTGGGTCCCAGTGGGCCTGGCCACTACCTAGTGACTGCTTGGGACAGTGGACGTGACAGGAGGCCCACTCGCCCCAGACAGTCAGAAGCAGGGTACAAACACTCTAGAAACCACACTTGGCAGGAATTCCCAGCCTTCTAGCCTAGGGGAGGGTGCCAGCAGACCAGGCCGCCCTCAGGAGGAGGCCGGGAGCAGCTTCTCCAGGGCCTTCTTCTGCTTCTCGGTGGCCGCAGCCAGGGCCTCAGCCAGCTTCTCCTCGGGCATCATGTTGAGCACCTTGAGGGCAAAGAGGAGCTGGCACTTGGCCGTGCTCACAAAGGCGTTGCTCAGGAAGTTGGGGAAGCCTCCGACACGATCCTTCTGGGTGTACAGCGGGACCCGCACGAGGCCCAGAACCTGCACGGACAGGAAGGAGGGCTTGGGGCCAGGCCCACCACGAGATGGCACCCCTGGCAGGAGGGGCCTGGAAGCTAGGAGGCCAGGGCATCAACAGCCAGCTTTGCTAAGGACTTAATGGGAGACCCAAGCAGGGCCTGGCAGAAGCCAGCCAGCTCCCTCGGAGCAGTACAGCCCCCTTCTCAAGCAAGTGTGGAGACTCACCCCATGCACTCCTGGCTGGTACCTGGACCACACCCGAGGGTCCACACCCCATGCTCCCTGCCCACCCAGCGAAGCCTGAACACCCCGAGTCCAACCCTTCCAGACTACAACACACAAATCCAAAGAGCCTTCACGCCCCCATGAGGTTCCCAACTTTTAACGACCCCCTCTGTGCTCGTTTGCCAACTCCCCAAGCAGGCCCCGCTCCCACATCCCCTCCTCCCCACCGATCCCACCACTCCCCACTCCCAGGATTGGCAATGGCAGGCAGCAAGGCAGATGTAACACAGCCCTGAGGGAGCCCCAGCCCCGGCCCCCACCCCCACCCCTCCTTTCCCGACCCCCTAGCCCCAAACCCCTCTCCCCACCCCGTTGCTGGAGACAGCGACACCCGACCCAGCCCGGCCAGGGGACCCTCAGGGGACGTGTTACCCATCGGTGCCTTCCACGGGGCCAGAGCCAAACCCCGGGGCGGGGGGCGGGGCCCGGGCGGAGGCCCCACCTCCAGGCCGTGGTCGCGCGAGTGCACCGCGCTGATCTCCACGGCGTGCAGCTGCTCCAGCGTCAGCTGCCGCGCGTACAGGTGCGCCACGACGCGGTGCGGGCCCTCGGTCAGGTGCGAGCTCAGGTAGTCGGCCTCGGTGAGGCGCAAGCAGCCCAGGCCCAGGCCCAACACCCGGTTCAGGCCGTCCTCCAGCGACCAGAAGCGCCGGTCCACGAAGCCCCCGGGGAAGCCCAGCAGCCCGTCGAAGCGCATCTGCATCTGCAAGGGAGCGCGGATCACGGGAACGCGGGTCACCGGCGCCGGAATGACGGACGCTCCCAGCCCGGCCCGCGCCCACGCCTGGACCCGCGCCCGTTCTCACCAGCACCGAGAAGCGCATGGGGATGCGGCCGAAGAGCTGCCCGGGGTTGGCGGCGTACAGCATGGCGTGGCACGAGTGGCTCCAGCCGGGCCCCAGACGCATCGCCTCTACCCGGCTGATCTGCTTCAGCTCCGGAACCGCCGCGGTCGACATCTTGGCACTGACCCCGTCCCCGCCGCTGCCACTTAAGAGCATGCGCGAGCCCGCCCCCGCTGCACTCTACCAATCCGCCGACGGCCGCGCCCCCGGGTCCCGCCCCCACGCCAATCGCCGGCGTGGCCCAGGGCCGAGCCCCCCGCAGCGTCGCGGCGCGTAGTTGAGAAGCGCAGGGGGCGGTGTGCAAAGGAAGGC
The DNA here is from genome assembly GCF_001604975.1 of Cebus imitator. Classification (NCBI taxonomy): domain Eukaryota; kingdom Metazoa; phylum Chordata; class Mammalia; order Primates; family Cebidae; genus Cebus; species Cebus imitator. Next base: position 416,931 of record NW_016107661.1, on the reverse strand, counting down.
GGCGCGCGTCAGCCGTCACCCAATAGTCGCACACCCCGGGCGGCGGCCCCGCCCAGCCGTCACCCAATAGCCGCGCACCCCGAGCGGCAGACCCGCCTCCGACAGGAGCACTAGGTCGACTGCTCGGTGCCATAGTTGGGTCAAGGTTGACACTGTAGGCGACAAACGTCTCCCTGGGCGCCCCAAAGCTGACACCCGAAAATCCCTGCGGTTTTTCTACCCTGGATACCGCCGATCCCCTTGCGCTCACCCGTTTCTCCCCGGGGCCTGACCCGGCCCGCTGGCCCCGCCCATTCGCAATGGCGCTCTCGGCACAACCATGCTAGCCAGCAACGCCCCGGAATCTCCCTCCGCCGACGCCCCGCACCCGAGCCCAGAGGGAGACGGCCTTCGCCTGCCACCCACGACAGCTGTCCCGCCACCGGGAGCAGGGCCTGGGAGGGCTTGAGTACCCTAGTCCCTGAGTCCAGGATCAGGGCGGAGGACCAGAAACTCGGACTCCGTGGACTCAGCTTGCTGGACAGAAAGTGACTTAAATTCCGGGGCTGGCGCTTTCCAGGATCCTCCAATCCGGGCACCCTGTGCCAGGTACTGTGCGGAGGAGGGGGAGGGAAGAGGGGTTTCCCCAATTTACGATGAGGAACTTGGGGCTCAGACAGGGACAGAACTTGTCTAATTGCACCCAGCAGTTGGTGACAGAGGCACGATTCCACCCCAATTCCACAAAGGCCTGAGGTACTTACCCTGTATCTGTACTGGAGAAGTCAGTCTCTGGGGCTCAGAAACATAAACAGCCAAGGGAGAATGAGGTCCCCGGAACTCCACGATGGCGAGGCTCACCTCAGCAGCAGCAGGGCCCACTCCTCCCGACCGGGGAAACGGATTTGCTGAGCATCGCCCTGGGAGAGCTGTGCAGTGAGGCCAAGCTCGCAGGCACAGAGAAAGCTGCCTTGAGTGGAGCCAGACAGGAGAGAGGTGGACAGAGGGTAGGCACTGGAAACTCACCTGTTAGGTCCATGGCGTCGTCAGATGTGAAGAATAAAGCCATAGAGAGGACACCTCTCTCTCTTGCTGTGGCCACCAGTGAAGATGGTCACACGGGTCAGCTGCAGCCAGCAGGGGAAGCCCCGATTCCAGGGTAAGCGACCATGTTAGAAAGTGAGAGGGCAGCGAGGGGAAGGGTCCTCCCACCCAAAGAGGGCCTGACCCCTTGACAGCCAAGCCAAGCCAGAGACCCAGAGCCCAGGGTCCTTGAGACGCATGGGCACTGGAGAGGAGGCTCCCGTTGCTCCAGCCCCTCCCTGACACCAAACACCAATAAAAATGCTGGGTCTGTTGGGAGGTAGAGGGGAGCCGATCTGGCCCGTGCAAGCACCCGTCTGACACTCCTCCACCCACAATGGGATGGGGCCAGACCCAGGCCTGTCAGAGCAGCTGCAGGGCCCATGGGTGGCAGCCTTCTTGAGGGACTGATGGGCCAAAACACGGGCACCCCCTCCACCCTCAGGGTCTTCAGTCAAAGGGCATGGTGGCAGCTTGACCTGTGTGCAAAGGAGCTGGGGCCTGGAGTGGTAGGCGGTGGTGTGGTGGCTGCCCTGGTGCACTGGACACTCCCTGGGCACGGGAGCAGGGGCTGTGCAGAGGCCTGGAGCTGGGCTCTAGCCCTGGAGCCCACAACCGTGGGTGGCCAGACCTGCTCCGGCCATCCGGGCTCCACATGCCAGCTGTAGGGCAGTGGCACTGCCCCTCTGCTCGAAAACCTGTTCTTAAAACTGACTCCCCCTTAGATGGAGGTTGCAATGAGCAAAGATGCACCACCACTGCACTCCAGCCTGGGTGACAGTAAGACTCTACCTCAAAAAACAAAACCAAAAAACCTGACTCCCCCTAATAAAAACATTCCAGTACCCTCTACAAGATCTTCAGTAGCTATCCAGCACCCTTCACTCCCACCAGGGGCTCTGTCCCCAGGGGACACACCAGGCTCACTACTGCCGCATGGAGCACTCTGAGGCCAGCTCCTCCTCAGCCTTCAGGGCTGTTTAAGCCGCAGGCTCTCCCTGCCGCCCAGTTCACTGAGTCCCTTTTAAGGTTTCGTCTCACCACCACCCTTTCTTCCTAATAGCATCCAAACCTGGCAAGGTTCTGATTAGCAGCTGGGTGTCTCACTGCCTGGAATGCAGGCGCTTGGGGTCCGGGCCTCAGCTGTTCTGCTGCCACTGGAACACACCAGGTGCTCAGCAAGATGGGAACAGGAGCAACAACTCTCACACCTGCAGGCCCCGGGCTACCACACCACCTGTTCAGGAGACAGCCCTATCTGGAGGGTATGGCTTCCCTCTAACCAGAGGAAAGCCGAGACAGGGCTGGCTGAGAGCCAGCGTTCTCAGCCCTCACCTTGCTGACTGCCCTGACACCGGAGGGAAGCCAGGCAGAGGCCATGAAGCTGCCAGGCTGTTGGAGCCAACCCAACCACCCAGTGGCCCAACTCCGGGTCAGGAAACAGCCACTGTCCTGAGGGCTGTGCCCAGAGGAAGGAACAGACAGTATATTGCTGCGTGATTTTATTACTATAAATATACAGTAAAAACAAACGGGCCCATCTGAGCACATCAAATGGCAGCACGTATGAGTCCCAGCGGGCCATTCTGCAGCCCGAACTTCACGCACAGCCCTGGCACCAGGACTGACAGCCAGAGGCTGGGGCCTTGGCGGAGCGGGAGGAGAGGTGGGGCTGTGGGGTGGTGCGTTGGGGAGAGGCGCGGGGGGAGATGCCCGGGCTGAGTGCACACACACGTGGGAGCATATGCGTATGTGTATGCATGTGCAAATGTGCCTGAGCATGTGTGCGTGAACGTGGGAGCATGTGTATGTGTGAGGGTGTGTATGAGCATGTGCAAGTGACTGTGCATAAGCATGTGTGCGTGAACGTGAGAGCATGTGTGTGCATGTGCACAAGGGCAGGAGGGGGGCTGGCCTGGGTGCACAGGGAGCTGGGTGTGGGGACCACTGCTGGATCTCCCCTGAGAGCCCAGGAAGCAGAGCTTGTGCTCGGAGCCACCTGAGCCTCAGGGAGGGCAGTGAGCTGCCCCACAGCCATCTGATCCCCAGGCCGGGCTGCAGGGCAACCTCCCCGCCCGGGCCAGAAGACCTGCACATACCTTCCTGGCCCAGGGCCCTGCTGGGGCGGCTCGATCCCTGGGTCACCAGGGCCAGATACCCCCTTCACCTGCCTGCTGCTCAGGTGGTTTACCTTAATAAAAACAGGACGAGGTCGCCCAGAGGCCAAGCCTCCCGGCTGTGACCTCACTCACCAGGTGGGCTGCTGGCTCCCTCCTTCCCGGCTGTGACCTCACTCACCAGGTGGGCTGCTGGCTCCCTCCTTCCCGGGCGGGTCCCACCACGGGAGCCTGACACGTCAAAGAGAACTGCAAGGGGGCCAGGCGCAGTGGCTCATGCCTGTAATCCCAGCACTTTGGGAGGCCGAGGCGGGTGGATTGCCTGAGGTCAGGAGTTCGAGACCAGCCAGACCGACATGGTGAAACCCTGTCTCTACTAAAAATACAAAAAAATTAGCCAGGGTTGGTGGCATGCGCCTGTAATCCCAGCTACTCGGGAGTCTGAGGCAGGACAACCACTTGAACCTGGGAGGTGGAGGCTGCAGTGAGCGAAACCATGCCACTGTACTCCAGCCTGGGCGACAAAAGTGAAACTCCATCTCAAGAAAAAGAGAACCGCAGGGGACATTCCAATAGCAAAGGGGAACGAGGCGGCCACCAGGTCCTCCTTGACAGGGCGCTGCCGAACAGACAGCCCTGCAACTGGAGGTGCCTGGCGATGTCACCAAAGCCAGCACGGTGAGAAGGTGCGGGGCTTCGTAACAAGGCCACTGGATGAGGGCTGCTGGAAGCGGCTGTGCCTCGGCCCCTCAGTCAGTTCCAGTGCTAGGCTGAGATGCTTTAGCTGCCCAGAGCAACACCCGTGCACTCCAAAGCTCTGAGCACTGAAGGCGCCAGCCGAGACACACCAGGGAGGGCATGGAGGCTGCATAAACACGGCAGAGGACAAAAGGCAGCAACAGCCAGGCTGCCGCGGTGACACAGGCGGGCTGGGCGGACAGGCACTGTTTCCTTCACTGACCACGCGTGCCTCGAGCCCCCACCGCCCCCGAACATCTGTGAAGATAGTGCTTCACCCACCAATAAATTCTCTTGTGCAGGTCTGCTGAGTTCTCTGGGCAGTGACTGCACTGCTGCGGGACCGGGTGTAGCCAGCGCAGGCCACGTGTGGGCAGCCCCAGCCCCAGACGCTTGGCCCACCAGACCCTGGGGAACCGAGGAGCTGAACTCAGGATGGAAAGCTGCTGTCCTTCATCTTGTACCAGTTACAAATATATCAACCATAGAAAAGGGGGATTCAGGGGACGGTCCACTGTGCTCTTTGATCAAGGGTCACCACAGCCCCTTGGAGCCTGGTGGCCACAGGGGGCATGCAGAAAGGAGAGGCCGAGTCACACCGGGGTCTGGGGCAGCCCCTTGGCAAAGTCTAGGGAGCTGAGGGCTCCATGCTGCCAGCTTGGCCAGGCTCTCAGAGTGAGGTCAGCTCGGCGGCGCTGGGATCGGGGCTGGGGCCACCAAGAGGAGGCCAGGTGGGGCTGGTGGTGCCAAGGCTGTGGGCCATTTCCATGGAGGTGGGCCATCCTGTAGGCAGGAGCAGAGGGAGAGGGAGGTGGGTCACACTCAGCTGCTTGGTCCCATGCCACCCACTCCTACCAACCTGAAGCCACACAGGGGTGGGCCACCCAGCACCCCCACTCCCGCCACCTGTCTGTGACCAGAGCAACAGATGGGGCCTCCCCAGCCCTGCTGAGCACAGTATGTCCCTCTCAGGCAGATGACCCCACAACCCTGGACACTGGACACATCACCCCTCATCCTGGGACACCAGGCAGATCACCCTGCACCCCCGGACACCAGCAGCAGAGCTGCAGCCCCGAGTCAGAACACAACATGGCGCTGTGGCTTCTGCCCTCTGGGTCTCCTGCCCTCCCCCTGGTTCCAGTTTCCTGGGATGTGACCACCCGCTGTCCTGCCAAGGTCCTTATGGCTGGGTTAGGCTAGAACTCAGTCAAACCAGGGAGGAGGGGCGGGGAGCAGCCCTGAGCAAGAACAATCCTGTGCTCAGAGTGGCCCCATGGTGGCTTCTGTGAGGCAGAGAAGCCTCCCACAGAGCCCCGACGCTTGCACTGTGGCTTCTACACTGCCACCAGGTGCTGTCTCCCGATGGGTCTGGCATCCCCGGGGCTTGGTTAACGGTGCTGGTGCTGAGCCTGGGACAGGGCCAGCACAGCCTCAGGGCTGCCCAACATCCAGCCACCAGCCCTGACGCACGGCTCCCAGTAGACACGGCCCGGCCCCACTCTCACGTCAAGGACGGTTATCTTCTTCGGGGGCCGCAGCCTGCAGCGAGACCGGAGTCAGAGGCTGTGAGCCTGTCCCAGACCACACCTGCACTCCCACCTCTGGAAGCTTAACCGGAGCCGTAACATTCGAACAGCACCGTCCACCGACGCGCAGGCCGGGGCCCTCTGAAAGGTGCGGGTGGCGTTTCAGTCAAGGGGTATGACAGGTCAGGAGAGGGGTCCACAGAGGGACGCGCTGGGACGCAGAGTGCAGTCAAAACAAGCACGGCTCCCAGGCCCAGCTCAAGTCCACCCAAGGGGAAAGGGCCTCTGGGAGCCTGGACCCTGGCCGGGCACTTCCCAGCGAGCCGCACGGGACTTGCCCGACGATGACTGCGGTCGTGTGCGGGAGCCCTGGGCTCAGAGCACCGGCAGCCCCTTAGCAGACCAGAGCTGCAGGCGGCTTGTGCGCCCAGACCCTTCAGGAAGGCAGAGGCCCCAATCTGCCTGCCTACCTGGAGCTGTCCGTGTGTGTGTGTGTGTGTGTGTGTGTGTGTGTGTGTGTGTTCGTGTGTGTGTGTTCGTGTTCGCATGTGTATATTTTCTGTTTTTGAGACAAGGTCTCAGGCTGGAGTGAGCCTTGACCTCCCCACCGCCCCAGCTCCCCGTG
>NW_016107661.1:408706-410811 GCF_001604975.1 Cebus imitator | reverse complement strand
GTGTTCGTGTGTGTATATTTTCTGTTTTTGAGACAAGGTCTCAGGCTGGAGTGAGCCCTGACCTCCCCACCGCCCCAGCTCCCCGTGTGTGTGTGTGTGTGTGTGTGTGTGTGTGTGTGTTCACGTGTGTATATTTTCTGTTTTTGAGACAAGGTCTCAGGCTGGAGTGAGCCTTGACCTCCCCACCTCCCCAGCTCAGGCAATGTTCCCACCTCAGCCCCTCTTGAGGAGCTGGGACCACAGGCATAAGCCACCAAGCTCAAGCCAATTTTTTAATTTTTTGTAGGGGGGGGTCTCACTATGTTTCACACACGACTTTGAAATCCTGGGCTCAAGTCATCTAACCCCTTGGTCTCCCGAAGACCTGGGATGACAGGTGTGAACCAGTGCCCGGCCAGAGCGGCTTCGGTCAAACATCCGCCTGGGCCACCCTAGTAGAGAGTGCCTCTTGTGGGGGATGAGGGGCCTCTTGGGAGGGAATGGGGATGCCAGCCTCACAGGGCCTCCGATCACACTCAGTGCTGGTGTTCCAGAAGGTTCCAGTACTGGCAGGGACAGGTGAGTCCGCAGCAATGGTGGGCTCGAAGCAGAAAGGCAGCCCACAAGGGACTGTCTGCCAGGCCCACGGGGGAGCAGGCAGCTGTGTGAGTGGATGCTCTCCCCTGGCACCAGAAGGCCCCTCAAGGACACACTCCCTCCAAGAGACGGGGACTGAGCTTGGGAACAGGTGATCCCAGGCTCTCCCAGCCTGGGGCACATTCTTTTCCCCATGATTTATTACTTAAAGCCATGTCCAGAAAATGGGAGTGACCTGCTGCACACCCAATGGGAACTCGAGGGGACGATCCGGAACAAGGCTGGGCCTGGGCCTGAGGCTCTCCCCTCCGGAAGTGTCGCCCTGCGTCTCCCTGGGGTTCCCTCCATGCTCCTGCCTCCTGTGGGGGACAGTGGCTCTCGCACACCTGGGCCGGGTCTGTCTCCCTGCCTGGGCTGGGACTATTCCAGGGCCCCTCAAGGCTGGAAGAAGATCCTGACCAGCCACCAGGTCCAGATGGAGAGACCTCTGGCTCTAAAAAGTTAGGACCCCTCAGGAGGCCACTTTCTGGGGCAAAGGTGCAGCAGCCACCAGAGCTCTGGATTCAGAACCCAGGACCCCTGGGAAGACATGGATGTGGATGAAGACCTGAAAACCAGAAGGAACCCCCGCCAGAGACCAGGGGAGGGCTCCTCTCTCCAAGGACACGCGTCAGAGCCCCCGAAGCGCGTCTGGAAGGTCACGTACCGGCTTACTCGTCTATACCAACAGAGCAGGAGTCGGGCCCCAGGGCTGCGCGGAGAGGGGAGAGACAGACGGAAGCTCAGTTAGCACGCACGCAGCAGCTGGCACCACCACAGCAAGGGCACCAGCCTGGGGACCAAGGTCGGGGCCATCTAGAAACAAACGCTGTGCTACAACCACAGAGAACTGCAAGGAGAACCACAGCTGGGAGGCGAAGCATGGCCAGAATCCAACTCAGAGGAGTACCTGGCCCTGCCTCTCCCTCCTGCAGCTCCCACACGGCAGCCGAGGGAAGGGCGCAGGAAGGACGAAGCAGGCGCAGTCCATCTCTGGGTTCAGGAGGGAAGGGCCTGGGCAGGGGCTGGGGCTAGACAGGGCTGAGCCAGGGGAAACCCTGAGACACCAGGACCCTTGGTGTTCACCATCTCATGGGCCCTCCCATCTACAGGGACCCTAGGGTTCACTGCTCAACCTGCCAGGCAACGGCTGCCCCTATGAGAAACCACAGGATCCTGCGTATGTGTTCATGCTTTACTCACAGACACGGAGAGACAGGCAAGGGCCCTGTGAGGGAGAAAGCCAGTGAAACAGAGGGGCCACCACATGGATTTAAAGAGAGACATAGAGCCCGGCTCAGTGGCTCACACCTGTAATCCCAGCACTTTTGGACGCCAAGGCAGGCAGATCACGAGGTCAGGAGTTCAAGAGCAACTGGCCAACATGGTGAAACCCTGTCTCTACTAAAAATACAAAAATTAGCCGGGCATGGTGGTGCAGACCTATAATCCTGACACTTTGAGAGCCTGAGGCAAGAGGATTGCTTGAG
>NW_016107661.1:368176-408550 GCF_001604975.1 Cebus imitator | reverse complement strand
ACAGAAACCTGTGCTTACAAGGTTGACAACCAAGTAGATGGCACCATGAAGACCCCAAAGGCGAATGTGCTGTCCATAGCTCAAACCTGAGGCTGTGCAGGCTGACCTGCTGGCATCAAGTGGCAGCCGACCCCAAGTCGGGCGCCTGGCCCAGGAGTTCACCTCGGGCTGCCTGGATGTAGACTTGGCCCCTCTATGCAACCTCTACAGATGACTGCCTCCTGCCCCATCTGTGCACCTAAAGAAGGCCCGAGACCCTCCCTGGGTGTGGGGCATGAGACCCCAGGGTCCTGGTCTCATGTGTGTGGGCCCGCAGTGGCTGTGGTGATCCTTCCCAGGCCAGGCCACACAGCAGAGGTGTGGCCTCTCAGACACTGCCCTGCAGGGCCACCCCGCAGGATCAGAAGTCACGCTTGTGGCTCTCAGAAGCCCAAGTCCTTCTCCCAGCCCCTCCCCTCCAACACCTTCCAAGTTTTTCCATCAGAATGAAACATCTGAGGTCCTTTGAAAGACCTTACTGGAATTCTGCGTCACTTTAAGGTAAGCTAGTCCTAAATGCACCTTCTGCTGTGAGCTGTTTGGGGCAGGCTGCTGCTATTATCAGGGACCTGGGGCGGTGCCAGCTCCTGCACCTGTGACCCACCCCGCCCAGGCCACTGCTCAGCCAGAGTCCGGAGGGACAAGAGGCCCTTCCAACTAAAGCGCATCACCATCACCCAATGCCAGGCCCAGGTCACCGGGTGACCCAGGAGGACTGAGCACCGCTTGGCCCTGGGGTCAGGAGGAGGTAACGAAGCAGCCACAAGGGAGGAGCTATGCCCCTAAGCAGCAGCTTCTGGGTCACGTCTGAAGCCACCGAGTTCCCCGTTTATCTCAGTTCCAGAGCTGCAGACCTCCTTGCGGCAGATGCGGAGGTACCAGTCTGAGCCCCCACTTCCCTCCCGGTCTTTGGAGCTCAGGATTTGAAGCTGAGGATCTTATCCCAGCAAAGCAGAGAGTGAAGGTACTTGGCTGACGGGGCCTGCCTAGGCCCGAGCCTCTGGGAAAGGTGAAAATGGCAACCCTTTCTCCCGGCCTTGCCGCTCCCCGCTGGTACCCGGTGCCCCCCCCCCAACCTGTCCTCTGTGCCCTGGCCTGGGATGTGCTGCTGCATCTAGACAGATGGCCTACATCAGGCCTGGGGTAGGGGTGAACCAGAAGCCACTGTCCCTGTTCTCTGTGGCCCGGGGCCCCCGATGCCCAGCACAGCATGTGGCACCTGCTTCCGCTCCGTCTACAGCTCTCAGGCTCTGCTAAGAGTTCACCTGGCACCCAGCCTGGGGCCTGTGGGCCCATGGAACAACCAGGGATGGGGGAAGATGTGATGATCCCAGCGGGGCCAGAACTGCCCTCCTGGCAGCCAGCAGGAGGCACAGGGAAAAGGAACCCATCCTCTTACAGGCAGCCTCTCTCCCCTCCTGTGGCCAAGCTGGCCCCAGGAAATGAAGGGGCTTTGGGGCAGACTCTACTCCCAAGAGCCAGGCCCTGCGCGACGCTGCCTTGCAGCCCTGGGCTGCATCCTGCTTCAGGGTCAATAGCAGGGGAATGGCATAGCGCCAGCGAGAGAACCGAGCTCCACCGGACCGGCCCCTGCAGCTAAGCATGGGCCAATGGAGCAGGGGCCTCCTCCCGGGGGACTGAGACGGGCACCCAGCCCCTCACCTCCAGCCCCCCAGCCCCTCACCTGGCAGGTAGACGTCAGCAGGTGGGCCTCGGCCACAGTGCTCAGGGCTGCTGTCCTGCAGGACGTTCTCAATGGACGGTGCTCGGGTCCCTGCAGGCAGAGAGCAAGGTCAGGGACCTACAGGCAGGGGCCAGGTCCCAGCAGGTCCCTCTGGGCAGGACCCAAGGACTGCATAGCCACTTCAGGGTCCCCAGGATTGGGCTCTGACGGGACTCCACCTTGACTGCACCTGCTCTCCCAGGACCCTAAGGACGGGTGCTTTCCTTTCTTCCCCTACTTCCCACCCTCCAGCATGGGGCTTTCTCCCCCCGTTTTTACACTGTGTCCCGGATGCTCAGAGCATGGGGTTTTGCTTCTGACACAGAAACATTACACATCCACATTTCAAAAACAGGACTGAATGCTGACAGGTGCTACCCACACCTGGCAGATGGCCCTGAAGGGTGAACAGCGTGTCCTGGCCCCGTCACCCATTCAGTCCCTCCCAGCCAGGATCCCAAGTGCCACCAAGCTGGGAGGGGTGCCTCTTGGCTGAGAGTTCCTGGGGCAGAGGAGAGGCTGGCCCAAACCCGCCGCCCAGAGCCCTCAGACCCCAGTGAGCTGGGGCCACCTGGTCCCAGCATGCAGTTTGCACCCATGGGAAGAGGGGCTCACCTTGCTTTGGTGACGACTCATCAACCTCTTCTGTTAGGAAACTCTAGGAAACAAACAAAAAACACAAAGAATGAATAAAATAAACACAAAAACAGGAAACTCTAGGAAACAAAGGGGAAAGTGGCCTGGAGCTTGGAGACCTGCAGCCACCACTCCAGGACAAGTTGCCATCAGCCATGGCCCTCCTGAGACCCAGACAGCCACTACACCAGGGGGTGCTGTGTCCCCAGACCGAGGCTAAGGAGCCAAGATACTCAAAGGGCCCAGAAGTGCGGGAGTGCCCAGGCGGGCAGTGGGATGGGGTGCGATTCCAGCGATGGGCTGGTGGGCTGGCCGGGGCGGGCACATTAAGCCTCCCGGGGGGCCTCACCTCAGGGGAGCTGCTTTCCCGAAGGGCCAGCTCTGCGCCACCCAGTGGGAGAGGGGCATTCACATCCTCAGAGAGCCTCTCCTCGTCCTCTTCGTGGATGGGGGAAGACGGGGACCGCAGGGCGCTGAGGACAGAGGAGAGAGTGGGCAGGGATGAGAGGATAACGACAAGAAATGCCAACTCTGCCAAAGCCGTGCAGGGCTACTGCCCCGCTGGCACTAGCGGGCCCCTGCACACGCCTGCCAGGACCCATGCAAAGGACACTCCCTGGGGAGGCGCTTCCATCGCCCACCACTGGGACCAACCCAAATGGCCAGCAGGCAAAGGCAGCCACCACAGACCCACCCAACAGAGGGGCCTCTTTCCCAGCACACTGGCACAGACCTAGGCTTCCTCTTCTTTCTATAAAGAGAAGAGAAACAACTGGTAGTTCCTGGGGTGGAGAAGCAGCAGGAGACAGAGGCCCCTGTTTCTCTCTCAGTTTTGGTGCTGCCTCCTCATGGGCATGGCAGGTGGCTGGGCGGCTTCCTGATACTCTTCTAGGAGAACCAACACGCCTGTGGCAGAGTCCCCGGGGCAGCTGCTCTGCACCCCACAAGGCTCCAGGGAATCCACAACTGACCCGGGGCCAACCCCGGGAGCTAGGCCCTCAGAAGGCTGCCATGTGAGTGACAGACAATGCAGTCATCGCCTGGAGCGGGACCACGCCCCGTGACTCGTCAGGGGCGAACTGCAAGAGCAGTGAGTGTGCCTGGGTCACTGTCAAGTCCCGAGTCCCGGCTGCCCTGGCCGCTCACTGGCAGAGAGGGCCTACGTGACCAGCCCCCAGGAAAGTCCAGGAACCCTCAGACTCAGAGGGCCTCCCCGTGGCAGAGATGCGGCACGGACCCCTGCAGTTTCCCCGCCGAGAGCATGGATGCGCGTGCACACCATGTGGCCCTGGTCGGGGGGCAACGCCTCCGGCTGCCCAGACGTTCTTCCTGCCTCGTCTGCTCTACATTCTCTGCTATGATAAACTTTATCCACAAGCCTAACCTGCTATGGGGTCTCAGAGTCCTTCTAGGGGATCATCATATGGAAAACACCAGAAACTGATTTGAAACCACAAATCCACCCACTCCACACGCATGCCACCACACCCGCCCCATGCACCCAGCCTGCCTGCCACTCACCTGTCGGGTGCCTTGCTCTGAGGCCTGCCCTTCTGGCGGCTGCTGTCCAGGATGTGATCAATGGTGGCGAGTGGACAGCTGGCCTGGGATAGGCCGTCCGAGACACCCGAATAGGTGATTTCTTCATAAAGAGGGGCTGAGGGGATGGCCGGGGAGACAGCCCGGAGGCCGTTGAGCGCCTCGAGCAGCGAGATGGGCTCATAGCCGGGTGGGACGCTGTCAGAGCTCTGCAGGGACAGGGCAGGTGAGGGAGGCTCATGCCCAGGGACCACCTGCTCCCTAGACCCTCTTCCTGATGACCTTCTATCCACTGTCCTTTCGGGAATTTAGACTACCCTGCCCTCAGAGGGTGGCCCAGAGCTCCCTGGCAGCACCGATGCCCTCCCTGCCTCAGCCATCAGCTCCAGCATGAACCCGGATGCCCAAATGCCCACGCTGGTGCCTGGGATGATGGTCACGAGGGCATCTGCCAAGAGCTGCCCCAGCCCTGGCCTCAGCCGGCCCCTCCCTGGCTTTCATTCCCGCCTGGCCACAGGTGGAGAGAGAAGTGTTAGTGATAGACGGGAGCTAGGAGCGGGGGCAGAGTGAAGCCATGCCAGAGGCGAGACAGGGTCGGGGGCTGTCCTGGACCAGGGAGAGCTGAGCTGCTGGGAGCTGTGCCCTGCCCAGGCCTCTGGGGGCTGACGTGCTCCAGGCAACACTAACAGGTGCCCTGGCTAAGAGCCGCTGTTCTCCCCTCATGGGGAACAGACAGAATGGAAGAGGCTGAGGAAGACGAAAAATGCCCACGGAGCCTGTTCTCATCCCAGTGCCTGCCTACCGCGGTGTGGGTCACCTGGGGAAAGGAAGTAAGATTGTAGGGGCCTGCTTGGTCCCCACAAAACCAGGCTGAGAGGCAACACACTCAGCATTGCTCCTTCCGGGAGACCCCGGCCTGCCTGACTGAGCTCCTAGAAGGAAGGGGAAAGTGAGATGGGTGGGAAGTGCCTGGGATCATGGACAGGTGGGAGAGCAGGCATGGCCCAGGATTCTTTTCTGTACCCCACATTTACTCCCATACCTGCCTCCAATTAAAGATAAATAACTACACAGAGTCCCCTTACCCCTCTAGAAAGGAAGACGCGCTCCAGGTGGTTCCGGAGCGGCCTCCACCTCTCTAAACACCAAGGCCCACGGGATTTCGGCTGGGTCTGCCCGGGCTGCAGAGGCTCCAGGTAGGCCTGTGCTGCACCCTGCCTGCTCCCTGGGGCACAAGGAAAGCCCAAGAAAACCAAAGTCCTCAGCCCAAAGAGCTCGAACCCGCAGGGTGAAGGAGCAGGACGCGGGACAGAGAAGCATGTGCGAGGGGCACGTTTGCAAAACGCAGCAGCGATGTTAGTTCCGCCTGCAACATCCATTCCACTGCCAGCAAGAAAAAAAAGGGAAACGGCACGGGGGCCACGCGGGGCAGAGGCAAAGCTGAGGGGAGGGCAGCGAGGCCGGCAAGCCTGCGTTTTGCCCACGGACCAAGAGCTCGTCTGGTTTCACAAACTCCCTGGGCGGGGAGGCCAGGACTGGGAGAGCAGAGCTGACAGGTTACCCGAATCAGACACTAGCCTGGGGCGGAAACCATCTCCCCTATTTGACGTGGGTTTAAAAATGAGGGCGCGGGGCAAAAAAACATAGCCAGAGGCCCAGACACTTACTGTTTCCCTTTTAGGTTTCTTGCTGGTCAGGGAGGCGGGGTGCGGCTTTGATTTTTTAAAGGGACACTGTCAAGATAAAAATCATATGTTTTACAACTACCACCCCCGCGCGGCCCTAGAGTGGGCTGGACAGGTCTCTGACTAGCTGTCCTCTTACCACGCCGAGGCCCAGAACTTCAAAGCCTTGCAGTGGATGTGAATCTTGGGACCATGCTAAGGACAGGTTCTGACTTGGGTCTGGGTGGGTTGTGTGTGAATCCCAGCAGCTCCCAAGAGCGGTGCCGCGGAGCCTGGTCTCATCCCAGTGCCTGCCCACCGCAGTGTGGGTCACCTGGGGCAACAGATTTGGCCAAGGTGGACATGAGAGCAGCCGGATGCTCCCTAATGCGGGATGGGTGCAGGGTGGGGATCCTGAAGCTACCCTGGTCAAAGTCCCCCAGCCACTGCCCGGGCACTGCCACTACCTACCAAACATGAACCCCCTAAAGAGGGCTGTGGAGAAGACAGCTCCAGAACCACCCACCCCACGATCATCTTTAGGGACTCGCTGGAGAGAACGTCACAGTGGCTCTTTCTGGCACTACATGGAACGCACCTGGCGGGTGAATAGGAGTGTTTGTTTTCGCCCCCTGAGGAGGGGAGGGCGGCTCTCTGGGTGGGCGCCAGCCCTTCTGGGGGCTCACAGCCACCTGTCACACCTTGGACCCCAGCGCCCTATGCTGCAGGGGAATCTCAGCTCACTCAATGTAAGAGGGACAAACACAGAAGGACCTGCCAGACCCTCAGCCACCAGGACACAAACAGGGAGGGGCAAAAACAAGTGACAATAAACCTAGCTACCGCCTGAGCATGGATCACTCCCTCTGTGAAACTCTCTCAGGGGCTACTCCCCCAGGGGCTGCTTCTCTCTCCACCAAAACCCAGAGCGCACGCAGCATTTCCAAATCAAAGCCAATGCCAAAAGTGCCAGAGGGCGTGGTGCCAGGAGCCCCGGATGACAGGGGATGTCAAGCCATGTTTCTCCACAAGCTTCAAGACCAGGTAAGATTTTAAAGGAGAAACCCAAAATCTGGGTTTTAAGGGAAATTCCAGACTTTTAAACATTGGCCCCATTTCAGAAATACTGCATCTGCTGCCAGGGAGGCCCACAGGCCCCAGGTCAAGGCCCTGCTCAAGGGGGCTTGTAAGGAGCCTTTGACAGCAAAGGCGGTGTCTGTAAATGCCAGTCCTTGGGGCTCTGCTCCTCTTTTCTGTTTAGAGAGGCAGCAGGGCCTGCAAGAACCAACGACTTCAAACAGCCACAGCTAAGAGCCCAGAAAGGGATGCACCCTGACAGTGCTTGTGGCCAGCAGGGAGCAAGGGCCCGAGAACCAGACTCTGGGCCAGCCAATCCCTGTCACCTCCCCCACTCTGCTCCCCACTCACCACAGCCCCAGTCACCGTCCCCGCCTCTGTGTCGGTCTGTCCATATCTCTGTCTTTCTCTCCCTGTGTCTCTTCACATCTCTGTCTCTCCACGTCTCTCCCTGTCTCTGTCTCTCCATGTCTCCCTGTCTCTGTCTCTCCACATCTCTGTGTCTCCACATCTCTCCCTGTCTCTCCACGTCTTCCTGTCTCTGTCTCCACATGTCTCCCTGTCTCTCTCTCTCTACATCTTTCTCCACATATCTGTCTCTCCCTGTCTCTCATTTCTCCCTCTATCTCTCCCTGTGTCTCTCCACATCTCTCCCTGTCTCTCTCCACATACCTCCCTGTCTGTCTCTGTCTCTCATTTCTCCCTCTATCTGGCCCTGTGTCTCTCCACATCTCTCCCTGTCTGTCTCTCCCTGTGTTTCTCTATATCTGTATCTCTCCATCTCTCCCTATTTGTCTCTCCATGTCTCTCTACATCTGTCTGCATCTCTCCCTGTCTCTCCATATCTCTTCCTGTCTCTGTCTCTCCCTGTATCTCTCTACATCTCTCCCTGTCTCTGTCTCTCCACATCTCTCCCTGTCTCTCATTTCTCCCTCTATCTCTCCCTGTATGTCCCCACATCTCTCTCTCCCTGTCTCTCCCTATCTCTCCCTATCTCTCCGTCTGTCTCTCCCTGTGTCTCTCCACATATCTCCCTGTCTCTCCATCTTTGTCTCTCCATGTCTCTCCCTCTCCCTGTCTGTCTCTCCCTGTGTTTCTCTATATCTGTATCTCTCCATCTCTCCCTATCTGTCTCTCCATGTCTCTCCACATCTGTCTGTGTCTCTCCCTGTCTCTCTGCATCTCTCCCTGTCTGTCCTCATCTCTCCCTGTCTCTCCAGATCTCTCCCTGTCTCTGTCTCTCCCTGTCTCTGTCTCTCCCTGTATCTCTCCGCATCTCTCCCTGTCTCTGTCTCTACACATCTCTCCCTGTGTCTCTTCACATCTCTCTCCATGTCTCTGTCTCTCTCTTTGGATTCTTGGAACCAGAGTTCCACCTCCCTTGTGTGGCTGAAGCAGGGTCTGCCCTAGGTTCCCATGAGGGAGCCTGGTGGGCCTGGAGTTCAGGAGGAGGGTCACCAGCGCTCCTCGCACAGCGACTCATGAGGGAAATGGCACAGCTCATTCACTAAGAACCACAGGCTGGAAGTGGTGGCTCACACCTGTAATCCCAGCACTATGGGAGGCTGAGGCATGAGCATCACTTGAGCCCAAGAGTTCAAGACCAGCCTGGGCAACAAGGTGAAACTCCATCTTACTAAAAATATAAAACATCAGTCAGGCGTGTTGGTACATGCCTGTGGTCACAGCGTCTTGGGAGGCTGAGGTGATAGAATTGTTTGAGCCTGGGAGGTGGAGGCTGCAGTGAGCTGAGACTGCATCACTTTGGGTGCACTCAAACCTCAGTGACAGAGCGAGACACGCTGCCTCAAAAATAACAACAAAAAAAGCACCTGGTTCCACCAAGACCACGACCGCGCTCAGCCCTGACACAGGCACTGGAGGCTGATGGTGGCAGCACTGTTCCCAGCAGTGGCATCCCTGAACCTAGCCTGGCCACATCATTTATGCCTCACAGCCACCTGTGGGGGCCACCCCTGCCCACTGGACAGAGGAGGACATGGGGCTGCGGGCTGACGGTCTGGGCCCTGGGCCTGGTCCGGGCACTGACGCCCCTCTCATGCCCACCCATCCCGCAGGCAGGAGGTGGCACTTACAGAGTGCTCGTCATGCTCCAGGCTCTGGGCCAGGACAGGACTGAAGGACACGGGGGACAGGGCTCCTGGCTTCTTCCGCACTGCCCGGATCTGCAGGAGGGCCCGGAAAGCTGAGGCAGAAGGAGGGCTCACATCAGGCCGGGATGCCCGGCCCGAAGGCACCCGCCAAGCCCCAGGGATCGACCCCCACCCAACCTACTCACCCCACCCCACCCCACCATGGTCCTGGGACAACCCTGCTTCCAGATCAAACAGTCTTAACAAAATGGCCCCAGGCAAGGAGACACAGCAAGGCCATGCAGTGCTGCCCAAGGCAGGGCTCCACAGGGAGTGTCTACTGGGGAAACTGGGGCAAAAATGTTACACTGTGGAAACAGGTGGGGAGTCACGCTGGGGAAACTGAGGCAAGCACATCACATTGCGGAAACTGAGGTGGGGAGTCACGCAGGGGAAACTGAAGCAAAGACACCACACTGCAGAAACTGAGGTGGGGAGTCATGCAGGGAAAACTGAGGCAAGGATGTCACACTGGGAAAACTAAGGCAAGGACGTCACACTGCAGAAACAGGTGGGGAGTCACGCTGGGGAAACTGAGGCAAGGATATCCCGCTGGGGAAACTGAGATGGGAAACCACGCTGGGGAAACTCAGGGGCACAGACAGCAGCCACTGGGAGCAGGGAAGATAAACCAGGACCTGGATGCCCTGTCATCCCGCAGCACCAGTCCTGCTCACACAAGGCCCCACAGGCCACTGTAGAATGTTCCTGAGACACCTTTAGTGAGGCGTGTAGGCCACATTTCATCAAGAAACAGGCCAGGAAACCGAACAACCAAATCACCAAACAAAACCAGCCGCCCTCAACAAACCAAAACAGGAGAGCATCCACGATCAGCACAGGGGCAGGGCCGCGGGACTCCTCTGTGTCCATTTCTATTTTATTTTTTTGACAAAGAGACTTGCTCTGTCCCCAGGCTGGAGCACAGTGGTGCAATCTTGGCTCACTGCAGCCTCCACCTCCAGGGTCAAGCAATTCTCGTGCCTCAGCTTCCCGAGTAGCTAGGACCATGTATTATACCACCACACCTAGCTAATATTTTTGAATTTTTAGTAGAGACAGGGTTTCACTATGTTGGCAAGGATGGTCGTGATCTCCTGACCTTGTGATCCACCCGCCTTGGCCTCCCAAAGTGCTGGGATTACAGGCATTAGCTACCTCGCCCGGCCCCATTTTTCCATTCCTACTGAGAACAACAGGCTCTGCCTTCAAGGCCTGTGAGGGGCACATCTACTGCCACCTCCTTGAGGCTCAAAGCCACACAGGGGCTCTGAACTTAAGTCCGATGGCCCTGACCCACAGACCCCCCACATACTTGAAGATTCTAGAGTTAGACTCAGATCAGGGGACCCTCCCTGGAAAGCAGCCCTGCTGTGTCTCCAGCCACACAGCCTCCCCAAGGCTCAGTCATCAACAATGCCTGCCTCCTAGACACAGACGAGAACTTTCCCCTACAGCCCACCCCTGACCCCACTTCCTTTACCCCCCACCCTACACCACCCTGTGCCTTTCAGACAAAGATGGCCTGGGCTGGCCCTCCCTGCTATAGGATCTGCCAAAGGCTGTGCGGCCCAACGCTCCCTCCAGACCCGGCAGCCTCCTCACTTCCTCCTGGGATCTAGATGACTCCCGTGACCGCACAGCCTGACTGCACAGACCGGCGTCCTCGCGAAGCCCTGTGCCAGGCTCAGGGGTCTGCTGGCCTACTAAGTGCGTATGTCCTACAGCTGCGCAGGCAAATCACACCCACGCCCCAGCCCCGCTGCCAGGACCCAGGCCAAGGATCCCAGGATCCAGGGTGAGGGCCCGCCAGTGGGGCGCAAATTTTGACCTCGTGGATTTTTTTACCCTGAGAACATTTAGGTTCCCTCTACTGGAAGACAAACACTCAACAGTGCTCCATGAGACAGCTTTTCAATGAGGAAATGTCTGGAGTGCTCTAGAAAACCCTACGTAATTCCTTAGTCAATTTTCTACCCAGAATACTTTGTTTTCAGCTCACTGTAATTTTGTTTTTTTTTTTTGGAACAGGGTCTTCCCCTGTCTCTTAGGCTGGGGTGCAGCGCTGGCACAATCACAGCTCATTGCAGCCTCCACCTCCCAGCCTTAATTGGTCCTCCCGCCTCAGCCCCCCAAGTGACTGGGACTACATCCAACACATCTGGCTAATTTTTAACTTTTTGTAGAAATGGGGTCTTGCCATGTTGCCCAGGCTAGTTTTGAATTCTTGGGCTCAAGCGATCCTCCTGCCTCAGCCTCCCAAAGTGCTGGGATTTCAGCTGTGATCTACAACCAGCGTTACACTGCCATTTTTTTAACCAAAATATTTTCTATTTTACTTTTAAAATAAAGATCTGAGTTGACCATGGTGGCTATGCCCATAATCCCAGCACACTTTGGGAGGCGGGTGAACCACTTAAACCCAAGAATTTGAGGCCAGCCTGGGTAACATAGCAAGACCCTATATCTAAAAAAAGAAAATTCAAAAACAAGGCCAGGCGCTGTGGCTCTGCCTGTAATCCCAGCACTTTGGAAGGCCAAGGCGGGCAGATCACTTGAGGTCAGGAGTTTGTGTTCAGCCTGGCCAACATAGTAAAACCCCATCTCTACTAAAAAGACACAAAATAGCCGTGCATTGTGGCACAGGCCTGTAATCTCAGCTACTCAGGAGGCTGAGTCACAGGAATCATTTGAACCCAGGAGGCAGTGGTTACAGTAAGCCAAGATCCTGCCACTGTACTCCAGCCTAGGTGACAGAGTATGACTCTGTCTCAAAAAAATTAATTAATTAATTAATTAATTAAAAACAAAAAACTAGCGACCTGTGGCGGTATGCTACTTGGTCCTAGCTATCTGGAAGGCTGAGGTGGGAGGACTGCTTGAGCCCAGGAGTTCAAAGTTACAGTGAGCCACCTATGATGGGGCCACTGCACTCCAGTCTGAGCAACACATCCTGCCTCAAAAAAAAATAAATAAATAAATAAAACCAGCCAGACATGGTGGCTCATGCCTGTAACCCCAGCACTTTGAGAGACTGAGATGGGCAGATTACTTGAGGCCGGGAATTTAAGACCAGCCAGGCCAACATAGCACAACCCCATCTCCACTAAAATATAAATATTAGCTGGGCGTGGTGTGTACCTATAACCCCAGCTACTAGAGAGGCTGAGACAGGAGAATTGCTTAAACCCAGGAGGCAGAGGTTGCAGTGAGCTGAGAACTCGCCACTGTACTCCAGCCCGGGTGACAGCGTGAGACTGTCTCAAAAAAAGAATTAGTAAAAACAAAGTAAGAATAAAGATTTCATTCACTGAACAATTTTCGTTCAGTCCAAATATTGCTGTAGCATCTGCCCTGGAGTGCCTCTGTGGCCCTTGGTTCTGCAAGCCTTGTCTGGCTGGAGGCAGACATGAAGATCTCAATGCCCCGTGCTGGTATCCCTGCCAACTCTCATGGTAGGTGACTCTGGCAGCCAACGTGCCCACATTCCGCACAGACTAGATGAATGCCCAATGACTAAGAGACCTGTAGCCCCCAGCCCAGGACTGCCGTGATGCAGCCAGTCCCTAACTTCCAGAACCTTCCACAGAGCGGCCAGCTGGGGCACTCACGTAGCCGGCAGATGGGGCAGTTGTTGGCCTGGTAGCGCAGCGTGTCAGCGCAGGAGGTACAGAGGCACAGGTGGCGGCAGGGCAGGATCAGCGTGTCCCGCAGGTCAGACAGGCACACCACACACTCATTGCTGTTGTCACTGTTCTCGTCGTCCGAGGGCTGTGGGGACAAGGGCCTGTGACTCGGCAGCCTCCCAAGGGCCAGAGCAGGGCTCCAGTTTCCTGTCCCCAGCTGTCCCACCCTACTCTGTGGCTGTCATGACAAAGAGAAATCCAGAAGGCAGGAGGAGTTTACCCCAGAACAGAACCACCACGAGGCTCAAACCCAGTGTGAAGCCAGGTCCCAGTGGAGGAGAGGATCTGTGCCCCTCATCCACCACATCATGAGAACATGCTCTCCTTCTGTTCTTCCAACCCAAAGAGAAAATGTGGGAGAGATCCACCCAAGAATCTTAACTTCCTAATGTCAGGGTACCCGCATTTTTGGTTTAAAAAATGCAGTTCACATGTTAGAAATGTTTTCATTAACTAATGGCAGCTACCAGAAATCAAATTAGCAAGTGGACAAAGAGCCAAAACTCTAAAACAGGGATCCACAAACCAGGCTCTTGGGCTGTTTCCCTAAAGTCTTGTAACACTGTCCCACCCACGCATTTCCATACCGACGCTGCTGCTCCTGTTTAATGGCAGCGTGGAGTCCCTGCAACAGAGACCACACACCCAGGCAGCTGAAAACATTCACTCTCTGGCCCTTTTTGGAAAGTTGGCCACCTTCTGGTGTAAAATGTGAATGCACTGACTGTTCTCAGCTGAGGCGAGGCCCAGCCAGGAGCTCTGCTTCTGCCACATGGAGCTACTCCAGCTGTCCTGGGCCCAGATGCCACACTGAAGCGGGCGTGTGAGGCTTTCCGAGATCTTAAGAGCCAGGAGTTTCTCTCATGCCGGTGTGCCTTTAAACAAGATCATCGGCCAGGTGCAGTGGCTCAGGTCTGAAATCCCAGCACTTTGCGAGACTGAGGTGGGCAGATCAGGTGAGGTCAGGAATTTGAGTCCAGCCTGACCAATATGGTGAAACCCCATCTCTACCAAAAATACAAAAATTAGCCGGGTGTGGTGGCACACGCCTGTGGTCGCAGCTACTCGGGAGGCTGAGGCAGGAGACTGGCTCGCCGCTATATTCCAGCCTAGGCTACAGAGTAAGACTCTGTCTCAAAACAAAAACAAAAATTAATTTCATCCCCTGTTCCGTTCCCTGGCTGGGCTGCACCAAGGCTAATTTGTCAGGCACCATGGCTGGTTCTATGGACATCCAGAATGGGCATCCCCCGCCCAGGAGCTGCAGGGTAGGGACTCGCTGCCTTCGGGGAAGCAGGCAAGAATCAGCCGGCAGGGGCCAAACAGCTGAACCTGGAGGGAAGGCAGAACACCGGCCCCCATTCCCAGGCTACCCTGGGGGACCTGGATGGCAATTTATATAACAAGCCAGTGAATTTGCTGGAAAAAAGACAAAATGTTCCATACACTCTGTTAGCTTTAAAAAGACAAAATTAAGAAAAATTGATGGCATCTAGGGGTCCAGGACCCCAGAGGAAGGCATGGAAGGGAACTGGTGCGTCGCTGTCCCCCGGCTGCTCCCATCGAGCGTTTTGTAATGGCAGAGGGAAACCTCACCCAGGTACACACCTTGGTCTCCTGGTTGTTCTTGTTCTCGATGCCATAGATCTCCTGCAGGAGGTAGCTGACCCGGTCCACCTGGAGAGCAGAGAGGGGCTCACTGGGCCCTCACCAACTGTCATGTGAGGGCTCCTCCACACCCACCTGGCCTAGCCCCCCTCCAAGGTACCAGGCGTCCATCCCAAGGACCTGTCCAGCTTGACACCTGCGGGCCAGGAGAGGGTCAGGGAAACTTGCTGTCTGCCCCCACCTAACCAGCAGCACCAGGAACAGGGCTAGAGCCAGTGGTTCTCCCCACCACCGAGGGCCTGGAGCCAACTCACCGGCCCCACTGCCACTCCCTGCCTGCCTCACTACCCCCAACACCACTTGGTTCCACTGCCATCAGCCCCATGAGGGCAGCGGGAGCCAATGCCTGAAGGCACCAGATGGCAGCCTAAGCACCCACTGCTTTCCAGAGCCTCCTTCCATAGGACACAAAAGCCTCTCTAGTTTCAAAGACACCAAGACAATGTCTCCGAGCTGATTCTGTCCTGCTGCCCACTCACAACTGGAAAGCCTCACGCTGACCATGTTGCAAAGGGGTCTGAGCTGCTGGGTTTCCCATGAACCAAAGGCCAGGAGCGCCACTCCAGGGAGTGCAGGACCTGCTGAGCAGCTCTCTCAACACAAGGCCCTGTCCGTCACTGGGGTCTCCTGTTCCCCTGGCACCTGTAGGAGCCTGGACCTGCTAGAGTTTGCTACACCTCTCTTTCGTTTATTGTAATCTTCATTTTAAACAGAGACAGGATCTCCTCTCCCTATGCTGCCCAGGCTGGTCCCAAATCCCCAGGCTCAAGCAATTCTCCTGCCTCCACCTCCCATAGTGTTGGGATAATAGGCATGAACTGCCACACCCAGACAACCTCTCTTCTAAAGAGCTAACAAATGGCAGGGCGCAGTGGCTCACACCTGTGATTCCAGCACTTTGGGAGGCCAAGGCCAGTGGATCACTTGATGCCAGGAGTTTGAAACCAGCTTGGCAAATATGGCAAAATCTCCTCTCTACTAAAAATACAAATATTAGCCAGGCATGGTGGCATGTGCCTATAGTCCCAGCTGCTTGGGAGGCTGAGGCAGGAGAAATGCTTGAACCGGGAGGCAGAGTTTGCAGTTGAGTTGAGATCACGCCACTGCACTCCAGCATGCGCGACAGTGCGAAACTCTGTCTTGTCTCAATAAAACAAAATTAAAATATAAAACTAAATAACATATAACTAAAAAGCTAACAAAAATCATTCCCAAGTGGTGGCTTGAAATGGGTCTTATGTGCCCCAGCAGTACACACAGGGTAACTGCTAGCCACGGCATAGGACGTCTCATTAGCAAGCTCTAACGTTGCTGTTTAGGGGACACCACCCTCTAAATTCTGTGCCTACATATGAGGCCACCTGGAGTAACACTTCCCAATGCAGCATCCCAGGATTACTGACCCCAGAGAAGAGATGGACTGGTCTCTAGTTTCCATTTGTTCTAGGCTATTTGATCCTTCAAGTATTGATTAAGTCAAGCCAAGTTTCTGTCCAACACTGACATATTGGACAATTCGTAAGGAAGAGAAGGAGCTGCAGCCTTTGTTTCCTGTCTCTTTCCTTCCTTTTTCTACTCATCCATTTATTCAGCACATACTTACTGAACAGTATGCTCCAGACAGCATGGTTCAAACTGGACAGAAATCAGGGCCTGCAAGAGTCCCTGCTACACAGTGGGCACGCAATACACATGCTCCCCCAAGACAGGGACCCGAAGTCCCAGAGCTTGGAGCTCTACAGGGAAGTTAACAGGCTCTTGCACAGCTTTTTTTTTTTTTTTTTTTTTTTGACAAATTTTTTTTTTTTTTTTTTTTTTTTTTTTTTGACACAGAATCTTATTCTGTCACCCAGGCAGGAGTACGATGACATGATCTCAGCTCACTGCAACCTCCGCTCCTGGGTTCAAACGATTCTCCTACCTCAGCCTCCTGAGTAGCTGAGACTACAGGCATGCATTATTACACCTGGCTAATTTTTTTATTTTTAGTAGAGACAGGGGTCTCACCATGTTGGCCAGGCTGGTATCAAACTCCCAGGCTCAAGTGATCTGCCCACCTCAGGCTCCCAAATTGCTGGGATTAAAGGCGGGAGCGCCTGTGCCTGGCCTCTGCACAGTTATTTCAAAGGCAGCCACGGTGGTCTAGGAAGACCAGTGCATGAAGACTACTCAAGAGTGTGTGTGTGTGTGTGTGTCTATGTATGTGTGAGTGTATGTACATGTCTATGTATATGTGTGTATCTGTGTATGAGTGTGTGTGCCTGTGTACATGTGTGCAAGTGAATGTGTGTCTACGTATTGTGTGTCTATGTATGTGTGTGAGTATATATGTTGTCTATGTATGTGTGTGTGAATGTGTGTTTATGTATATGTCTGTATATCAGCATGTCTGTCTGTCTGTGTAAGTGTGTTTGTGTCTGTGTCTGAATCTGTGTGTGTGTCTGTCTATGTATATCTGGCTTTTTTGAGACAGTTTTGCTCTCAAAAGGCTATATATTTGTATCTTATAAAAGTCAATGTATCTGTGTATGAGTATGTGTGTGTTCGTGAGTACCTATGAGTATATCTGTGAGTGATTGCACGTGAAGGGTTTTTTTTTTTTTTTTTTGACAGAGTTTCTCTCTCAAAAGGCTAGAGTGCAGTGGGACGATCTCAGCTCATTATAACCTCTGCCTCCTAGGTTCAAGCGATTCTCCGGACCTCAGCCTCCCAAGTAGCTGCGACTACGGGCACCCACCACCATGCCTGGTTACTTGTTATATTTTTAGTAGAGACTTTCACCATGTTGGCCAGTCTGGTGTCGAACTCCTGAACTTGTGATCTGCCTGAGTATGTGTCTTTTAAATCAAATGGGCCGTATTTCATCTGATGACTTACGATTTGCTTCTGCTTTAAAGGCTTCACAGAGAAGCTTCCATCCATATGCTGCAGGGGAAAAAGACACAGAGGTTAAGGCAGTCAAGCTGGCGCCTCTGAGCGCCCCTGTGCAGCCGCCTGGGTGGGCCACCCTGCCCTCGCCAATCCAGGTCCACAGCCAGAAAAAGAAAAAAGATGGGGCCACTTGAAAACTGAAGTGCCAAGATTTCTCCAAACATAGCACTCAGGCCTGGCTTTGCAACTATCTGAAGCCTCCTAAATACACAGCCCCGGAACCCTGCTCTGACCCACAGAACCCAACTCTTCTCAGTTGGTCTCAAGCACATTCAAGTGAAGGCCAACAGGCCAAGTTCAGATGATGGACAAGGGCCTGCTGCACACCAAGAAGCAGCACCTGGCTGCAAACATCAAGACACACCAGTTCCTGCTCTCCGAGGGCCCAGCTTAGTTAGGAAGACAGAGCAGGAGCACACACACACGTGCACACAGCAAAGTGCAGAGCTCCAGAAATGCAGGAACCAAGTAGAACAAGCGCGCCCGGTGGTATCCAGGGAAATACGCCACTCAGAGTTCAACAAGGTTAATCACGGCGTGAGATAGGAGACCTCACAACAACACTTATTATCCCTTCTCAGTCAACCATGACCAGCACTCAGAATTTTCTGATGAGGCTGGTGGGTTCTAACAGAAATTTCCAGAATGTTGGCCCCCCAAAACTAAAGCAGTTTCCTAATGGGAAACTGGAAGCACAGAATAGACCGTTTTGCCAGAGACCAACAGTTTGCCTCTGCCAGAGGTGCAGATGTGTCAATAGTCACTGTGGCTTCTGATGAGGCCAGGCTGGGGAGCCCAGTGCTAAAAACGGAGAAGGCTGCCTCCTGCCCAGGAAACTTGTATCACCACACTCTGTGGTCCTGGACCCAGGAGAGGACAGACTCAGCCTCGTCACAGGACAGATGGATGCAAGGGGCCTCTACCCAGCTTACAGACACCCTGGCCCTGGGGTGCTCTACAAAGACCTAGATGACAGGGAAGAGCTGGACCCTGCACTTAGAGCTCTCGGGCTGCAGCTGCACATGGGGCTGAGGGTGCATGGAGAGCCTGGGCTAAGCAGGACCCAGAGGCAGCGTGAAGCCCCCAGCAGGCAGGCTGGCCTTGTCTCATGGGATCCTTTTCCCATCTTGACTCCTGGGCTGCAGGATGGTGCCAAGCAGACTTGCAACTGCGGAGTGCTGATGAACGTCAGGGCACGCTGGAGGCAGGGCCCCTGTGGCACTACCCAACAAGGACGCATACCACCACCTCCAGCAAGTTCTCAGTGAGCAGAAACCCAGGCAGACGGCAGCCCCTCGACCATCCTGCCAGTGTTCCCAGAGTGTCTGCTCCATGCCAGGTGTTAAACTCAGCTCTGAGGACACCGTGACACCCAAGAGGACAGTGCTGCCCTCATGAACATAAAGTGGGTACAAGAGATGTTTCTCCTGAGTGGCATCAGGAAAGGCCTCCTGCAGGGAGCAAGGCCTGCCTAGCCTGTAGGGTCAGAGTTCCACAGCCAGGTAGGAGAAGGGGCAGTGGGAATGGGGTTCTGTGACACGTGCCAGGTGACACCGAGGACAGTGAGCTTGCTCATCTCTTCATATCCGATGGGGAAGTCAGTCTACCACAGGGAGCCCTCCTTGTGGGAGCCCAGCCCCTATGTCAGCAGGCTCGAAAGAGTTCTACAGGGCTGGCCTCAGTCTAGAAAATTCTCCCTCGACACACTTCAAGTACCATTTGAAAAGCCTCTTGGCTGGGTATGGTGGCTCACGCCTGTAATCCCAACATATTGCGAGGCCAAGGGGAGGATCACTTGAGGCCAGGAGTTTGAGACCAGCCTCAGAAACACAGAGAGAACTCTCTACAAAATTTTTTTTTATTTTTTAATTAGCCAAATGTGGTGGTACGTGCCTGTAGTTCCAGCTACTCAGGAAGCTGATGTGGGAGGATCTCTTAAGCCCAGAAGGTCAAAGCTGCAGTGAGCTGAGATCACACCACAGCCCTCCAGCCTGGGCAACAGGAGATCCTGTTTTTGTTTTTGTTTTTTTTTAAAAAAAGAGGCCAGGCCCAGTGGCTCATGCCTGTAATCCTAACACTTTGGGAGGCCGTGGCAGGTGGATCACCTGAGGTCAAGAGTTTGAGACCAGCCTGGCCAACATGGTGAAATCCTATCTCTAATAAATATACAAAAATTAGCCAGGCGTGGTGGCACATGCCTGTACTCCCAGGTACTGACGGGAGGCTGAGACGGAAGAATCACTTGAACACAGGAGGCAGAGGCCGCAGTGAGCCAAGATCATGCGACTGAACTCCAGCCTGGTGACAGAGTGAGACCCTGTCTCAAAAAAAAAAAAAAAATGCTTACAGCCATTACTGGAGATAGCGGGGCAGAGGGAAGCAAATGCAAAGCCTCCAGACAGTGGCTCTGCCCTGGGACCAGACTTCCGGAAAGCAGGAAGCCATAGGCATGCCCCCACCTGCTCTGGGCCCGAGCTCAGCCATTCCACCAAGCCCCAACCCCTGCTCAGGCTTCTCACCTGAAAAGACCTCCCCTTCCCCAGCTCCCAGGTCCCCAGGAAGCTGACCACCAGATGGCACTTACCTTTTCAAAGGCGGCCAAGAGCACGTGGGCATGGCCGGTCACTTCCACCACTGCTGGGGAGAGAAGGGCAGAGCAGTCAGAGTCAGGGCCTGCCCAACCCAGGCATCTCACCTCCCCAACTCTGGCAGGACTGCGGCACCCGGGGCTTGGCCTGTATAGAGTCCAGAGAGTCCAGAACCTGTTCTGGGACCCACCTTCCTCCTCCCCCGCACTCCAAGCTGCCCCAGCCCAATGCCCTACGCCTGGCCTGCTTCATCACTGCTGCAGGCGCTCCTCCCGCCAACCGAGTGACAAGGGCCTCAGAATGCACTTCCTCGCCATGCAGCCCGCACACCCAGGAGGACAAAAGATGATGCGCTCACTGTCTCCTTCGTCCACCACGGCCTGGATGACCACTGGAAACATGCCCCGGTCCAGGTCAAAGTTCAGCTGAGGAGAGAGTTGGCAAGAAGGGTCAGGACCCACACAGCCAAGCCTGGAAGCCTGGAGTCACTCGGCAGCCGAGCTGGAGGGAGCGGCAGGAGCAGGAGGCGGTGGTAGAGCTCAGAGGACACGCCTCGAGATGGCAGGGAAGGCGGATGCTGGACCTGGCACCTTTTTTATGTGTATGTTAAAACAGATATAACACAAAATCTGCAATTTTAACCACGATTCAACAGTGTTGAGTAAAGAACATCTGTAATGACATGCCAGTGCCACCGTCCATTTCCAGAACTTTTCATCATCCCAAACAGAAACCCCAGGCGCAGCCATCAGCCCCCACACACTCCCCGTCCAGCCCCCGGCAGCCACCCACCACGTGCTTCCTGTCTCCAGGGATTTGCCATTTTCAGACATGTCATTTATGTGGAATCGCACAGTAGGTGACTTTCTGCGTCTAGGTGTGTTTCCGAAGTGCACCCATGCTGCAGCACGTATCAGTGCCGCTTTCCTTTTTCTGGCCGAGTAACAGGCGCTGTGTGAACAGCCACACGCTGGGCGTGCGCTGCTCTGTGATGGATGCCAGGCTGTGCCTGCACCCTAGCTACAGTGAGCAGCGCTCAGTGGGACTCGGGTTCTCGAGCATTTTCAGTTTTCAGTTCTCCTGGGTGGGTGCCTCGGAGGGGAAATGCTGGTGACGGGGCGACTCTCTGTAACTTTCTGATGAAGGTGCCCGACTTGGCCCCAGCAAAAACTGAAGGCAGGTGAAGGAGACCATAAGGCTGACCTGAGTTCAAAGAGAAGCATCCTACTGCTTTCATCCCCCCGCTGGCTGCACACAGGCTGAAGGCCACCCTCTTCCCCAGGCCCCCAGGGCCCCAGTAGCCAGCCCAGCAGAGCACCATCCCCTCTGAGCCCTGCTCCCCCGCACTGCCCCCTGCCAGCCAAGTCCTCTGGGCCTCAGGAAGCACTTGGCCCTTGGCCTTCTATGACTCATACCCTGGCAACCAGGAAAGCCACCGGCCACCCTCAGGCTCCCTGACTCGCTCCATGGAGCGTGGGGACCCTGCCTCTGCAGTCACTGTGACATCCTCGGACTCTCGCACAGGCAAGCAATGGACACATGCATTTGTTTATTCCGGGAGGAAAAAAATCATTTATTTATCAATAAAGATTTACTGAAAGAATGGATGCTGGGTGCACCACGGTGAATACTCTAAAAGCCAGCAAATCGCACACTTAATACGAGTAAGCTGTAGGAGATGTGAATTATAACACAATAAAGGTGTTAAAAAAAAAGTGGATGACACATGAAAGAGGCAGCACCTGGCAGGCCCAGCCCAAGCAAGGGCAGATGGGTTGGGGCAGAGCCTCCTGACGCCTGAGCCTGACCACAGGCCTCACTGACCAAGATCCCCGTACAGAGGACCGGCCCCTCCATGTCTGCAGCAAACACCCCCATGGACATCCAGGTGGGACTGCTTCTGGCCCTGCACACAGGAACCCTGAGCCCGAGGCCAAGCACCCGCCCCTGAATGGAGATGTTCAGAACCAACAGACACACATGATGACTCCCCTCCCCTGCTGTCCCTTGGTGAAGGGGGCAGCAGAAGCAGGGCAGGGGGACACTTCCCCACCCCAGTGGCCCAGGGTAACTTTCATCATCTCAGGTCCTCCTACCTCTCTGAGCCTCGGCTTCCTTCCCTGTAAAATGGGGTCATTACTGAGCTACTGCATGGGTTTCCAGGACAAAGTACAAATGAAGTCCTCTCAACAGACCCAGCACAGAGACACTGCCTATGGTGACTGCTACAGCTGTTGTGAATAACACTATTATGATTATTTTGGTTTTTGAGACCAAGTCTTGCTCTGCCCCCCAGGATGGAGTGCAGTGGCACAATCTTGGCTCACTGCAACCTCTGCCTCCCAGGTTCAAGCAATTCTCCTGCCTCAGCCTCCCAAGTAGCTGGGATTACAGGCGCCCAACACATCCAGCTAAATTTCCGTATTTATAGTAGAGACAGGGTTTTACCATGTTGGCCAGGCTGGTCTTGAACACCTGACCTCAAGTGATCTGCCCGCCTCAGCCTGCCAAAGTGCTGGAATTACAGTCATGAGTCACTGCTCCTAGCCAAATATTACTGTTATTTAAGGAACAGAGGAAAATGTTTCTTCCTAAGATTTGGAAACACATCGAATTTCCTACCAAAAATATGGATGAGGAGATAGGAGTTACAGCGGACCAGAGAGGGCAGTCGGGAGAAGGGGACTGGGAGAAACATCAGTGTCAGGTAAGTGCCTGACTGCGAACCAGGGAAGCTACGTGGACACAGGGGAAAAGGTGGCAGCTCCCAGGCATGTCCCCGCCCAGCAGGGACTCCACACCCACAGGCGCCTGGCACATGGCTACCTCAGCTTCCTGTCATCTGGAGCTAAGAATCCATTCTGACCAGAATGAATGGTACACCTAACCCATCCACACAAGAAGCCCTGGGCAGGCAGCCATCAGCTGAACAAACCACAAACCTGGAGACTCAAGTCCACGTGGGCCTAGTCTTTACATCTCATGAGGGAGGGTCACAGGCTCTGGCTACATGGCCTGTGGGATGGACACCAATGTACACGTAGACAGAGGTGGACTGAGACACTGGTGCTGGGGTCTGCGCTGTGAAGGATGTGAGTGCCGTGGTCTCTATTAGTGAGGAAGGGGGAGCCAGGAGCTGGCAGGGCACTGGCCCAGAGCCAGTCAGGGCTGCTGATGTCCAGTCTAGCTCCTCACCCATTCACTACAAACGGGCCCCACCTGAGCCTCAGTTTCTCCATTTGGAAAAATGGAATGGAAGCCACGCCTAACGCAAGGCTTCAAGTGCTGTGGCTGGCAGAGCACAGAGTCAACACCAGCGACCTGAAGCCCTGTGTCTCCAGGCAACAGGAGCCGACCCAGTCTCCTCCAGGAGGGGGCTGGAGGGGGCTGGAGGGGGCTGCAGAAAGGTGGCCAAGGAGGCCAGTTCTGGGCTACAGACATCAGAAGGTGGCAGGCTGGTGGACGTGACACAGGGGCTTCTGTAATCCCAACACTCTGGAAGGCCAAAGTGGGAGGACTGCTCGAGCCTTGCTTAACCCAGCAGTTTGAGGCTACAGCGAGCAGTGATCGTGCCACTGCGCTCCAGCCTGGGAGACAGACGGAGGCCCTGTCTCAAAAAAAAAAAGAGAGAAAAAAAAGGCTTCAGGGAGGTAGGGCACTTGTCTATAGCCAGGTCTTCAGCTCCCAGCCGTCTGAGGAATACCACAGAAACCTGGGCTTGCCAGGAGGAGGGACACTCCCTTCCCTGGTCTGAGGTGACTGTCAGGGGCTGATCCTGTGGGACTATCACCCCCTTATGAGCCCGCTTCCTGCCCACTCCACTGTGTCTGCGCAGGAGCCATCGTCCCAGGGTTGCCTGGCAACGCTCCCACGCTGCTGCCACAAGGGATGTCATTCAGCACGGGAAGGGGGAGTTCACACGCCGGCAGCCGCTCCTTTAGGTGATAGAGCCAGACGGAGGAGTCAGAGCTTTATGGAGCTTGCCCACCCCCGAGCTTCCGCCCAGGCCTGGAATGCATCTGTGCAGCCAGCACCTCAGCACTGTCGTGGGCCACCCCATGCTCTGAGGAGCCTCTGAGTGAGCTGTGTTTCCTTCTGATCACAGTGCAGAAACTCGAAACTGACAGCTGCGCTTTGCTGCTGTGGAATAAAAATTAATGGTCTGGGGAGGCATGCGTGGCAGTGGCTGTAGCCTTCTCTCCCCCTCCCTGGCTGGCAGACTGGGGTTTATGGTGGGCAGCAGCGGGTAAGCCCTTTGCATCACGAACCCCTCATGGCCACGTTGAGAGGGACTGCTTCCAGCCCCGGCCCACAGAGGGCACACCCAGACTCCCAGAGGCGCAGAACTGACCCAACACTCTATAATAGAGAGAAAGGAGCAGAACCAAAGTGGGCCCCCATGCCCTCCACACATGTCCTCCCTGCTCCTAGGCAGGGCCAGCACAGCCACCCTGGGCACCCCTATGACCTGTCCTTGCAGCTGTGCTCTTGACGCTAAGCCATGCCTGGCCAAGCATCTGAGCCCCTCAGGTTCTCCTCGGGAAAGCATCTCCCTCCTACTCCAAGTCTCTATGGCCTGGCTGCAGGACGGGAGGCTCCTGCCCCAAGTGGGGTCACAAAGAGACGGCGCATGGCCTCTAAGCACCTCTAGACCCAGCAGGATGGCCATGTGCTGGCCTGCAGGGCACTTGCTGAGAGCAGCTGCGGGAGGTGGGAGGCTAAGCAACAGAGACCCCGCCCTGATGGCATGGCCCTGGAAGAAACCTCAGGCCACCCAGCCTTCTCTTATACAAAAAGTCCCTGGTTTTCTTTTCTTAAACCAGACCGAGTGTTTTTCTGTCACTTACATCCACATAAGTCCTGACAAGGATCCCATCTTGAAGGCCTCACAGCAGGAGCCGTCCCTGACACGCAGACTCTCAGCATGGCCGTCCATGGTGGCTGACCAGCCAGGGCTACACAGCACATGGGCCCTCATTCAGCTTCCTCAGCAAACCCTTACCAAAAGCCCCCTGGTGGGTCCAGTGCCAAGTCCAAGACAGAGGTGGGACAACTGGGGGCATCGTGGTCCTAACTCTCTCTGGGCCCTGAGCACCGCAACTCCTCAGCAAGCTGGCCACAGTGACCCCTCCCCTCCCCCAGCCACCTCATCTGTAAACCCACGGCTCATGGGGCACCAAGGCTGGGGTTCCCCAGAGAGACTGGGGGAGGGGCCCCAGGGAACATGAAACAAACAGGGAGCCCAGAAAACCCCGAGCTCACACTCCCCAGAGCTCAGCACACAGGCCACACAGCACCCACAGTCGAACATGAGAGCAGGGTGTGGGGCCCACGCCAGTGATGCCAGGAGAGGACAGAGACTCTGCCCGCCCGAAGAGTCTGGGGAGATGTTTAATTTTACTGTTTGTTTTCTGCTAAGAAACGGGGTCTCACTATGTTGTCCAGGCTGGAGGGCAGTGGCTATTCGCAGGCGCAATCACACTACGGATCAGCATGGGAGTTCTGACTTGCTCGGTTCCTAACCTGGGCCAGTTGACCCCTTCTTAGACAACCTGGTGGTCCCCCAATCCCAAGTACTTTTACTTTGAGACAGGGTCTCGGTCTGTCACCCAGCCTGAAGTACAGTGGCACGATCATGGCTCACTGCAGCCTCCATCTCCCAGGCTCAGGCAATCTTCCCTCCACAGTAGCTCAGACTACAGGGGATTCACCACCACGCCCAGCTAATTTTTTTTATTTTTCAGAGACAGGGTTTTGCCCAGGTTGGTCTCAGAGTCCTGGCCTCAAACGATTCTCTTGCCTCAGCCTCCCAAAGTGCTGGGATTACAGGCGAGAGCCACCACACCTGGCTTGTTTTATTTTTAATGCAAACACAAGGGAGGCTCTTTACGGAAAGTGAGTACAGGTCAGGAAGAGAGCCACAGGACAGGCCCCAGCGTAAGTCCACTCACTTAAGAGGGCATGTGGTCCACATCTCCTCCTGGCCTTGGACCTGGGACCCATAAGGACTACTGTTACACAGGAGCCCCCGAACCAGGGTCTTTGCAAGCTGCAGACCAGATGGATGCTGGGAAACAGGCAAAGGGGGAAGCACACAGCTTTGACAGAAAGCTGGAACAGGGCCTATGAGGGAAAACTAGCAAGGCAGGCACTCAAGCTGCAACCTACAAAACACCACGTTAAAAGATGTCTGTAGCTCCAGCCGGGAATGGTGACTCTCACCTGTAATCCCAGCACTTTGGGAGGCTGAGGCAGGCAGATCACGAGGTCAGAAGATCGAGACCATCCTGGTTAACAGTGAAACCCTATCTCTACTAAAAATACAAAAAAAATAGCTGGACTTGGTGGTATACGCCTGTAGTCCCAGCTACTTGGGAGGCAGAGGCAGGAGAATCCCTTGAACCCGGGAGGCAGAGGTTGCAGTGAGCCAAGATCATGCCACTGCACTCCAGCCTGGGCGACAAAGCAAGACTCTGTCTCAAAATACACCTGCATCAAGATTCTAACCAAAGAAAAGGTAAAAAGCTTTGAAGGGACGCCACCTGGTGTGAACAGACCCTGTGCTGCTACAGCCCAAAGGAGGGAGTCCCGTTCCTCATGCTTCCCCAAAGCAGCCCAGTGTCCGAGCCTCTGAGTGCAGCTGCCTGGTCGGCCTCTGGTCCCCGGCCCAGGCAGCACACAGCCCAGGCCTCACTCCAGTCCATCCACAGGTTACCTGAGCACACAGACTGGGGCAGCCATTCCCAGGGCTTATGAACCCAGAGAAACCCAGACGCACTGGCCCCACCCCCAAGAAGAGAAAATTCGGGAGAAGGAGCAAAGGGCAAGAAGGAGCCCAGCCAAGATTACCTCGTCATCCTTCCACTCCGAGAAGTCGATCTTGAAGGAGGGCAGGGAGAACTGCTGGCTCACCCCTCTCTTGTAGTGGACGGTCTCGGACTGCAGCGAGGGGCCCTTGGGGCTGTATCTGCAGGGAGCCGGGAGCAGGCAGTGAGAACGTAGCAGAGCAAAGACCCTCCTGTGCCCATCCCTCCCACTCTGACAGCCGGAAGGGCTGGAGACACCTGTATTTTGGAGACTCTCTCTTGTGGGGGACAGGAAACAGCCAACATGGCCACATGGCCTTCACCCTTCCAGGGCCTTGCATGGCCTCTCTGCTCACCACGCAGCTCTGCCCAGGTCAGGCCTGGCTACAATTCTTCCAGAGCCCACACCTGCCCAATCCCTGTGTTGTCTCCCCAGAGATGGCTGTGCTTTTCCTTTCCTTCACGGGGTGCTAATTTTGTTTGCTTTTTCTTTGAGATAGGGTCTCGCTCTGTTGCCCAGGCTGGAGTGCAGCGGCGTCATCTCAGCTCACTGCAACCTCCACCTCCCGAGTTCAAGTGATCCTCCTGCCTCAACCTCCCGAGTAGCTGGCATTACAGGTGTGTGCCATCATGCCAGGCTAATTTTTGTATTTTTAGTACAGAAGAGGTTTCGCCATGTTGGCCAGGCTGGCCATCAACTCCTGACCTCAAGTGATCCACCCACCTCAGCCTCCCAAAGTGCTGGGATTACAGGCATGAGCCAATGCACCCTGCTTGAGTTTGTTAGCTTTTTGAATCAACACAGTGCACAATGTGTTGATTAAGTACACACAGTGCAAAATGCTCCTTCCCCAGCCCTCACGCCTGCTCCCAGCAGCCTGCGCTCCACCCCAGCAGAGACCCACAGATTGCCCCTGGAGGGTGGAGGCGGGCACCTCGTACACACAAAGGCAGAAGAGGCCTGCCCTGGCCTCCAGAGCCCAGCGTGTGAGGAGGCACTACAGGGGAGGCCCAGGATCAGCCTCAGTAAAAGGCACAGCTAGGGCACTGCCCTCAGGCAGACCCCAGACTTCTCCTGTGAGCTGAGGAGTCCTGGACGCACCCCTCTGCCTGAGCCTCAGTTTTGCCCTGCCGCTCAAATGATGGACCACTGGCAGGCTAGATGGGGTCCGGGTGCCTGGGCAAGGCCTCCAGGTACTGAAGCTGCTCCTGCTCTGTGATCCCTGCTGGGAGGGGAAGCAGGCCTCGTGCCAGGTCCTGAGAGAGGGGGACTGTGGCATTTCTCTCACCACTGGCCCCCAGGGGTCTAGGACAAGGTGATACCAGCCAGGCAGGCAGGGCATCCTCTCTGCTCTCTCTAGCCTTTTTGGTGGCAGCAGAACCCTCTCCAAGCCCATCCAAAACAATCATGCAAGACCTGACAGCTGGGGCGTGGCGGGGCAGGGGCAGGCCACTCACTCACACTGTCCTATCTGACCTTAGCCTGCGCCCTCTCTGTGGCAGCCCCCAAGCTCCTCCCCAGAAACCCAGCTCCTCTGCCATGTTGGCCAACCCCGAAGAGGGCACTAGGCCCCAGGGGGGGTCACACACTCAACCCCAACCGATGGGGTGCAAGGAGGGGACAGAGGGGCCTGCCCTGGTCACTCCAAATGCTTCAATACCCATGAATTCCACGCCTGCCATAGCACACAGGCATGCGTTACGGGTGTCTCAAAAGAAACATAATCAAGTGCTGGGGCAAGGTGGAGCCTCAAGGAACAAAGTCTAAAGGAAGGGACCTGTTCCTTCCCCAGTGCTGGCCCACAGGAGCAGCCCTGGCTGCCAAGGAGCCCAGGGCCAGAGCCCTGGGGAAGCCTCATCTGGTTCAATGTTCCCTAAGAGGCCCCACCTGAGTCGTCTCCACCAGCCACTCAAACTGAGCACTCAGGCTCCATTCATGAGCATCAGTCGTGTAAGGGGCTGTGTACAGGACACATCACCCCCTCCTGACACCACCCGCCCACATTTCCGGCTGAGGACTCCGAGGCACAAGCAGTCACGTGCCCCGAGCCACTCAGCCGTGATAGTACTCAAAGCCAAGGCTCTCAGCCACACCCATCCCCAGATGCAAAGCTGACTGCTGAGCAGTCTGCTCCAATGCAGAAAGGCAGGGGGTTGGGGGGAAATGCTCCTACCTGTTCCTAAAGTCACTCAGGGCAGATGTGCCCTGGCAGCCTAGAGGTGGTCCTGCCAGCTCCTGCTCAAGTTGCAGGTTTCAAACTTTAAGGGCCAGAAGGACCCTTATCTCAAATAAAACCTCTGAAATCGCAAATATGTAACTGTGACACAGTAAAAGTAAATATTTAGTCCCGGTCCCAGTTCCTGACACAGGGATCTCTAAAACCCTTGTTATTTCCTGAGCGAAAGGGGTTCTAGGAGCCTCTTTTGTTCTCATATTTGATTTATGATCCTTGCTCCTGACACAGAATTCCAAACCCTTTGGAATTTCCTGGGTGACAGGAATGTCTTCTGTGCCAATGAGGTGACTCTCGATGGCTCCTGGAGGGGGCTGGCTGCCAGAAAGACCAAGCCACAGCTGGGCGCAGTGGTTCACACCTGTAATACCAGCACTTTGGGAGACCGAGGTGGCCAGATCATGAGATCAAGAGATCAAGACCATCCTGGCCAACATGGTAAAATCCCGTCTCTACTAACAAATACAAAAACATTAGCTGGGTGTGGTGGCACATGCCTGTAATCCCAACTACTAGAGAGGCTGAGGCAGAAGAATCACTTGAACCCGGGAGGCAGAGGTTGCAGTGAGCCGAGATTGTGCCACTGCACTCCAGCCTCGCAACAGAGTGAGATTCTGTCTCAAAAAACAAAACAAAACAAAAAACCTGGGCTGGGCACGGTGGCTCATGCCTGTAATCCCAGCACTTTGGGAGGCCAGGGTTGGTGGTTCACCTGAGGTCAGGAGTTCTAGACCAGCCTGACCAACACGGAGAAAGCCCATCTCTACTAAAAATTACACAATTACCCGGGCATGGTGACACATGCCTGTAATCCCAGCTACTCAGGAGACTAAGGCAGGAGAATCACTTGAACCCAGGAAGTGGAGGTTGCAGTGAGCGGAGATCGTGCCATTGCACTCCAGCCTGGGCAACAAGAGGGAAACTCCATCTCAAAAAAAAAGAAAAAAGAAAAAAAACCTGGAACTGAATTTCAGCCCTAGCTCCATCCTCCAGGAAGGGGAGAGGGGCTGGAGATGGAGTTATT
Organism: Cebus imitator; assembly: GCF_001604975.1. NCBI lineage: Eukaryota > Metazoa > Chordata > Mammalia > Primates > Cebidae > Cebus > Cebus imitator. The sequence continues at coordinate 378,782 of NW_016107661.1, read as the reverse complement.
CATCAGTCCTGTCTACATGATCAAACCTCCAGAAAAGGCCCTGTAATACAGGGTTTTCAGGAGAGTTTCTGGTTGCTGAACACGGGGAAGGTGGTGCACCCCACCTCTTCCCCCCCACCTCGCCCAGTGAAACTCTTCAACTGAATCCTTTACAATCAACCAACATACATCAGCCAAGGGCTTCCCTGGGTCCTGTGAGCCACTCCAGCAACTGATCAAGCCTGAGGAGTGGGCCGTGGGAGCCCTGATGTATGGCTGGTTGGTGAGAAGTACAGGTGACAGTGGGGGCTTATGACCGGCATCTGAAGTGGGGCAGTCTTGTGGGACTGGGCCCTCCACATGCGGGGGCTGCACGAACTCCAGACAGCATCAGAAATGAAACAAGTCACTGGATCCCAGCTGGTTCCCACAGAGAAATGGGGAGTCCCTGGGGAGGGAGAAGCCCCTCACGTCGTGGTAAAGTCCTGGGAGTATGTTAAGAAAGCACGATTTGCTTTTCACCCTCTGGCTGCTAAGGCAGAGAGAAGCCTCCCATGGGAGTCCGGGGCCCCCAGCCTGGCTGGTGCCAGCCGCCCGTGGACTCACACTGCCCTGCCGTTCAGGAACTCCTCCGACGCCTGGCAGTAGATGGTGATGGCCACACGGGCATCGGCGTCAAAGGTGAACTCCAGGCTGTAGAGCACCCGGGGCTTGTCGCCATCCTCAGTGGGGCTGTCGGCGTCATCTTTGTACCTACCCAAGGCAGTGGAGAGACAGGCAGCGGGTCAGCGGCCACATTCGAGAAGGCTATCCCTGCACTGGTAGGCTGAGGGGTTGTGTAGGCAGCTTTGTGGACACCGCCCGCTTCTTCAGTTGACATGGGGGCCGTTTCCTACTTGGATATGAAAGCCCAAAGGTCCAGGGCTTGCCTCTCCTTCTTCCTGCCCACAGAAGAGGGGGTGCATGCTCTTGGTTCAGACACAGCCCAGATGCCTTTAGTCAGTTTAAGCAGTTTCTGAACCTACTGAAATCTTGTGCTGGGTCATTCCTGACTGTGGGGACCACCCTGTGCGTGGCAGGAAGTCTGAAGCACCCCTGGCCTCAACCTGAGATGCCAGGGCACCCCACCCGGCTGCCTCCAGACACTGCGTAGTGTCCCTGAGTGGCACAGCTAAGAAGCACTGGCTGAATGGTTCTCATTCCACAGACCCTTTCCTCTGTCAGCCGAAGGTACCCTCTGATTCCACTCGAGAGAGGGCATAGAGACTGGGGCCCCTCCCACCTGCCCTTTTCCTCCAGCATCAAACCAGAACCTCCACCCCAGGCTGTGCCCCACAGAGCCTCAGGGTCCCCAGGGGCAGGGCAAAGGTTACCTCACCAGCCGGAGGGAGTCTTTGCGGATGTTCACCAGGCTCCGCAGCGTCTTCACAGGCTCGTGGGGGGCAGGAGTGACGTAGGGAAACTAGGAGGGAAACCACAGGGCCCCAGGTGAGTCCCTCGGAGGACAGAAAACAGGTCAGGGCGCAGCAGCCACAGCCCCAATGGGTATCCCTGGGCTCTCGTCCCCATGTGAGGGGCTGTGCTAGGTGCACTGTCCTCATTTACAGATGGAAGCTACAGGCCACATGGCCAGCACATGCAACAGCCAGGACTAAACCACCCTGAGCAAATCCGGCCACGCAGCCTCAACGCCCAATTCCGGCACACTCGGGCCGCCCATCCCCACCCTGCTCTCCCACGCTTCCCACATCTGTTACTGGCTCCAAGTAACCTCAGCCCCTTCCTCGGGCCATACCCATTCCATCCTCAGAGCTTCCTAGGAACACAGCCTCACAAGCCCCCCAGAGCCCCTGACATTTACCAGCTCCTCCGGCCTCTTGTCCCCACGCCTGCACCCTCTCGCCGCCTCCTCCTCCTCCGTTCCCAGGCCCCCTGCCTTCTGCTCCTCCTGGAGGGACTGCCTTCCCACCTATCACGCTTAGTTCAGCCACGGCTTCTACAGTGGAGCCTCCCTTTCTGCCCTTTCTCTCTTCTACCCATTTGTCCTGTGTTAACTGTCTACATCCCCACTGGGCAGTGGAGGCAGGCTCTGCCTTCACCCCATCCCCCAGAATAGCACTAGGCACACAGCAGGTGCCAATGTGCGCTAAACAAATGGACAGCTGTACTCAAATGTGCCCTCCTCTGGCAACAAGAGCAAGATGTTCGCCAGCTGTCTGCATCTCTACTTTGGGCCATAATGTCTCTTGCCTACTGTTCTAGGGAAAGTAAATATTGGTTTTTTTGTTTGTTTTTTATGACAGTCTCCCTCTGTCGCCCTCACTGGAATGCAGTGGTGCAATCTCGGCTCACTGTAACCTCCACCTCCCAGGTTCAAGTGATTCTCCTGTCTCAGCCTCCCGAGTAGCTGAGGCACACACCACCATGCCCAGCTAATTTTGTTTTTTATTTTTCAGTAGAGACAGGGTTTCACCATTTTACCAGGCTGGTCTTAAACTCCTGACTTTAGGAGTTCTGCCCACTTCAGCCTCCCAAAGTGCTGGAATTACAGGTGTGAGCCATAACGCCCAGCCTGTAAATACTCCTTTTGCTTTTTAGAGAAAGTCACCCAAGAGGCCTGGAATCAAATCCCCAACGTTCTGCAGCCCCTGCAGCCCAAACGCACCAGTTCAACATGGCTGCTCTGTTTCTCAGTGACCTGCCCCTGGCCGTCTGGCCTCTAAGGGACAGTGCCAGAACACAAACCATTCCAGGTCACATGCCCATGCCCAAGCTCAACTGGAATCCTGCCAGGAGCTCTGCCCTGGTTAGGGGTGATTTGGTGCCTGTCTGCCCTCACACTGGGATGCAGACCACTAGGGACAGGGGCCTCCCTTCCACCTGAAGCCCTACGAGCCAGCCCTGTTCACACCCACCTGGACCGGGCGGCTGCCCAGGAAGTTCAGATCCATATTCTCTCCAAAGAGGTAACCTTCAGGGTGAGGGGTGTCGAATTTCTCTCCTCCCATGAAAAAGTGTGAAGCAAAGTAGTTTCCTGTTTACAAATGAAAACGTGATGACATATTTTTTCTTTTGAGATGGAGTCTCGCTCCGTCACCCAGGCTGGTGTGCAGGGTGCGATCTCCACTCACTGCAACCTCCACCTCCTGGGTTCAAGTGATTCTCCTGCCTCAGCTTCCTGAGTAGCTGAAATTACAGGTGCGTACCACCATGCCAGGCTAATTTTTGTATTCGTAGTGGAGATGGGGTTCTACCACGTTAACCAGCCTGGTCTCCAACTCCTGATCTCGTAATCTGCCCATCTCGGACTCCCAAAGTGCTGGGATTACAGGTACAAGCCACCGCACCTGGCCCAGACACAGTTATAAACTCTGAGGCTGAACACAGCCTAGTTGGAACATCTGATGGCCAACAAACCCAGCCCTGAGAAAGGTGCCACCTGAGAGGAGGCCAGGGGGCGTCCCTTGCACTCTCTGCCCCAGCCACCCAGCCTCGGGCCTTCCGAGGTGGCCTCCTGGCCTCTGCACGCCGCCAGCCTCAACACTCTTCCCTGGATAGCTCTGCACTGCTCACAGCCCATCAGCAGCGCCCAGCTCCAACACCGCTTCCTTCTGTAGGGGACTGAGCTGTGTTCCCTATGAAGACTAGGTCAGGTCCTACCCCACCCCCACCCCCATCTGTGCCTGTGACCTTATTTGGAAATAGGCTCTTTGCAGAGATAATCAAGTTAAGATCATGCTGGATTGAGGGGCTCTAAATCCAGTGACTGGTTCTTTTTTTTTCCTCATTTTTTTTTTTTTTAAAGACGGGGTTTTACCATGTGGGTCAGGCTGGTCTTGAACTCCCGACCTCAGGTGATCCACCCACCTTGGCCTCCAAAGTGCTTGAATTACAGGCATGAGCTACCATGCCCGGCTCCAGTGACTGGTTCTAAACAGAAGAAAGGAGAGGGAGACTTGGACACAGACTCACATGAAGGGAGGCCCAAGGGAAGGCGGAGGCAGAGACTGGGGTGATGTAGCCACAGCCCAAAGATGACAAGCAGCGCCTGGGGCTCCAGGAGTGGGGAGAGGTAAGCAAGAGTCCTCCTCCAGTGTCTACAGGGACCGTGGCCCTGCTGACACCTCAGTTTCTAACATGTGTCTCCATGACGGTGAGAGAACCTTTCTGCTGTTTCAAGCCACAGTCAGAGGTCATGTGTCACAGCCACCCCAAGAAATCGTTACACATTCCCTGACCTCAGACTACGTCCCCTACCCCCAAATCTGAGCCCTGCGTACTTTCCATGTCAGCACCAAGCCCATTAGAAGTCTCCATGGATCTGGGCTAGTTCATTCAGTCTGACCCCGCATGAGGGCGGGAGGCTGGAAGCGGCACCCATCACAACCCTGGCAAACTTCGGCATGAGATCTGTGCTTCTCCTATAAGGAGGGGATTGACAGCTGGTAGCCTCAGACACCTGTGCTCACAGCCCTGCCAAGAAACGCTGAGAGCATGGCATCTCCCTGGCTTCCTGACCTGACGCCAAGATCCAGCCCTGTTTCTCTCCAGCACATAGCCCCAGAGGCAGGTGCAGGTGACCACCAGGAAAAGCCCCCAAGAAGAGGACCCAGGTGACTACAAGCCCCCCAAGAGGAGGGCCCAGGTGACCATGGCATAGAGCCCCCGAGAGGAGGACCCAGGTGACCAAGAGCCCCCGAGAGGAGGGCCCACGTGACCATGCCATAGAGCCCCTGAGAGGAGGACCAGGTGACCACAGAGCCCCTAGGGGAGGGCCCAGGTGACCATAGAGTCTCTGAGGGGATGGCACAGGTGACCACAGCAGAGTCCCCAAGTGGACAGCGCAGGTAACCACAGGGAAGAGCAGGACCGAGAGGAGGGCCCAAGAGGCCATGGGGAAGAGCCCTTGAGAGGAGGGCCCAGGTGGACATGGGGAAGAGCCCCTGAGAGGAGGGCCCAGGTGGACACGGGGAAGAGCCCCTGAGAGGAGGGCGCAGGTGACCATGGGGCCTGTGGATTTCAGGGATGCTCGGACTATGTGGTCCTCAGTCTCACCTCTTGCAGGGACTTCTGGGAATTCTCAGAATTCCCACTAGGGGCCCCAGAATCCCTATTCCCTCTCAGAATCCCTACCTGAAACCAGGTGGGTCTTTCCCAAGTCCCCCAGAGAGAATTCTGAGACCTTCAGGCCCTGCATGGTCTTTGTCCTTCCTGAGAACCATGGCCCCAGTTACAGTTGGCTCAGCCACGGCCACCAAGGCCAGCTGGGCCCCGACGTTAAGTCCAGGAGTCTCCTCCCAAGAGGCAGCCCAGAGCCAGGTGCCCAACACAGCTGCACCCAGTTGCAGAAACAATGGGCAGGAGCTGCAGCCCCACCTAACCCACCATGCAGAACAGGATCCACTGACAGCCGGCAGCCAGAAAGCAGGAACCAAGCAGCAGCTACTCCAGCAAGTGTAACACCTGATTTCACGCACTGCCATACAGCTGCTGGAACCAAGTTGATCTAGACACACTGACATGCAGCGACAGTCACGGAGTATTTGTTAAAGAAAACAAGTTCACACACTGCAAGATTATCTTCTCAGGGGTCACTGCACGCACTGAAATGTGCACAACGCAACTGTGAGTTCACAGAGAATGCTATGGAAGGACATGTCCACAAGGCTGCCAGGGAAACTGGGGCAGAGCAGAGGGGTGCAACAAAGCCCATGTGGTGTTTTTAAATCAAAAGAAAGAGTAACTGTAGTACAGCTGAGCCCAGGACACCTTCCCCACTTACCCGGGCCTTGCATACACTCCCACCACACTGAAAGCTTCAGTGCATTTTAATACACAACGCTGTTAAAGGTGACATTTTCCACACAGCCTAAGAAGCAGGGCCCAGGGCCACAGGGCACACAGTGCCTCAGGACACAGTGGTCTCTGGACGCTGGACTCAGTCTTGGTTGTCCTTCAGCTCAACCAACCTTAAGCCCAAGTCATGGATCAGGGCTGAGGGAGGGCCCGGCCCAGAGCCGCCTGCCCGCTCCTCCAAGAAGTGTACTATGTTCATGAAAACCACATGAAGGAGTCGGCTGCTGGGAACCCCCCACACTAGCTGCAGGCAGATATGGACCACAGCAACATGGCGAGAGGCTGTGAGAATCCCGGTGACCCAGCCAACTGGCCCATGACCCACTGTCAGGGGCACCCTTAGCAATGACCAGCCCCTATCCTTCCAGGCTCCCCCCAGTGCTGATGTAGAGTGAGGTGGGGTCCAGAGAAGCCGGGCAGCCTTGGTCTGGAGGGAGACTAAGGATCCAGGTTTGTCCCTGTGAGAGCTTCCAGGTTGAGGCACTGGGTACCCCATGGCCCCAGGCAGAAGACAAGTCCCTGGCCCAGAAGCCTCCTGCTACAACCTCCTCCCAGGCACCTTCAAGACACAACCACTTTGTGTCCAAGAAGCCCCCTGAGCTTCCTCTCTGTAGGTAGAAGATGAGCGAGGCAGCCAGCCTCCATGAGGGCCCCCAGTACATCTCACCTTCTGGCCAACACGTCACTGGGTAGACTGCACCCACACTGAACAAGCCTGGCCAGGTGACCAACGACACTGCGTGAAAATGATGGTGTGTGGCTTCTAAGGCTCTAGGGGAAGCTGCCACCATGCTGTGAGGACACCCATGCAGCCCCATGGGGAGGTCAACGTGGGGAGGACCCAAGGCCTCCCACTAGAGCCAACACCAGCATGCCAGAGCTGGATGAGCCAGGAGACAGCCCCTCCAAGCCCAGGCAAGCCCTCAGATGACCACAGTTCGCCCACAGCTTTTTTTGAGATAGGGTCTTGCTCCGTCACCAAGGTTGGAGTGCAGTGGCATGATCACTGCTCACTGCAGCCCTGGACCTCCTGAGCTGGAACAATCCTCCTGCCTCAGCCTCCTGAGTAGCTGGCACCATGGGTGTGTACCACAATGCCTGGCTAATTTTTATTTTTTGTAGACATGGGGTCTCACTATGTCACCCAGCCTGGTCTCAAAGTCCTGGGCTCAAGCAACCTCCCACCTATGCCTCCCAAAGTGCTGGGATTGCGGGCGTGAGCCACCGCACCCCCAGCCTGACTGAGGACTCATGAGTGACAGTCAGCCAGAGCCACTCCCAACCCTGACCCACACAGTAAGGTAAGGGCTGACTGTGCTAAGCCGCTAAATTCTGAAGGAGTCGCCCAGAAACAGATGTTGAATCTTTCTAAGACGTGGTCCAGGTGACTGTCATTCTCCTCTCCTGGCTCCCAATTCCAGTTCACTTCTACAGCCACGGCTGTGGTTAGAGCCTCTGGCACGGTCTGCCCTGTGACCACACCCACTCGCCAGTCTCCCCACATCCGAGCCCCACGTCTGTTTCCCGACCCACTGCTCTGGAAACCCTGCTGGCATCCCAGTCTCCTCCCTGCAGCCTGTGAGGCCCCAGACGAGCCCACTCTGCCAACCCTGGCCTGCTCACACCTCGGGGCCCTGGAGTCCTCAGCTCTTCCCTGGAGCTCCCGCTTCACCTCAGGCTGCCCTCCTCTCCGAAAGGCCTCTTCTGACCACCTCCCCCACGCCACTTTTTTTCTTCTTCTTTTTTTTTTGAGACAGACTTTCGCTTTTCTTGCCCAGGCTGAAGTTGCAGTGCCACGATCTCAGTTCACCACAACCTCCGCCTCCCGGGTTCAAGCAATTCTCCTGCCTCAGCCTCCCAAGTAGCTGGGATTACAGGCATGGGCCACCATGCCCAGGTGTTTTTAGAAGAGACGGGTTTCTCCATGTTGGTCACACTGGTCTCAAGCTCCCAACCTCAGGTAATCTGCCCACCTCGGCCTCTGACCACCCCTTTTACAACTTGCCGAGCCCCCCACACCCCTGCTTGCTGACCTATCTCCCCACTCCCCTTTCTGGTCTTATTCATCTCCACCGCACTTTTTGGCCTGATGTTCTAGGTGGGAGGCTCTAAGATCTCACCGTATGTAGTTTTAGGCTTCAATAACTTCAGAGGAAGTTATTGAGCTGGGCCACTGGTTCAAGCCTGGGCACTTTGGGAGATCAAGGCAGGAAGACTGCTTGATCCCTGGAGTTCAAGACCAGCCTGGGCAACATAGGGAGACCCTGTCTCTACAAAACTTTTTAAAAAACTAGCTGGGCCTGGGGGCAAACGCCTACGGTCCTAGCTACTCAGGACACTCACTGAGGTAGGAAGATCGCTTGAGCCCAAGAGTTCAAGGCTGCAGTGAGCCATGATCATGCCACTGCACTCTAGCTTGAGCAACAGAGCAAGACCCTGACACACACACACACACACACACACACACACTTTCTCTCTCTCTCTATACACACACACACATACACACATATATGCACATACATATATATATAAATAACTTCAGAAGAACAAATGCTACAAACTGAAACACTCGCACAGCTAATAAGTAATTTTTTCCTTTATCGTTTTAAAGTTAAGTTTTCTACAGTTAACATGTATCACTGTAAAACAAGAAAAATTATTTTTATAAGACTGGAGACAAGGAACAAGGGTGTTTGTTAAAGCAATAGTTGTAATATCACAAAACTGGAACCATGTTCTAGAATCAGATCAACATGATGGTTGCAAGTCTGAATATATGAAAAATTAAATGCTAGATTTTTCATATTCTAAAAATCACCGATTGGTACACTGTAAAAGGGTGACCCTTATTGTATGGAATTTTATCTCAGTAAAACTTATTATTATTATTATTTTTTTTTTTTTGAGACGGAGTTTCGCTCTTGTTACTCAGGCTGGAGTGCAATGGTGCGATCTCGGCTCACTGCAACCTCTGCCTCCTGGGTTCAGGCAGTTCTCCTGCCTCAGCCTCCTGAGTAGCTGGGATTACAGGCACGTGCCACCATGCCCAGCTAATTTTTTGTATTTTTAGTAGAGACGGGGTTTCACCATGTTGACCAGGATGGTCTCGATCTCTTGACCTCGTGATCCACCTGCCTCGGCCTCCCAAAGTGCTGGGATTACAGGCTTGAGCCACTGCGCCCGGCCCAGTAAAACTTATTAAGAACTGGAAGAACTTAAGTTGTCAGGTGATCAATCATTAATTTTTTACACTAAGTTTTTACATCAATTTTTGGTAAGTAACTTGGAACTAGATGCTATTGTTATAGAAAAATCTTGTTAATTCCTATCTAATTTATATTATCAAGGTTTTTTCAACTTAAAACACAGAACTAGAATTGAGGGGTAGGGTGCAGTGGCTCACACCAGTAATCCCAGCACTTTGGGAAGTCAAGGTGGGCTGATCACCTGAAGTCAGGAGTTCGAGACCAACATGGTGAAACCCCGCCTCTACTAAAAATACAAAAATTAGCCGAGTGTGGTGGCGTGTACCTGTAATCCTAGCTACTCAGGAGGCTGAGGCAGGAGAATCACTTGAACCTGGGAGGCAGAGGTTGCAGTGAGCCGAGATCACACCACTGCACTCTAATCCAGTCTGGGTGACAGAGCAAGACTCTGTCTCAAAAGAAAGAAAAAAAAAAAAAAGAGAGAGAGAGAGGCAGAGAGAGAATGAGAATTGAGGCTGAGATCTGTATCATTTTAGCAATAGCTTATGTCCAACTGTGAATGCATGAAATAACCAGGAAGAAAAGGTACCCATCCTCTCAAGGGATGTATTTCCATTGTTTTTTAGTATTTCTACTTGTTACTGATTTAAAACTGTAGTATTTGTTTGATCAACTGGGTATCAGTAATGCCCAATCAAACCACAAAAAAATTCTCACAGCTTATGATGATGTAAAATTTTTTTTAATTCCTTTTTTTTTTTTTTTGAGACGGAGTCTCTCGCCATGTCGCCCAGGCTGGAATACGATGGCGTGAACTAGGCTCACCACAACCTCCACCTCCTGGGTTCAAGCAATTCTCCTGCCTCAGCCTCCTGAGTAGCTGGGATTACAGGCACGTGCCACCATGCTCAGCTAATTTTTGTATTTTTAGTAGAGACAGGGTTTCACCATATTGCCCAGGCTGGTCTCAAACTCCTGACCTCATGATATGGCCACCTCATCCTTCCAAAGTGCTGGGATTAAAGGCATGAGCCACCACACCCAGCAATTTTTTTAAATTTTAATTTCAACTAGTATGCATATTTTGGTTGCTGACACACAATACAATCAATACAAGATTTTCAAGCATTAAAAATTCAAGCAGGGCTGGGCACAGTGGCTCATGTATGTAATCCTAGCAGTTTGGAAGGCCAAGGTGGGATGTTCACTTGAGCCGAGGAGTTCAAGACCAGCCTGGGTAACATGGCGAAACCCCACCTCTAACAAAAATACAAAGATTAGGCCAGGCACAATGCCTCACGCCTGTAATCCCAAAACTCTGGGATGCCAAGGTGAGCAGATCACTTGAGGTCAGTAGTTCAAGACCGGCCTGGCCAACATGGTGAAATCCTGTCTCTACTAAAAATAACAAAGTTAGCTGGGCATGGTAGCATGTGCCTGTACCAGATACTCAGGAGGCTGAGGCACAAGAATCGCTTGAAGCCAGGAGATGGAGGCTGCAGTGAGCTGAGATTATTGTGCCACTGTATTCCAGCCTGAGTGACAGAGTGGGACTCTGTCTCAAA